>NW_022900951.1:61690135-61744280 GCF_012274545.1 Fukomys damarensis | reverse complement strand
AAAAAAAAAAAAAAAAAAAAGAACCACTGGAAACCAGTAGCAACATTGACTAGCGCCACATTCCAGGAGACATGGAAGAAAACTTACAGGCTGAGAGTGAGAGAAGACCCTCCAAGGAGAAAACATTGGCAGGACATAAAATCTACATTAGGTGGAGAATTTACCATTAAATTTTAGACATGGTGAATGCAGCACTGGTTAGAGGATTCTCCTGTGACTCAGTAATTGGCTCTTAGTGACAAAAGGAACAAATAATTATTGAGGATCATCCACGTCCTGAGTGTTGATGAGAAGAACAAGCTGGGAGCCAAGATTATTAAGGCAGGGATGATGGGACTATGAAACTGGCTGAAAAACTTAAAGCCAAATGTGAAAAGGCTAATAAACTAAAAGAAACTGTAACACAAATATCATAAAAAATAACAGGAGCAGAGGAGAATGCAGAACAGCAAGAAGTGATCCTTGTCAGAACACATGAGTCTAGAAGAGTGTGGCCTGTGAACACACCAAAACCTCTGGAATCAAAAGCAGGATGTCAGAAGAGACACAGGGTTTCTACCCATGAGGAAAAAGAAAGAGACAGATACTGTCATTATGATGATCATATAAGCCTGTAAGTTTTAGTCAAAAAAGAAAAGATGGTAACAGCAGAAAATCAAAACAAACTTTTTATGAGAATGGCATCTAAGTTTATGGGAAAAACAGATAGAGACTTTATACTCTGGATGACATGTTTGTATTCAAAGCAGCTGAGAGAAAACATCTAGGTGAAGAGGAAGAGAAACAAAGGAAAAACGCTATTGCTGAACACCAGTGTCTTGCTGCACAAATGGAAAAATGTATGTATTTTTTGACAGCTCTCAATTTCCCAAGCACCTTATTGTTGCAATAGGTATTAAGGCTTATTTCTGTTTATCCAACTTCCAATCTTTTTCGGAGGGACACTGCCTGGGAGTACCTTTGCACCATCATTGAGCTGCTGCCTTATTGCATGAAGATATCTGGGAAGAAATTCAGATGTTTATGAAATCATTTGTAAAAATATTTGAAGATAAAAGATTGGGCTGCATCTTTTTAGAAACTAATATGAGAATAAAGAAACAGTACCACATGGTTTATGAATGCATTCCACTCCCAAAGGAAGTAAGTGACATGGTTCCTATTTTAAGTTATTTATGTGCAGTTTTAACACACCTACTTTTTTTTTTGCTGCTGTGCTGTTTTTTGTTTTTTGTTTTGGGGGTTTTCTTGGTACTGAGGATCAAACTTGGGATCTTGCACTTACAAGGCAGGCAGTAGAACCAATGAGCTGAATCCCCAGCCTGCTGCTGTGCTGTTTTAAGGATAGAGTTATCTTTATTGACATTTTTTCTCCATATAAATGTATCAAATTTTACATCATATAAAGAGGTATAGCAAAAATTTTAACTGTGGAATACATATTTATTGGAAGAAATGTAGAGTATTTACCTTTTAAAAACATGCTTGTTTCAAATAGCAAATTATAATTTCTATTTTAATCCCTATTTCTCTAGTGAAATGTGTTCTACCAGAAAGCACTTCATTTTTTTTCCAGTACCAGGAATCACACTCAGGACCTGGCACTTGCCAGGCAAGCGCAGCACCAATGAGCTATATCCCCAGCCCTAGAAAGCACTTCCAAGTCAAAACTGTAGTCATAGGGGCCGAGGATTTACCTCAGTGGCACCGTGCCTGCCTCACAAGTACAAGGTCCTGAGTTCAATCCCCAATACCAAAAAGGAAAAAACAAAACAAAACCGTAGTCATAGTTCCAGAAAACAGTTCATTAAAAAACTGGAACCAAAGACAACATACAAATAGTATAAACTACAACTGCTGTCACAAGTTATTGATCAAATTTTAGTATTTAATATCTGATCATGCTATTTACTAAAGAAAAATATCTAATCTTAATGTAAATTTTAGGGCATATATTAAATGACTAGTTGACAACCTACTAAGTATCATTACAGTATTCAAACAGCTTTTATTAAGTAGTGTTTCATGCTGACTTGAATGTAATTTATAGACTAATGCAAATGCAAACTTGTAGAATCATATGTGAAATTTTGACATATGGAAAGAAAAAGGAAGATGTGCTGGGAATTTAGCTCAGTGGCACCATGCCTGCCTCACAAACTCAAGGTCCTGAGTTCAATCCCCAGCACGGGAAAGAAAAAAAGAAAAGAAAAGAGAAAGGAAGAAAATGTTCTGCAAGTTGGTATAAGAAGATTGCATATAAAATGGTAAAATTTATTAATATAAGCTGTAAGGGTTATAAATTCATTAATGAGATAGCAAAAACTATTTTCTCTTTAGAAATCTTTAAAACAGTGTAATTATTTGATTTAAAGTATTGTACAGTTAAAGTATAGGAAAATAAACCATATAATCCCAAAGACTCATGCTATTTCTGTGCTAACCAAATTTCATTGAAAAAGAGATTATTATACTATTTCCAATGTGGTTTTTCTTTTTTTTGGTGCTTCCTCAGTAGAGTCATGGGTGATTGTGATTAGAAGCATTTGAGATGTAGGGAGGGACCAACTTAAAGCAACCACTGTTGCTCCTGTGGGATGTCAGAAATGTCATCTCTAGAAGAATGGTATAACATATTTCTCTTCTACACAACCTTTTGTGTGATCCTTAAAAATGCATTTATCTATTATTTTGCTTGGATTCAATTTTATACTGAATGTACTGCATTATGATGTGAAGCCAAGGAACACATGATTTTAAAATAGGAAACAGCAGCAATGCATCTTAATTTCATCTTTAAATTTTACATTATTAATAATGATAGTATAAAAATTATTTCATATCATCACCCTGGCTTTTACTTTTATGAAGCATTACTTTACTATAAATACTAGCCATTTTGCTGAACCTAGAAAAGTCTTAAAATTTCTTTTGTGTATTTTTCTTACTGCCTTTAAAAAAATAGACCTTAGCTTTTAGGGTAATTTATCTCTTTGCATTTTTACTTTTTTATATGGGTGGAAATAGTTCAAGTTTTTAGTTGCCACAAAAGCAATAAAACTAAGTGCATTTATTTGATTAGAATTCTGTGAATGCAGTAAGAAATTTGTAAGCTCCTATATTTGTAAGTCATATTCAGTATTAAATTGTTTGGTCTTATCAGTGACTGTGTCATGTAAAGTTGAGCTAAAGTTAGTACAGGAGTGAATAGTAGAATACTGTCTTTGGCTAACACCAAGGTATTCTAATTTTAAAGAACAACAATTAAAACCTTAATCTATTCAGATAAATGTATATTCTGTATTCTGTATACTATTTTGTATATCATTATTATTTCTAGCATGTATATTATGATGTTTAATGAATTCATTGTATTACTTTTTTTTTAACCAAAAAAAGATCAGATAAACACTAACACAATCACAGTAGGGGATTTTAATACCCAATTTTCCCAAATAGATCAACTAAACCAAAAAAATCAATTAAAAAATACCAGAGCTGAATCACACCCTTAAACATATCCAATGAATAAGCATTTGCAGAGTATTCCCCCGCTTCTACAACAGAGTATACATCCTTTCTGAGTACATGGTACTTTTCCAAAATAGATCACATCCTAGTCCACAAAGCCTATTTTAAGTAACTATAAAAGAAATGAAATTACCCTATGAGTATTGTCAGACCACTGACAATCAAGGACAGATAAAAACCTAGAAAACAGTAAAAGCTCCTGGAAAATTAATAACATGCGCCTAAACAACCAATGGATCACAGAAGAAATTTTTAAATTTCTGCAAGTTAACAATAATGTACAACTCACCCAAACCTCTGGGATACCAAGAAAGCTATTGTAAAACATCACCACAATCAAGGCAGTTCTAAGACATCATCACAATTAATAATTACATTAGGAAAACAGAGCATGCCCAAATAAATAACCTCATGAGAAATGTTAAGATACTTGACAAATAACAAAAAGCCAGCTCCAAACTGAAATTAAGGAGGGAAATTATAAAGATGAGATTGGAAATCTATTAAACTGAGACTAAAAAAGGAGTGCAAAACAAAGCCAACAACAACAATGAATCAAAGAGCTGCTTCTTTGAAAGACAAAATAAAACAAATAAGCCCATAATCAGACTTACCAAGAGAAAGAGAGAAAAGACACCAATGCAATTAGAAACATAAAAAGGCAGCCAGGTGTGGTGGCACAGCTCATAATCCCCAGAACTAAGGAGCCTGAAGCAGGAGGATCACCAAGAGTTTGAGGCCAGCCTGGGCTACACAGTAAGTTCAAGGCCAGCCTGAACTACATAGCAAGATGCTGTCTCAACACCCCCCCCAAAAAAAATCAAAATAGACATTGTCAAAATCCAGAAGACAGTTACTACTTTTAAAAATGATATACCAGGGGGAAGGGTGGGGGAAAGATAATAGGGGAAAAGAAAAAAATATGAGAAAATGAAAAAATGGAAACAACGTGTTTATAAATGGGGAGGAGAAGAGGGGGTGAAGGGAGGCCAGGGACAAGGGGAAAAAATGAGAACCAAGACCTGTCATGTAAAGGTACAAGATCCCAATGATGGGCTGGGGATTTAGCTCAGTGGTTCAGTGGCCTGTCTTGCAAGTGCAAGGACCCGAGTTCAATCCCCGGTACCCCCCCAAAAAAAAGATCTGAATGATGAATGTAACTGTACTGTATACCTAAAATGTACCAAGAAACTCGATGAGAGGAAAAAAATAAAATAAATAAAAATGATATTCCAACAATTTAGCAAATTGTACAGATTCTTAGTCATATAAATTACCAAAACTAACACAAGAAAACATAAATATGCTTAACAACCCCCTAACGAGCAATGAAATTAATACAGTAATAAAGAATCTACCAACTAAAAAAAAGCCTAGGACCTGATGGATCCACTGCTGAATTCTACAAAATATTTAAGGATATTATATCATCAATTCTCCTCAAGCTCTTCAAAGAAACAGAAAGGGATGACATAGTCCCACATTCATGTATGGAAGCCAATATCACCTTGATAAACACCCTTTCTTTCATGATTAAAACCCTGGAGAAAACAGGTATAGAAGGATAATACCTGAATTTGATAAAAGCTATTTATGAAAAAACAACAGCTAGCATCATATTAAGCGGGAAAAAACTAAAAGCATTACCCTAAGATCAGGAAGAAGAGAAGGAATCTAACTATCGCCACTTCAATTCAATGTTGTACTTCAAACATTAGCCACAGCAATTAGGCAAGAGAAAGAAATAAAAGGGATACTATAAGGAAAAGAAGAGATTAAATTATCATTATTTGCAAATGACGTAATACTCTACACAGAATACCCAACTAAAACTCGCTTAAAATTAATAACCAACTTCAGCAACACAGAGGGAGTCAACATAAAAAATCATTAGAATTTGTTTACACTAATAATGAACTTGATGAAAAAGAAATTATGAAAGCAATAGCATTCATAGTTACTTCAAGAAAAATGAAATATCTAGGAATAACCCAACCAAGAAAGTGAAGGACCTCTATAAAGAAAACTACAGTACTCTGAAAAAGGCAACTGAAGAGGACATCAGAAAATGGAAAGATGTCCCCTGCTCCCAGACAACCAGAATCAATATTGTTGAGATGGCCATAATCCCAAAACTGTTTACAGATTCAATGAAGTCTCAATCAAAATACAAACAGCATGTTTTATAGAACTAGAGAAAACTATCCTAAAATTTATATGGAACCAGAAGAGACCCAGAATAACAAAAGCAATTTTGGGCAATGAGAGCAAAGCAGGTGGCCTTGCAAAACCTTACTTCAAACATACTACAAAGCAATAGTGATAAAAATGGCATAGCACTGTAACAAAAACACCCAGGTGGATCAATGAAACAGAATAGAGAATATAAAAATACCCCAAGACACACTCAGCTATTTGATCTTTGACAAAGGGTCAAAAAGCATACACTGGAGGAAATATAGCCTATTCAACAAGTGGTTCTGGAAACTGGCTGTTTGCAGAGGACTGAACCTGGACCCACATCTCTTACTGTATATTAAATTAAAATCAAAATGGATTAAAGACCTAATCATTAAAAACAAAACTATTAAATTTACTGGAAGATAAAATAAGTAAAATACTTGAATACAGGTGTAAGAAAAGATTTTCTAATCAGAATCTCAACTACACAAGAAATAATAGCAAGAATCAACAGATGAGATTATATCATACTAAAAAGCTTCTACACAGCAAAACAATCAATAAGTATAATGAAGAGACAATCTACAGAATAGGAAAAAATTTTGCCACTTAGTGCTGAGAGAACTAATATCTAAGAATTCAAAAAATTAAACCATTAAAGACTCAATCAAGAAATGAGCTAGAAGCCAGGAATGGTGGCTCACGTCTACAATTCCAGCCCTCAGGAGGCTGAGGCAGGAGGATTGCCCTAAGTTCAGGGCCAGCCTGGGCTACATAGTGAGATTGAGGCCAGTCTGAACTTCATAGAAAGACTCTGTCTCAAAAAAAATGGACTAGAGAAATAGACACTTCACAGAGTAAGAAGTAAAAATACCCAACAAATATATAAAAAAAGTTTCAACATCTCTGGCCATTAGAAAGATACAAACTAAAGCAATGCTAAGATTCTATCTTACTCCAGAAAGAATGGCAATCATCAAGAAATCAAAAAATAACAAATTCAGGTGTCCCTGTAGTGAAAAAGAAACCCTCCTGCATTGTTGGTAGGAATGTCAACTAGTATAACCATTATGGAAATTATCATGGAGATTTCTCAACGAACTAAAATTAGAAAATTCATCTAACTCAGCTATTCCCCTTCTAGGTATCTTCCCCCGCAAAGAACTTAAGACATTACACTGCAGTTATACATGCATACTAATGTTTACAGCAGCATAAACTATAATAGCTAAATCCTAGAAACAGCCTGTCATCAACAGACAACTGGATAAAGAAACCGTGGTATCGATGTATAATGGAATACTACTCAGCTATAAAAAGAACAAATTTGAGGCTTTTGTAGAAAAAATGGATGTACCTAAAAATATTAAGTGTGAATTAAATCAGATACACATACTTAAATATCATACGGCATTTCTCATCTGAGTAAGGCAAAGTACAAACTAAGAGAAAAATGAAGACGGAGACAAGGGGATAGATTTCTTGCAGATGGAAAGGAATCCAGGTGCCAAGAACAAGGGTTGGGTTGGGGGGGGATAGGCAGAGTGAAGATATGCCACATAAAAGGTCCTAAGAACCTCAATGAATATAAACATTGTACACCATAAACATAAACTGAGATTAACAATAACAACAAGAATGAAAAGGGGGAAAGGAGAACTAGAGATGGAGAGAAGAGGGGAGAGGAGGGAATTTAAAAGAAAAAAACAAAAAGAATGTTTTAGAGACAAAGTAGAAATGTGAATGTGCCTTGGGTATTAAGTGACATTAAGAAATCACTATTGGGGATAGGGATTTAGCTCAGCAGTGCCGCACCTGCCTCGCAAGCACAATGTCCTGAGTTTGACCCCAGTACCAAAAAAAAAAAAAAATCACTGTTTATTTTGTTAGGTGCAATACATGCTATTGTAGTTACATATGAATTTTTTTGTTTGTTTTTTGAGACAGGGTCTCACTGTATAGTTGAGACTGACCTGGAACTCACTGTGTAGCCCAGGCTGGTCTCAAACTCACAGCAATCCTCCTGCCTCAGCCTCCCAAGTGCTGGGATTACAGGCGTGCGCCACCACGCCCGGCACATATGAATTTTTTAAAGAGATGTTATACATATCTTTCACAGCAAAATGGTATGACTGGGATGTACATTCTATTGCAACAACAGAAAGAGAAAGTGGATAGATGAAGTGACGCATGGCAAAATTGAATAACTGTTACACCTGGAAGAGATTATGTGGGGTTGTGATATTCTAATTCTGGGTATATTTGAAAATTTTCATAAAAAATTCTAAAAACAGGTAGAAGAATGAAGATAAATACCTCAGGAGGATATTTTCGGAGTTGAGAGTCACAATAGTTGCTTCTGTAGCTTGTAGTGAAATTAGTTTTGCAAGAGCCTCTGATGTTTTGCCCTACAAATTAAACATATCGACAATGCTGAGAAAGAAAATGTTCAAGTCTTAAATAGAGATACAATCTTTAACGTTTACCCAAAGTCTGTGTAAGAAATATAATTTATTTGCATAGCCACAATGAAAATCAGTGTGGATATTCCTCAAAAAACTGAACCTAGAGGTTCAATTTGACCCCCATCTAGGCATCTTCCCAAAAGTGATAAAGTCATCATACCACAGTGACACATACTCATGTTTACAGCAGCACAATTTATAATAGCTAAATGTTAGAAACAGTCCATATGCTCAATAACAGATGAATTGATAAAGAAAATGAGGTATTTATATACAATGGAGTACTATCCTGCCATAAAGGATAAACAAGGCATTTTTACGTAAATGGATGCACCTCAAGACCATAATCTTAAGTAAAATAAATCAGACACACAAGTTTAAATATCACATTGCTTCTCTGTGTGAAAAACCTAAGGCATAAGTAAGGAGCAAAATGGAACATAGGAAGTAAGAAGAACTTGTTCAAATGGAAAGGGGAACAAGGGACCAGGAGGAAGGGAGGAAGAAAGGAGGAAAGGAAAGAAGGGAGGGAGGGAAAATTAATTAAAAGAAAAAATAAAGAAGGAAAAATTAAAAATAGAGCTTTTATAAATGAGGGGGAGAAGAGTAGGATGGAGGGGGAGAGTAAGGGGACATAAAAAAGAATTAAGATATGTTATGTACATGTACAAATCCCCTATGATGAATGTGATCATTATGTACTGCAAACAGGTACTAATAAAAAAAACTTAAGAAAAAAAATATACAACTTAAAAATATATAATTTATTCAAAACAGAATATTTTTACATCAAAAATATGAATCTTACATCATTGCCTTTTCTCTTTTACTTTCCTTTTTAGTTTTCTTTTAAGATTCCCTATTTTTAATGTTCCTACAGAGATTTCTTTAACTGAAATACCGAATAGTTTCTCTGGTGTGAAAAACTATAATAGTGTACAGGATACTAATGAGATAATTAATAATGTGAAATAGGAAGTAAAGGGCTAAAGGTGTAGGTAAAGTGGGAAGGGTGGGGGAAAGGTAATAAGGGAGAGGAGAAAATACGAGAAATTGAAGGAATAGGAATAAAGTGTTTGTAAATGCGGAGCGGGGAGAAGAGGGCAGGGACAGGGGGAAGAAATGAGAACCAAGACCTATCATGTAAGGGTACAGAATCCCAATAATGAATGTAACTGTACTGTATACCTAGATTGTACCAATAAACTCAATAAAAAGAAAAAATATGAAACATACAAAATAGGTATACATATAATTTACAAAGAAGACCATCACGAACCCAATAGATATATGGAAAAAGAACATGAATAGGCAAGTCATTTAAGAGGAAATATAAATACCCAATAATATGCAAAAATGCTTATTCATGCTATTAAAGGAAGAAATGCAAACTCAAGCAATGCTGTAACCATTTAATGACTACAAAGCAAGAATTTAGATAAGCTTCAATGCTGATGTACTAAAATTATTTCACTGACATATCCTTGGTGGCAAAAACTGTTACTACTTGTAGCACAAACCATTGCACAATTTGTGGCCTTTATCCCAGTAATTACATCCTTATAATTTTTCCTAAGGTACTAATTCAAAGAAATGACTATTGGGGATGAATATGTTCAATTCGAGATTATCTAAAATAAAAAACTGAAAACAGGGGCCAGGGATTTAGCTCAGCGGTTCCGCTGCCTGCCTCGCAAGTGCAAGGTCCCAAGTTTGATCCCTAGTACCAAAAAAAAAAAAAAGACTGAAAAAAATCTAAGAAGAAAACCAGAATTATTTATTAAGTTAGAGCACACTGACTTGACAATTACTCAGAAATATCAAATAATCATCTAGACTGCAAAAAGAGGGTGAAAAAAACTATAGTGTTCAGGTTACAGATTGGCATATAAACTATGCTTGTATCTACATTATATAGGTATGTGGAACCGAATCAGAAACATTATATTATAGCATTGGAGTTTTTCTATCAGTATTTTAAACCATGTGGTCACACCAATTGATAGTGTAATATAAATAAGTATTTTTCAAATGTCTATCTTAAAATAACCACAGGCATATTCTACTATCCACAGTATTGATTCTATAAATTAGGTAAATGTACTAAAAGAATATTCAACCTAATATACTTTTTTTTTTTTGGTACCGGGGATTGAACTTGGACCCTTGCGCTTGCAAGGCAGGCCACCAAACCACTGAGCTAAATTCCCGGCCCTAAAATGCTGCTAAAACAAAAATAATTCTTCAGTAAACAGTTAGTCACATGAATTGATGTTTATTTCCAATAATTGGTACAGAAAATATTATGGTCATTCATCTACCCATAATTTTAACAAATGTCATTGTTTCTTATTTACCTTTGCTATATGTTCCAGCCATCGGCCTAGTGCAATAAACACAAATAGCATAGGAGGTGTGTCAAAGAAAGTAATAGGGTTCACTTTGGCTCTCTCATACATTGCAACTAGAAGAACAACCAATGAGTAGGCAAATGCAATGGTGGTTGCCAGCACAATCAGTACATCCATGTTAGCCGTCTTATGCTTCAGTGCTTTGTAAGCCTGAATGTAGAAGTGCCAGCCTCCAAAGAACTGCAATATAGAAATGATACTCACTGAAATTTTTTAAATGATGAAATTCACATATATACATCAATAACTTAAGATAAAATATCAATATTTACTTCCTTTGACTTTTAACTAATCCATCAATATTAAGGAAATTTTTAAATTGAGATGATTTTGTATTTCAGAGGTGTGTGCACAGCAAGGAATTCAAACTGCTGTACAAGCCCTTGAGGAGTGTCTTCCATGATCCAATGTATAGTCCATAATATTAAGAAAGTCAGATGCAAGTGTAAATAAGATCCAAATTGTATAACTGATAAATGGAAATAGGAAGAAAAGGGCTAAAGGAGTAGGGGAAGCCGGGAGTGCAGGGGAAAGGAAAGAAGGGAAAAGAAAAAGTATGAGAAAAGAAAAAAATGGGAACAAAGTTTCTGTAAATAGGGAAGGGTGGAGGGGGTGAAGGGAGAGCAGGGGAATGGGGAAAAACTGAGAACCAAGACCTGTCATGTAAAGGCACAAGATCACAATGATGAATGTAACTGTACTGTACACTTAAAAAGTACCAATAAACTCAATAATGATAAAAACATTTTAAAAAAGAAAGATGATTCTTGGCTTTTTCTTTTTGATGTCCAAAAAAACAAAAACTAGAAAAAGAATTTACAGTTTGTTGTCATGGAATTTTTTTTTTTGTCAGTACTGAGTACTGAGCCTAGGACTTTGCACATGCTAGGCAACTGCCCTACTACTGAGCTGCCTAGTCCTTTTTATTTTTTATTTTGAGGCAGGGTTTCACTAAGTAGCCCAGGCTGGCCTCAAGCTTGGACTTCCTGCCACCTCAGCTGCCTGAATAGTTGGGATTACAGGTATGAACCATTATGCCCGGCCTGGTTTAGTTCTATGGGGTTGTTGTTGTTGTTGTTGTTGTTGTTGTTGTTGTTGTTGTTGGGATGCTGCAGATTGAATCCGGGACCTGGAGCACACTACATAAGTGCTCTACCACTGAGCTACATCCACAGCCCTCACAATGCTTCTTATAAGGGTGAAATAAAGAAATAGATTTATTAAATGGAAGTGATCCTTTCTACAGTAAAAGTTTATCTCAAAAGATAGGAAGACAATATACAGAATGTAATGAACTGACACGCCAGACAAAAATAATAGTTATATAGAATAGCAGATGTGAATTACCAAATCCAAAAAACTTGAACTCTTGTTCTCCACTTTATCACTAAACAATATTCTTAGGGGTTAAACAGAATCTATCATCTACCTCTACTATTAAGTTTAATATTATTTTTGTAAAGTATCCAGCATAAGATGATCAGACTTCTGGCTAATATATCTTTTGCAAGTGGAAAAAACCTTGCCTGCCACATTTTTCATTCAATACAAATATATCTGCTAACAGTTCACTTGCCTGTACAGGTACACACAATAAAAAAGAAAGCAAATTCATAATGGACAGTCCTGGCATGATCTGGCGCTCCAGAAACATAGAAGAATGAACACTGATCATGTCTTCATTACTCATGTTCTGATTATGGTGAAGAGTTGCAAGATGCTGGTCCATAACCATCATATATATCATCAGCCCCATTACAGGAATACAGAAGAACAGGCTTACAAGGAAGGATCGTCTCCATCTTGTATGGGAAAAAATAAAAGAAAAATCATTTTACTAAGCTGTTAGTGGCTAAAGAATCTATGTACTGTAGAGAAATACAAGATGAAATTATACCATCCCATATAAGGATGATATAAAAACTGACATGGTAATAAGATGTTAAATTAGTAATAAGCAGTCAAAATCTAATTTTTTACTGAAACTCCAAAAGCACTTACTGTCTTATTTCTCGCTTATGGTCTAGGTGACTCGCTGACCGATCCTTTTTGACCAAAGAAGCTTCAAAACCTAAGCTCTAAGAAAATTCAGAAGAAAAAATTATTTCACTCAGTATATAAATATTATAGAGAAATTCTAAGCCATGGTATTGTTATGTACAGCAGTTCAGTTCAATTACTACGTGCAAGTCACTCTGAAGAATATAAAGATAAAGGCATGCCTCTTGTTCTTAATTACTTTTGTTTCTAATCTTTCATTTGAAAAGTAGTATTTCTTTAATTCTAGTTAATGCTTATCCTACTATTCTCCAACTAACAATATAACTCAAGTTCCTTTTTCCTCAGTAATAGTTTTCATTAATAGGCCACAAAAGTTCACACCATACTAAATATTTGACTCTTGTTCCATCACAAAAAGAACACAGAAAGAACTCACTTTTCCTAATAAAGTTTAAAAAGGAAACTACACCTAAGTAAGACTCATGTGAGCATTGACAGTAAGGAAACTGGTGCCATCTTATATTTATTGACAATGTGGCATGCATAGTGAAAATAGCAACTGTGAGCTTTAGAGTGATCGTGATTAGGTTCAAATTCCAGTTGTGACACCTCCTAGCTATATGACATTTGACAAGTAACCTCTTCACCTGAGTTTCCTCATTTCCAAAATGAAGACAACACTGCTGTGGGAATTAAGCTGAAGCTTTGGAATCTTGTATTACTGAGTATCTCAGGGTGTTACATACATCTTTGCATCTTGGGTACTCAATAATGGTAGCTTCACAAATATGTTAATGATATTGTTACGTATACTAATTGAATCTTACCTAAATTATTAATATACTGTAGATCGATGGAAACAAATCCATGGCACACGTGCCACAGTAAAATGTTTGTATCATTCAAAGCTCTGTTACTGTGATTTTCTTTTAATATATGAGTTATTTTTCTAAACTAAAACTTTAGTATTCAGGTTTAATTGAAGTGTTGGCACTTTGCAATTAATAAGTGGGTTTTGGGTTGCAGTTTGGGCACTCGGTCTTTAAAAGGTTTACCATCACTGCTTTAGATTATAAGAACACCAATTTTATAGCACACTGCAAGTTTTAATGCACTTTCACATGTATTACTACTTAAGATTTACTGAAGACAAAACAAATTTGGCACAAAGAAAAGGTTTTGGCTTTTTAAAGATTTTACTTTAATTTAAAAGTAAGGTTTTTGCTTTGTCGTAACAAACAATAATGTATCTAACATGATGTTTCATTTTCTTAGTGATTAACAAGAATCTTAGTGATTAACTTACAACAAATTGTTCTTTATTCCCACTTTCTAGGGCTAGGGTATAGCTCAATGGTAGAGCAATCACCTAGCACGCAGGAGGTCCTGGGTTCAATCCCCAGCACCACAAACAAAAAAGTCCTTATTTCCATTTTCAAAAAACTTCAAATGATATGTGGTTCTAAGTCTGATGGTGATTTAAAGTATAAATGTATCTTTTCCTAAATTTTCCTGATGGCAACCAAGGAAAAAAGGCAGCCATACTTACTATAAAATTTTTTTTGAGATAGGGTCTTGCTATGAAGTCCAGGCTGGCCTTGAACTCACTATATAGCCCAAGCTGGACCCAAGCTTGCAGAAATCCTCCAACCTCAGCTTCCCAGGTGCTGAGATTATAGGCATGCACCACCACACCTGGCTTATTTACATTAAATTTTGCAATGAGCCAGGCATGGTGGCTCAGACCTAAAATCCCAGTATTCTGGAAGGCTGAGGCAAGAGGGTCACAAGTTCCAGCCCAGCCTGGGCAACTTAGAGACTTAGCAAGATCCTGTCTCCAAATTAGAAAATAAAATAGTCGATTTTGTGACAGATCTTGTCAGGAATGTTTAAAGCAGTCAGATTTTTTTCATTGTCTATCTGATGCAAACCAGATATAATTCAAGGGACTGTTAATTGAACAGCTAAGAATATAGAAATGAAAAATCTTGGCACTTACTTCAATTGTGTGGATAATATCTCTGGGACCAATAATTTCTGGATCATATTTAATATGTGCTTTATTGGTTGCCAGAGCCACAGAACAGTAGAAGATCCCTCTGCGTTTTGTGAGAGTAGACTCTATTTTATGTACACAGGAGGCACATGTCATGCCTCTCACCTGTTAAAAACAAAGCCTTTATTGTTCAGAAATATACTTTTTCCTCCATTAAACATGAGTTATTACTTATAATTAAAAGACTGACAAGATTTTATCTATACTATTATTATGCTTTACATGATCATTAGAATATCATTTTATATAACATTGAATAAAGATATAGTCCCAGTTGCAACAATGTCTTACTTTTCTCATTGCTGAGATAAAAATACTCAATACCCAAAGTTAAAGAAGAAAAGGTTTATTTTTGTCTCACAGTTTGTAGAGGTTTCAGTTCATAGTTCGCTGGCTTTATTACAAGGTGGCATTGCAGAAGAGAAAACAGTTCATGGCAGGCACAAGGCAGCAAGCAGGAAAGTAGCAAAGCAACAAACAATGGCAGCAGCCCTCTTTCTATCCTTTATATTATATCCAGGCTACACACCGTTAGGGTGAGTGGTACTCAAATCCAGAGTGGGCTTTCCCGTTATCCACACTCAAAATTATGCTAAACCAATCACTGAACCAATTTAGTAATCACACATCTTTAATCCCAGTATCATACACACTAGATGGGGTCACCTCTTTGAAAAAGCCATACCAATGACTGCATGAGGCTTTGGGGAGACATTTAGATGCAAGCCACAACAAACAGATTAGATAGAAAAGCATCTCATTAAAAGGCTCCCTCTTTCTGTCACTATTGCTCTGTGACAAAGAATTCAACAACCATTATTTCTTAATCCAGTACCTTGTTTCCCTCTATATTTTTTCATGCTGCTTAGGCATATTGTTAGAGAAAGTTAATGGTTGAAAAAAGTATTCTAATTTTGTATATATGAAAGTATATTATTCCCTATATTTTAAGTGCAGTTACAGTTTAGTTAAGCCTTAAATTATATACTAGATGTGTAGATCCTGCCCTCAAAAAGCAATAGTAGGCCAGGTACAAGTGGTATATGCCTATCTTTCCAGCTACTAAAGACACTGAGGCAGTCGGGCATGGTAGCACATGCCCATAATCTCAGCACCTGGGAGGCTGAGGCAGGAGGATAGCCAACCTGGGCTACACAGTGAGTTCCAGGACAGCCTGAACTACACAGCAAGACCCCATCTCAGAAAAACAAAAATGACACTGAGGCAGGAGGATCTCAAGTTCAAAGCTAGCCTGGTAGCCCTAGCAAGACTATGTCTCAAAAATTTTAAAAGGGCTGAGGATGTAGCTCATTATATCCTCAAGGCCCTGAGTTCAATTCCCAGTACTACAAAAAAAAAGGGCAACAATAAAACTGACAAAAGATCAAAGGTAACCACTGAAATACTCTGAAAATTGACCAAAAGCCATAAAATAAAGAAGAATTTGAGTATATCTACTGAAGAGATATCAGCAAAAATGGTGCATTAAAGATCTCTGTCATTATTTGTCTGATGATTCCCTGAAACAAATCCACTTGCAAAAATCTCTGCTTGCACTAAATAGAGCTCCATGAGTGCAAAAAGACTTTTCCTTTGAAAAATATGAGAAAAGTAAAAATGGAAACAAAGTCCTTGGAAATAGGGAAGGGTGGAGGGGGTGAAGGGAGGACAGGGACAAGGGGAAAAATGAGAACCAAGATCTGTCATGTAAAGATACAAGACCCCAGTGATGAATGTAACTGTACTATATACCTAAAAAGTACCAATAAACAATGAAAAAAAAAAGGCTTTTCCCTGGGAAAAATTTTTTTCCACTACTAGGGACTGAATCCAGGGCCTTGCAAACACTAAGCAAGTATTGTACCACTAAGCAATGTCCATGGCCCAGGAAATATTTCTTGATAAATAATGGTTTAATTATTTACATTCAAATTTTTGCTTAAACTGTAGCTTATTTAACATAGTGTTAAGAATTCTTTCTTTGTTAGTTTTAATGTGTGTTAGTATTGGGGATAGAACATAGGGCGTTTGCACTGAACTACATCCTCACCCTCTTATTTTTATTTTGAGGCAGGGTCTTGGTAAGTACCCAGACTGGGCTAAAACTTGCAATCCTCCTGCCTCTATCTCCCAGGGTAATGGTATAACAACTGGGCACCACCACAGGCCTGGCTTTTAAATGTTTACAACTAGAATTATTGTTTTATTTGTATGGTTTTAAAAATTAATCCAGGTGTGGTGGCACACACCTGTAATTCACATTCTGGGAAGATGAGACAGAAGGATGGTAAGTTCAAGCCCAGCCTTGGCAACTTAGTGACTTAGTGAGAACTCATCTCAAAATACAAAATTTTAAAAAGGGTGATGTGTAGTGCAAAGAACTACCCAGTACTATAAAAAAATTTTAAAACAATATTGAAAAAATCCAAGTTTCCCTTTGCTCTTTTCCCCAATCTCAGTCTCTCCCTCAGATGAATACTACCAATCATGTGCATAAACCATGTGGTCCTTTCTCTAGATATTTACATATACATATATTGCATAAGCACATGTACTTGTTTTTGCATTTTTACTTAAATGACATCATACATATCATACTAGAATTTGCTTTCTGTGACTAATATGCACATGTACTTGTTTTTGCATTTTTACTTAAATGACATCATACATATCATACTAGAATTTGCTTTCTGTGACTAATATGCACATGTACTTGTTTTTGCATTTTTACTTAAATGACATCATACATATCATACTAGAATTTGCTTTCTGTGACTAATATGTCTTAAAGAGTGTTACTTGTCAGTTAATACTGATCTATTTTATTCTATTGTATTTTTGTCTATAAAATGTCTATAATTTCTATAACCATTTTATATTTAAGGACATTTAAATTAGTTTTAAATTTTGGCTCTGAAAAATGTATTACAAATATAATTTTATTGCAGGGTGTGGCTGGATGAGTTTATCTGTTATCTCAGCACTCTAGTAGGGTGAGGAAGGAAGATCACAAGTTCAAGCCCAAACTAGGCAATTTACCAGCTTAATGAAACTCTATTTCAAAATTTAAAATTCTAAAAAGGGCCAAGGATATAGCTCAGTGCAAAGGTCCTCTGTTTAGTACCCAGTAAAACACACACACACACACACACAAATCTGTACATAACCCCCCCTTTTTTGTTTTAGTATGGGGATTGAACTCAGGAACTTGCACTTGCAAAGCAGATGGTGGCACCAGTGAGCTAAATCCCCACACTGTGACAAACGGCCTGGTCTCAAACTCACGGTGATTCTCCTGCCTCAGCCTCCAAAGTGCTGGGATTATAGGTGTGCGCCACCACACCTGGCCTGACCATATTTTTATAGGACAGAACTCTAGTAATTGGTTTGCTGGGTTGGATAAAATGACCATTTTAAACCAGTATGCCTTACATCTGGTTTTATAACTTTCTTTATAAAATTTAAGTCTTTACTTGCCATGTAAAGGTACATATCCCAACAATGAATGTAACTGTACTGTATCCCTAAAATGTACCAATAAACTCAATAAAATTAAAAAAAAATTTTAAGTCTTTAGTGTATCCAGATCTATTCCTTTACATGTTATTAGATAGGAATCATACAACATTTTAGAAGTTGACTTTCATTTATTCATTCAAACCCAATTCTGTTTTCATTCTTAACAGAGATATGTCAACTACAATTCATACTTGAAGACTACCATTAAGTAATACCTCATCCCCTTCCACTTTCCAGTTTCCTCGATTTTCATTATATATTTTATTAGTCCTTACTTCAGAACTCTTCTATGAACTCTCACCGAGTTTTCCCTAGAAATCTTATTAATCACACAAAAATTCTTACTTACAACAAGTTCCAAAACACCATCCCCTTCTTCAGCAGTTTCTATCACAGTGGCACCAAATCCAAGTTCTCGGATGAATTCTGCGATCAGCAGGGGTTGTATAATAGTAGGATTATACCTTACTTCTGCCTTGCCAGCCATCAGCGCCACAAGTACAGAATATATTCCTAGGAGCATTGATAAGAAAAACAATACAGATAACAGATCTTATAAAAATAGTGATACTATAAGTACTCTTTAATATCTTTCATTTAGCTTTTATTTTTAAAAAAAGTAATGTTAGCCAGGTGTGGTAGCACACGCCTATAATCCCAGCACTTAGAAAGCTGAAGCAAGAGGACTGCTGTGAGTTCAAGACCAGCCTAGGTTACATAGTGAGTTCAAGGCCAACTTGAACTACACAGCAAGACCCTGTCTCAAAAAACAAAACAAACAAAAAATAATAATTTTTTAATGGTACCAGGGATTGAACTCAGGACCTTGTGAGGTAGGTGGAAGCACCACTGAGCTAAATACCTGGCCCCAAAAAATTAATGCTATACTTACTTTTTAGTATTCTCATCTTAACTGAGAAAGGATTAAAATGAATCTGCAGAAATTTATGACTTCACTTTTTAATAAGTCTTAAATTCAAACCAAATGATACTATTTGAAAAAGTGGCCTTATTTTCTTAAATTTATTATGGATAGTTTCAATTATGTATATGTAAAAGAGAGAAAAACATAACAAACAATGTACCCATTACCTAACTGCAAAAATTAATAATACTTGGCTAATCATTTCTATTTTGTCTTATTTTTTAGGGGCAGAGTTTCATTATATTTTAGGCTGGCTTCCAACTCCTGGGCTCAAAGGATTCTCTTGCTTCAGACTCTTGAGAAGCTAGGACTAAAGGTATATGCCTGGCTCTTTTTAAATCTATATTCCTATCTACTCCACTTCCCTCTCTCTATCCAGATTATGATGAAACAAACCCTATACATATTTCATGTATAATATTTAAACATGTATCTCTAAAAGATAAACGTTCTTTTAAAAATAACAATAGGGCTAGGGATATAGCTCTGTAGTAGAGTACTTGCTTAGCATGCACAAGGCCTTGAGTTCCATCTCTAGCACCACACACACACAATAAACATAACATCATTTTTACATCTAAAATAATTCTGCCACATCATCAAATATCGAGGCAAGTCATGCATGGTGGCATATCCTGTGACCTCAATCATTCAAGAGATTGAGGCATAAGAATCACAAGTTGGAGGCCAGCCTGAGCAACTTGGCAAGACCCTGTCTCAAAATAAAAATTTAAAAGGGCTTGGGATATAGCTCAGTAGAGTGCTTCCTCAGTATGTTTGAGGCCCTGAGTTCAATGCCCAGTATAGGAAAACAAATCCAGGTAGCATACACATTTGTACAATTTTCTTATAACTGTTTATTAGTTTAACTGTATTTTTGTTTGAATTGGGATCCAAACAAGGCCTATGAATTGCAACTGATTGAGACAATATCTTAACAGGGAATTTTAGAAGCTAATAAGATAGTCATAGACCTCAGAGTCCTTAAAATATCATTGAATTATAGCAAAGTCTACAAGAATATCCCACTGTACACATTATATTATTAAAGAATAGTCATGACTTAAAATTCTCAAGTTTTACTGTCTCACATACATTAATCTTCAAAGCTGTTATTCCTAGAAAAAAAAGTGCCAGACAACTTGTTAATAAAGCAAAGGAATTCATTTTATGTCAGTAAAGCTGCTTGCTGATGAAATCTTTTGTTAACAACTGTTCCACTTCTCTAAGCCAGATATTGCTGCTACTGCCAGGAAGAAAATGAATTCCACATGGCAGAAATAGCATCCCTTTCTAGGAATCTATGGTACTTGGTAGCTACCTGGCAGATAATGGGGATCAACAGTCCATAGGTCACCTCTGGGGTGTGATAACAAAGAGAAACTTATTAAATATACATTTAATAATAGATGTTAGTTTTTTAAATACCTGACATAATCTATCTATATAAACCACTTACATTTTGGTATTTGTGGTTACCAAAATAACTCAGATGATCAGTCACAGGAAAGTATCAGTAATAAGAAATTTATACCAATACAATGCATGTCAGCACATGCCTCTAATTCCAGCTACTAAGGAAGCTATGAAAGGAAAATCAAAAGTTCAAGTCTAGCTTGGGCAAAATAGCAAGACCCTGTCCCAAAATAAAAAAATAAAAAGGAGTGGGAATACAGCTCAGTGAAAGGTGTTGGGTTCAATCCCCAGTACTAGAGGAAAAGAGTGGCAGAGGAAGACAGAGGAAAATCTTGTTGTGGTTTAATGTAATTTATAGCCAAATAGAAATGGAAGGAAACATCATTTTATAAATTTCAAAAATAGAAGTTCAATCACTTATGTAAATGTAATTATTCAAACTGTAGTTAGAACTGCTTCTTTCTTTTCTCTCTTTTTTTCCAGTACTAGGGATTGAACCCAGGCTTTACATATGCTAGGCAAGTGCTCTACCACTGAGTTATATCCCCAACCCTTTTTTGTATTTGAGACAGGGTTTCCCTGAATTGCTCAGGATGGTGTCAAATTTGTGAGCCTCCTGCCTCAGCCTCCCAAGTAATTAGGATTGTACGTATGTGCTACCATGCCCAGCTTCTAATCTTTTTTTTTAATTAATCTTATTGGTACATTTAAGGTATACAGTATAATAACATTCATCATTGGAAATTTGCACCTTTACATAATTCATCTTGGTTATTTTTTCCCCATTCCCCTGCTCTCCCTTAAACCCCCCACGTCTACCTATCTACAAAGACTTTGTTTCCATTTTTTTCTTTTTTTCATATTAATACCATTCCCTTCTTTCTTTTTCCTTACCCCTCCCACCTCCCCTTCCCCTTTGCACCTTTTCTTCCTATGTCGTATTATCTGAGACAGAGTCTCACTGTGTAGTTCAGGCTAGCCTTGAACTCACTATGCAGCCCAGACTAGCCTTTAACTTCCAGCGATCCTCCTGCCTCAGTCTCTCCAGTGCTGCAATTACAAGCATGTGCCACCACACCTAGCCTCTATTCTTTCTCTTCCCCTTCCTCCTCTTCTTTTCCTCCTCCTCCTCCTCCTCCTCTTTGGTGAGTTGCTTTTTTATTTACTATTTTTGGTGCTAAACACTAATCCCAGGGCCTTAACATGCTCTACCACTGATCTACATTCTCAGTACTTCTATTTTTAGAAATATAATGCAGACTTAACTTAGGAAAGATCAATGCTACTTAATTTTTGTAAAAAGTGAATGCAGTGACTCCAACTAGGCTGATAGTGTTCATAATTGCTTTGGGAGGTGGTAGGACAGAGCAATTGGGAGAATCATCTCACAAACTTTAAAAAAGCATTTTAACTGGCACAGGCATTTCCTGTTTCATGAAAAAGGAATTTCTAAGTTGCCTGAAAATAGTTCTCAAACAGGAACTTTGCAAGCTTCCTTTTGCTTTCATTTCTTTTTTTCATTAACCGAGGGATAATATAACCTTAACTGCTTTCTAGTTAGAAATAATGGGGGCTAAAAAGAAGTGATTGAGAAACAACAAAATTGCAGAGAAGATATTATTCAACTGAAGATGGTTCTGAATACCATACATTTTGTTGAAATAATATTCTGGACTTGATATATAAGGTGACATGATTACTATATACACTTGGAGTTATCTCCCCAATAGTTGGATAATCTTACATTAATTATAACTTCCTTATTCAACCCTTGTGCATAGGAGCATTTATCACTAAAACACACAAAGTTAAGGCAGCCAAATACCAAATGTAAGACTTTGGTCTCAAACATAATTACACATATATGGTTAACAAATCTACTATGCTATATTTCGAAGTGCAAATTTATAAGCTAAAATATCTGAGTATGACTGAAAACACACTGTATTACAGGGTTTCTAAGATGTTTGTAACCTAAAATTAAAACTTGTATGCAATACTAAGTAACCACATGCATAGATCAGAGATGTAACTGGTAGAAGAGAACAATATAGTTCTAGACAAACTTTGTACTGGTCTGGGCCTTGTTCTAGGTATGGTAATACTGAAACTCAGAGATTCTAGTTGTCAGTTTTAAGAATAACTCTAACAGAAAGTTTTATGTTTCTTTAAATCCACTGCCTCCATGGTTCATGAAGAATAGTAACACTATTTCCTTCTGCTATTGTTCTATAAATTCCACTGCCATGAAAATGTAACAATGATCCGGCTGGGGATTTAGCTCAGTGGTTCCAACGCCTGCCTCACAAGTGCAAGGGCCTGAGTTCAATCCCCAGTACCAAATAAATAACTAATTAATAAAAATAAATAAATAAAATGTAACAATGAGGTAAATAAGAGTAACAAAAAAAGGAAATTGGAGTTTTTCATATCACTGATAGCCTTTTATAAGGTCTTCGCAAGAATTAAACATGATTACAAGCACAAATTAAGAAAACAAAAGGGACAGTTCTCAAATAAGTACACAAAATAACAAGCTCTAAGAGTGTCTTACCTTTTAGGAAGGGAATAAAAAGAAGAGGGTAGGGGGCAAGTTGAGATAATAGGGTGACAGAACTATAAGCATGTATGAAAATATTTTAAAAGTTTAGAAAAGCATCTTACCTTCTTCTCGTCTCAAATTCCGCTCAATGTTTGCTACACAAGAAGCACAAGTCATGCCAGTGACCTGTATGTAACACTTAGATGAAGTCTTTTGTTCCTCCTTGTTATGAACTGTTGTCATCTTTTTATTTAATTCATTAATTGAGGGCAAAAGTGGCATTTCCAATGAGGGCTGAGATATTATTCCCAATGATTCATTTATGTCTGCTAGAAAGAGAAAGATTTTTGTTTTTGTTTTTACCTTTTTCATTGACTTTATTGGTACATTTTAGGTATACAGTACAGTTACATTCATCATTGGGATCTTGTACCTTTACATGACAGGTCTTGGTTCTCAATTTTTCCCCATACCCCTGGCCTCCCTTTACCCCCCCGCATTTACAAAGACTTTGTTTCCATTTTTTCCTTTTCTCATATTCTTTCTTTTCCCTTATTTCCTTTCCCCTACCCTTCCCACTTCCACTACACCTTTAGCCCTTTTCTTCCTATTTCACATTGTCAGTTATACAATTTGGATCTTATTTATACTTTTAGCTTTTCACAGCAGAGAAACTATTCAGTATTTACACGTGTCTTATTTATTTCACTTAAGAGTATGGCCTCAATATGCATCCAATTGCCTATGAATGACTCTAATGTCTCATTCTTTATGGTTGAGTAGTATTCCATTTTATAGAAAAACCACATCTTCTTTATCCAGTCTCCAACTAATGGGCAATTGGGCTGTTTCCAAGTTTTAGCTATTACAGACTGTGCCGCTATAAACATGAGTGTGCATCTATCAATGTGGTATGATTCTACTACTTCTTTTGGAAAAATACCCCACAGAGGGATAACTGGGTCAAATGGAACCTCTAGTCCTAGTTCTTTGAGGTATCTCCATATTGATTTCCACAGTGGTTGCACCAGTCTGCACTCCCACCAACAATGGGGAAGGGTTCCTTTCTCCCCACAGCCCTGCCAACATTTGTTATGGGTTGATTTAGTGATAGCAGGCATTGAGGAAGATTTTTTCACTTGTGGCATTTATTACTTTCCAGCTACCACTTTGTCACACATAACAATCTACGCTTTCAGGTATGGCAAAGCCACATCTTTAAAATCAGCAAGTTTCTACAAGCCCTCAAGAAGTATAACATATTGGGCCAGGGACTTAGCTTAGTGGTTCCACTGACTGCCTGGAAAACAGAAGGTCCCGAGTTCTATCTGCAGAAACCCCCCAAAAAAGAAATATGACATCTTTACATTTTACCAGCTCTGACTTCCAATTCCAATACTGCCCACCCAGTTTTCAAGAAAGTCTGAGCTGGGTGTGGTGCTGCACACCTGTAGTCCCAGCAATCGGGAGGCTGAGGCAGGAGGATTGCTGTGAGTTTGAGACCAGCCTGGGCTACACAGCGAGTTCCAGGTCAGTCTCAACTACATAGTGAGACTCTGTCTCAAAAAAAAAAACAAAACAAAACAAAAAAAAGAAACAAAAAAGAAAGAAAGAAAGAAAGAAAATAAATCTGAGCTGACTGGATAGTCAAAACTGTACTGATATCAAGTTCCTGCAGTCATTACCTCTACTCCCATCCCGAGATGGACAGTAGTTTAATGGACAGGTCTTAATCGATTATACAGTGAACCTTTAGAGTCACGCTGAGGATTTGCATACTACATTTCAAGACTCTAGTGGATGCCTGAAACTGGATAGAATGGCACCCTATATAATATTACATTTTTTCTATACATACCTATGATAAGGTTTAATTTGTAAATTAGACATAATACAAGATTAGCAACTAATAATAAAATAGAACAATTATAACAATATATTTTGTTAAAAGCTATATGAATGTGGTCTCTCTGTGAAAATATATCATTCTCAGTCTGCAATTGACAGAGGTAACTGAAGCCACGCAAAATGAAACCATGAATAAGGGAGGCCTACTGCATTAATTGGAAGAAAAAGCAATGTGTGAAAGAGAATTGCAAAATTATGTTATTTAAAAAGTCTGAGGTGTATGCACCTATGAGAATATTCATAATAAAGCCTAGCAGGCAATATATCAGACTATCAATAGGGACTACTACTGAGGAAAAGGGTGAGGCAGGAATAGAATGATAGAGGAAATTCTGTATGGTTTCAATTTTTAGTACAAATAAACCTTCTTTTTAAAATTTTAGATGTCTTTGTAGACAGAGTCAAGGAATAAGTCACAAGTAATCATTTTGTACAAAGGAGTATTCAGATAAATCTCTAGGCAGAATATTTATAAAGTGTGAAAGTTCTATCCTCACAGGTGCTCCTCCACATCTCAGAAAATCTACTACTGGTTCAATTTATCTACTGCAATATAAATTACTTCCCAAGAATGGTAAATTTTTTTTTTTTTTTTTTTTGGTATCAGGGGATTGAACTCAGGACCTCGCACTTGCCAGGCAGGTGCTGTGCCACTGAACTATGTCCCCAGCCCTGGAAAAAATATTCTAACATATCTCTATACCTGAAAATTGCAAAGATTTTCTTTTTTCCTGCAGAGATAAACAGGAAAACAGATGATGTGGAAATTTACACTAACCAATCTAAATTGTTCTTTCTCCCCATTGGCAATATGTTTTTGTTTTTGTTTTTTGTTTGTTTCTGTTGGGTTATTTGTTTTGTTTTGTTTTTTGTACAGGAGATCAAACTTGGGACCTTGCAGTGGCACTACGAAGCTAAATCCCCAGCCTTCTTTCTCCCCATTAGACCAAAAAAAATCAGTTTGGGTCTAAGCACTCCCTGCATAGATCTACTTTTTGGAATGCTGAAGAACATCTTTGGAAGAAACTTTAACAAATGCCTGATCCTTTTCCTAAAGAATAAAGATGTGGACATTTCAACTCAGTGTAACAACAGCTCTTAAACATCTCTTAAATTTTATACATGTACAATCACCTTGCGCAGTTCTGTTAAAATGCACATTCTGCTTTTGTACATTGAGGGTGGGGCCTGAGACTGTCCATTGCAAAGACGATCTCAGCTGATAACAATGCAGCCAGATAGCAAAGGACACCTTCAATAGTAAAAGACTACATCCTCACAGTTCCTAAATTAGTCAGTATCTGATCTTAGGGATATTAACTTTGGAAAGCTATTAATTCAGATTGTGAAAGCATTATTTAGAACACAGAAGGTGCAAATTACTAAACAGTACCACTGTTAAAGAACTCAAAAGGGAGGCTAACTCACCAAAAGATAAAAGCTGTGGCTTTGAATACAATCATTACTTTTTTTTCCACTAAATTTATTGGTACATTTTAGGTATACAGTACAGTTACATTCATCATTGGGATCTTGTACCTTTACATGACAGGTCTTGGTTCTTATTTTTTCCCCATTCTCTGCCCTTCCTTCACCCCCTCCACCCTTCCCTATTTACAAAGATTTTGTTTCCATGCTTTTCCAATTCTCATATTTTTTTCCCTTCTTTCCTTTCCCCTACCCCTCCCACCTCCCCTACTCCTTCAGACATTTTATTCCTATTTCACAATATCAATTATACTTTTTTCCTTTTTAAGTCAGGGTCTAACCTTGTTGTTCAGTCTGGCCTTGAATTTACTATGTAGCTCAGGCTGGCCTTAAACTCATAGCAATCCTCCTGCCTCAGCCTCCCAAGTCCTGGGATTACAGGTATGTGCCACCATGCCTGGCCTGAACCATTATTTTAATCTAGCCAGAAGCTTCTGCCATTCTCTCATAATTACTATTGTGATTTATGAATTTAAACTATGAAAAACAAAATTTTAACCTGCCAATCACTTCATGTCTTATTTCAGAGCAACTTATTATTTTAGAAACCAGAGATAACCTGGACTACCATGCGCAATTTTCACATTTTGGACGTACAGTATTAAATTAAGTCATAGTCCCTTTCAGCTATCTTAGCATGACTTCTAAACAAAGATCCATAAAATTGTGATGTTTACCCTTGTAAGTGTGACAATCAAAAGAATAAATCTATCTTCTTTAAAGAAGCAGTAAAGGTATTAAAAGGCCACAATGAATTAAGTGGTTGGTTTCTTTTTAATTGTTTTATTAGGCTGTAACAACACTACTTATTTTTTAATGAATTCACAGAAAAGCTGATTTCCCTGCAGTTAAGGCAATAATTAGAAATTATTCCAGAGAGGAGGGAGCAGAGTTAAAGATCAGCCTGTGCAACTCAGTGATTAGTGAGACTTTCGCAAAGTAAATAAATTTTAAAAGGGCTGGGATGGAGCTCAGTGCAAAGCCCTGGGTTCAATCAATCCCCAGTACAATCAATCAGTCCATCAACAAAAGTAAATAAATAAATTTTTAAAGGGCTGGAAATGTAGCTCAGTCTGTAGTTCAATCTTCAGTACCACAAAAAGAAAAAAATTACAACTATCATGCCTACAAAATTATATGCAGGTGTATGTGTGTTTACATAAATGCAGATATATAAATGTATATCAAGAGAGAATTAAAAAGATGGTAAAATATTAAAAACAGAAATATGAATGAAATTGGTAAATTCATTATACTGTTCTTTTCAGCTTTTTGTAAGTTTGAAATTAGTTAAAAAATAAAAAGCTATTAAGGGAGAATTTAATCAAGTATTTTGTTTGCTTTAATTAATGAAGACAACTTCATATGTTACATGTCTTTTTATTCTTAGAGAATGACGATACTGATGATCATGATAAAATACATCTCTCGTTTTTCTCATAACCTTCTTTAACATTCATGATCCAACCAGGTCTTGGTGCAATATGAAAGCAAAAGGTACCAAGGCTTCACCCGAGAACAGGTCACAATGGTCATGTAAGAGAGTTGGATCAGCACTGACACTGACACCCAGAAAAGGAAAATTAAAACTGATAACCACAATTCCAGTGGCATCTTAAACTCTGCTCTCTAGTGGGACCACAGGATGCAGTCATTTGATAACAACTACTTATCCCGGTAATATGGGTCATTATTGTCACTGCTCTATCAATTCTTTTAAGGCAACATTCATTTTGCCAAGTTTTTGGTTTGTTAGTTTGTTTGTTTTTACCTATCCATAATGGCCATGAATATGTTTGTTATAACCCTTAATCCAGATAAAGGGCACATAAAAGGCTACTGATGATTATTTGCTGAATAAGTGACTCATGGTCTACAGCTATACCACCCTGAACATGCCCAATCTCGTCCAAGTAAGTGACTCATGGGGCCCATGACAATAGTAGACTGAGGCAAAAGACAGTTAAAAAATCACTGAACATGCTGTGTTCATGGGTCCTGTAGAATAGGTAATACTATACCTACATGGTGTTTGAAACTGACTTAAGTACTCTTGTATTCCACATACTAATCTAATCAAAATGTCTCCCATTTGTCTGGAAATGAAGCTCAGTAGTAAATTGCCTGCCTAGCATGTTTGAAGCCCTTGTTTCAATCTCTAGCATTGCAAAACAAAAACAAATTGTCCAAGTCTATCTTTTAAGCCACTTAAGGTAACTGGGAAGTTGCTTTCACTTAGCTCACATGTACTAACCTCATAAAATGCTAGGTTACATTATAGTATTTAATACTATCATTGCAATAAAATAAGCTTCTGGATTTGTCTGTATACACAAAGCTAATACTGATTTAATTAGAGGTTTTATTTGTAGAGGTCAATACATAAAATCATTTAGACTAGTGTTCTCAAATTTTTAAAAAATATTTTTTAGTTCTCAAACTTCAATGTGCTCATTAAACTTAAAATGTACATTTTGGTTCAAAGGTCTGCAGGCAGCTAGAGAGTGTATTTCTAGCAAGGTACCAAGTGATGCTGGTGTGGCTGGCCTATGAACCATACTTTAAATTGCAAAAATACAGATTCAAATAAATAGGAAAGTTTCATTTTTGTGAAACAGGGTCTCACTATGTAGTTTAGGCTGGACTTGAACTCACTATGTACTCAGGCTGGCTTCAAACTCATGCCGATGATCCTCCTGCCCCAGGCTCCTAAGTTCTGAGATTAAGGCATGTGCCACTATGCTTGGTGGAAATTTCATTTTTAAGTATACAGTGAATGTTTATGAAACCCTTGCTTACTGTAATTATAGACACCAGATTTTTTTACCCCTGATGGGCACTGAACCCAGTGGCTTCCCACTCAGCTATATCCCCAACCCTTTTTATTTTGTACTATGGGACACAGTGTCGATAAATCACTAAGTTGCCCAGGGTGGGCTCAAACTTGACATTCTCCTACTTGAGCCCCTCAAGATACCAAAATTACAGGCATGTGTCCTCATGCCCAGCTTAGATATCATATTTGAATGTCAAAAATATATATCTTATATAACATGAGACATAAATTGATTATATTTGGGTTTCCATGTATAGAGGCAAATGAATATTATACTTTAAATAGCTTGTTTTAATGATATTGATATAAAACTAAACTTATTTACGTAGCACCTATCACTGACAAAATAATACATTATTTATTCCAAAGTATTTTAACTTAACAGGAACTCTGAGAAATAATTCAACATTATGAATTAGTGAAATTTGCACAAATATAACTTCAAGCATTGTTATTTTTTAAAGTTTTTGAAAAATGTAAGAGGTGATAGATAAAACTTAATTTTCCTTAAACTATTTGCAATCATTTTTATGGCCACCTGATACAGTTTCACTCCCAAAATATTCAATTTAAGATTTTTTTCTGGTTTCATCATCATTTCCTTTGGTAATTATAGATTTCCTATACTCTGTTCATACTTTGGTATTGGATGCTATTTCAAATTTTGGTGTCCTGTATGACTTCTCTAATAAACAACTATGTACCTCCTTTTTGAAGCACAAGAATCTTAGTCTTTGAGATTTTCTATATTTAAGTAGAATTCTAGGCAGGAGTATAAAACAATGAAGCTACTTTGGAAAACAGTCTCACTGTTTTTCAAAGAGTAGAGTTACAATATGACCCAGTAATTTCACCTGTAGGTATATACTCAGGAGAACTATAAGATAAATACATATTTATGCAAAAATTGTATACAATATTCGTAACAGCATTAAAATAGCCAAAGAGTAGAAACAATCAAAATTCATATTAACTGATGAATGAGTAAACGCATTATATCCACACAACATAGTATTACTCAGCAAAAAAAAAAAGGAATGAAGTTCCAATATTCTATAATATGGAGGAGCCTTGAAAACATTTTGCCAAATAAAAGAATCCAGACACAAAAGAACAAACATTATATGAGTCCACCTATATGAGCCAACTAGAATAGTCAAATTTATACAGATAGAAAGTAGAATAGAGCTGGGGATTTAGCTCAGTGGTTCCACCACCTGCCTCACAAGTGCAAGGACCCCCAGTACCAAAAGAAAGAAAGTAGAATAGTGGTTACCAGGGGCTGGGAGAAGGAAAAGAAAAATACAGTGGAAGCTAATGGGTATGGAGTTTCTTTTGTGGGTAATAAAACTACTTTAAAAGGGTGAATTTTGCTGGGTGTGGTGGTGCATGCCTGTAATCTCAGAACTTGGGGGCTAAAGGCAGAAAGACTACTGAAAGTTCAAGGCCAGTCTGACCTACATCGTGAGATCAAGGCCAACCTGGAATATACAGTGAGACTTCGTCTAAAAAAAAAGAAAGAAAAAAAGGGTGAATTTTATGGTATGTGAACTACAGATTAAATATCCTTTATCAATGGTTGGGGCCAGAAGTGTTTCATATTTTGAGTTTTTTCTTCAGATTTGGGAATATTTGCATAAACATTTGATACCTTGGGGATAGGACCCATCTACTTTTTTTTTTAATACCAGGATTGAACCCAAGGCTTCATACATGGAAGGGAAGCACTCTACCACTGAGCTACATCCCCAGCCTCTCAGGGAAAAAGCCTAAACATTAAATTCACTTATGTTTTATATACTCTTTATTCATACATTCTGGAAGTAATTTTATCCAATATTCAATACTTTTGATGTACCTGTGTTTTGACTGCAATCCATCAAATAAGATCAGATGTGGAACTTTCCACTTTGCTGCCATCATGTTGGTACTCAAAACTTTTCAGATTTTAGAACATCTCTAATTTTGGATATTCAGATTAGGGATGCTCAATCTGTGTATATCAACTTAAGGTGAGAATTATATAATTTCTACCACTTGTCATCAATATGAAAATTAAGTTTGGTTTAACTCTGAGTCCTTTCTCACTAATACTTATGTTACATTAGAATCTAAGCATGTGTTTAATAAAATTTTTACATTTGATCTTAGCAAAAGGCCATGAAATGATGTGTTTAATAAAATTTTGTATTCAGTTTTAGTGAGCTTTAAAAAGTGAACATTATAGGCCGAGGATTTAGCTCAGTGGTTCTGCTGTCTGCCTCACAAGCATAAGGTCCTAAGTTCAATCCCTGGTTCCAAAAAAAAAAAAAGTGAGTATTACTATTTGATATCTTTCATTTTAATCAGCAAAACACAGATTAATGATACTGCCTAAGAATTAGTTATATGTATATTTTAGTTGTTAAAGCAAGAAAGTTCACTAAGGCAATTATTCAGTTTAATTCAGGACCAGGTTCAGTTTGGTTTCAAAACAAGTAACAAGTTTGAGTCAGGGATATAGCTCAGTGGCACAGCGCCTGGCAAGTGCAAGTCCTTACTTCAATCCCCGATACCAAAAATTAATAAGTAAATTTTTAAAAAATAAAAACAAATTCACATAGGCCAATTCCATTGAATATGCATTTTTGGTTTCAGTTGAAACATAAGTGCTGTCAAGAAATACAAAGACTTTGGGACAATCTAAAGTCAATTTAATTTCAATGCCTAAATTAAAAATCACAGTAAAAAATCCTATTATTTGTACCTTTTTTATTTTTAAAATAACATTTGGTTCCCCCGTTATATAAACAACTCCATACACAATCCTTATGGTTTTAAAAAAAAAAACTATTACACACAGGAAAGCATAATGGAACCAAAAAAAATCACCTTTAGCCTAACACTCAAAGATAACTATTATTAAAATTCTGGATCATGCCCCACGAGGAATTTTTACACATCAATAATATATCCATGGTATAAATCACATACAATTGTTTATAAAATTTTGATCATAATATATAGCATTTCAGCTTTTTTGCATTTAAGCAAGTATCTCAGATACTTTCTTGTGGCATATCTTTAATATTGTAATTTTTATAGCTTCATAGCATTTCATTTTGTTGTTTTAAAATATTATAATTATGAGCATCTTTGTATGCACCAATGACTACCTCCATAGGGCTTATTTGTAAAAAGTGAATTTCAGTGCCTATGACACATTCCTCATTGCTAAAAAACAAATGAAGCAGAAAAATGCAAATGAAAGAATTTTAGAGGAATCAAAGGAAAGGTGATAATTACCTGATAAGGTAGCATCAAATCCCATGTCTTCTATTGCTTCTTTCAAGTTTTCTGGAGTAGTCAGTAAAGGATCATACTCAATAGTCCCATTGCTATTTTCGAGAGACACACGTATTGATTTTACACCTGTCTTTTTTGATATGACACCCTCAATAGACTGCACACAAGAATTACAAGTCATGCCATCAATGTTTATCACGGTTTCTTGAGTCAGAGGCTGGGCGACTATGTTCAAAGGAATCTTTTGAAGAGATGAGCTGGACAGAGAGTTGGAGATACTCTCAACTTCACTTGCAATACTAACTGTATATTTCTCTGGAGAAACAGCCTCTATTGCTTTTCTCAGTGTTTCTGGAGTGGTTGAACTTGCACGGTACTTTACAATGGCAGTTCTATTCTCTAAAGAAATTATTATGCTGCTTACATACTGGAGTGTAGATAAAGCACTTTCAATATTTGATACACATGATTTACAATGCATGCCATCTATGATAAAAATGGCTGTTAAATCATTGGTATATGATGGACTCCTTTGCTGTGATCCTTCTGGAGATTTGACTGGTATATTTTTCAGACGCTCTACATTAACAGCTCCCAATTTGAGGTGCTTAGGCTGTTTTTTGACATATGCTGGAAACCCCACAACTTCAATCTGCTTCTTTATTTCCTCTACTGTGATAAGATGAGGTTGATAAATAATAGTAGCTTCTTGGTTGTCCAAGGAGACTAGTTAATAAAAAAGAAACATTTTTAATTCAGTTATTCTCAGGTTACTTCAGAATCAATAATTATTTATCTCTCATTCTTCTCATCTTTTCTTAAAATAACCTTATCCTTTTCAGAAAATATGATTGACATAGATTAGAAACAAAAGTTATGACCATTGCTGCTATGGTCTCCAAGTTTCTGAATGCCTAAATAGAAATATATTAGAAGTTAAGAGTTCACCAGGAATATTGTATTAAGAACCTTGAACTCCATAAATCACTACATGGCTGCCTTTTCTGCTAAACTAAATATCAAGACTCATGGAATCTTTAATTGTAATCACTAACTTTACCATCATTAATCCTAAGAATATGCTATGCCTCAAACTTCAGTGAAACAGTAAACATTCTAGTCCCATGGTTTCTAAACTCACACTTAGGAAGAAAGCAGAACATTAAAAAGATCAAAACAGGAAACTAAGTCTTACAAAACAAACACAGTGACACCAAATAAACTGATTACCTTTAATTCGCTGAACACCTTGCAGTTTCCCAATTTTTCCTTCAATGGTGCTAGCGCATGAATGGCAAGTCATCCCTTCTACTTTCATCTTCAGCATGACTTCGCTTGCTTGAGCCATACTGTGATCTTCACAAGTTCCTGAGTTTTTCTCCAGAGTTCCAATATCTAAACTGAGGTCTGGAACCAGCTCTATTATCTGACTAGCACTCACTATAGAAGGGATTATTGTCACTACTACAGTTCTTTGCTGAGGGGAAATTTTAATGTCTGTCACACCCCTAGTCTTCAGCAATGTACTTTGGATATGGTCCCATGGCAAAGCCAGTGAAGTAGTAACAGTCAAAAATACAGTATCAGTTAAAACAGGAAGAGGACTAGGATTATGGAGAACAGCATCAAAGCCCATGTCATCAATAGCTTCCTGTAGGGTCTTTGGAGTCTGTAGTTTGGAGTCATAAATAATGGTTGCATGTTTTTCTTCCAGTGAAACCTTTAGGAAGAAAATTTCATAAGTCAGTTTAAACTATATGACACAAGACTTTAAAATATCAATCCCAGTACCACATTAAAGAATAATGAAATAACTCTAATAGACTTCCTCTATTAATTTTCATTTTTACTATTCTCACTGGAAAAAAAATCACAAAATGTTTTGTCTACCTGGGAGAAAAGTAAAACAATACAAAAATTATGTGACTGTGGTACCAATTGGGCCTTTAAAACATACATGGACAAACACACCCTACAATTTCACAGCTGTGTATAAATTATTCTTTTCTACCATCTCCTTTCATAAATTGTTTTAATAGTTCACATTCTACCAGTCCAAAAGGTTACATAATAGGAATAAGATTATCTATAGAAAATAAAAGGTAAGATAAAGTTTACTCTTTAAAAAATGTTCAATTCAGTTCCCAAAGCCCTGCATGTGGACTTCTCTTGAGAATTCAAGCAGGTTTTCAATAGGATGGCCTAGACCTGACATCATGCAGGATCCCAGCACTGCCTCTCAGGATCTGGATGTACAAGTTCTTGTGGGTTTTCTCAAGATTTGGACAGTATAAAAAGATAGAAATGCTAAGAAGAGTTACTATTGTAACTGCTTCCTCCAGGGTGTTCTTTTATCTTGCTTTTTCCTCTTTTACGCAGCCAAAGTTCACTCTGCAGAGCCAGTTTCTCACTCATCACTTTCACCTTTCCAAATAAGTAAATAAATAAATAATTATGTTCAATTAAGATAATTGCTGGCAAGATAAGGCATAAATATGGCAACTTATCAATGAAGGCAGTATTCATAGATTTTCATAGCATAAACTTCTATACTCCTAGGTACTACAGCATAATTTTTTTGTTGTTTTTTGAGATAGGGTTTTACTTCATAGTTCAGGCTGGCCCTGAACTCACTGTTTACCCCAGGCTTTCCTCAAACTCAGCGATAATTCTTCTGCCTCAGCCTCCCAAGTGCTAGTATTTTAGTTGGTACCACCACACCTGGCTCATAATATTAATTTTGTTCAAAACTAGAACAGTTTTATTGATCCTTTTGTGTTTCATAAGCATGACAACTGGGGTTTTGTAATACTGTGCAAGGTGTGTCTTGTTCAAACCTTGTTATGATAAGCACATTACCCACCTGATACGAAAAACAGGAACATCTTTAGTATTTTGTATGATTATATTCTTAAAGTTCAACTACTGTACATATTTTTTAAAATTTTGAAACGGGTCTCACTAAGTCACTAAGTTGCCCAATCTGAGATCAAGTTTGCAATCTTTTTGCCTCAGTCTCACAGAGTACTAGGATTACATGCATGTACCATCACACTGAGCTAACTGTATATAATTTAACCAACACCATGCCTGCATCTCTTTGACTGATATTTTACATAGATTTATGATGAACACACACACACACAATTTGAGGTTGAGAGTCTGAAGTTTTGAGTTCCTACTACCATTCTCCACATACTGGCCAACCACAATCATTAATTCTATCATCTGAAAAATGGAAAAACATGCCCTATTATCTTCTAGGGTTTTTATAAGTATTGTATAAGTAAAAAAGATATTTCTTTGTAGCAGCAATGAATTAATAAAGGTAAACAACAAACAACTTATTTTAATCAAGCAATTATGTCTGCCAGGAAATGAGACTCTCAGGATACAAAGTTGAACATGGCATATTCATAGGGAGCAATATTGGAACAGATAACACAGAAAAAAATTACATCTATTTATCCCTGGGAATATGAGTCAGAAGAAGATTCTGAGGGGAATGAATACTGAGTGCTAAAGAACAAACAAGAATCAGCAAGGATGTACAAGTTAAGAAATTGCAGCTAACTGGAAGTACGAAAGTAGAGAAAGATGGAAGGCTGGAGAATTAGGCAACTGTTCCATTATAAGAGTTGTATGCCAATAATAGTTTATAATTTATCTCACAGGTAATCAAGAGCTACAGCAAAGTTAAATGGGAATGACATGATTAGATGTGCATTTTATGAAGAATCACTTCACAGGCAGCATGGAAGATAATGGGGTGGGGTGGAGTAATACAGAAGGAAGGAAGATCAAATAGGAGGCTATTTTCAATTGTAACAATTTAAATTGTACAAGAGAGGATCTGAATTAAGACATAAACACTGAGCATAGAAAGGAAATTTCAAGATACATTGGAAGGAGCTACTGACAAGATATAGAGGTTAAGGGAATTGACTAGAATAACTTACAGATTTCTAGCTTGAACCAGAGTGTAGAAAGTACTCTATTTATTTAGCTTATGAGTATGGAAGCTAGCCAGGGGAATGGGCTGCAACACAGTTGGGTAACCAGCCCTATTGATAAGAATTAAGAACATACACTGAGGGCTGGGGATTTACCTCAGTGGCTCCACACCTACCTTGCAAGTACAAGGACCTGAATTTGATCCCAGGTACACACACACACACACACACACACACACACACACACAAAACAGACTGAGCTAGAACTTTGGACCAAGAACAAACTTCCACAGGCAATGTAGCATGCTGCCCCTTCCCCACCTTAGGGAGTTAGAGCCACTCCCTACTAAGTTCCTGAGTTCTGAGGAACTTAAACATGCAAACTAACAAGTTTTTCTCTAAAACTAGTTTCCTTTAAACTCGACATGTTAAAGAGCTGGGTTAGAGGGTCAGAGTTCCAACTGGTAATTTTAAATCCACAGAGCCACCTGTGACAGGTGGCCACTAAAGAACAGAACAATTTCTGTGCTCTGGTTATCTGTAACTAGCTCTGGATTAGAGGACCCATGAGGCCACTCACATGGGATCCCTCCTAGAAATTCAGGAGTTCTTTATCTTTATTCTTATTTACAAACTCTTCTATCTGCCTCTTTTGGTTCATAACTTCATTCTTTGACATTTGCAGAACCACGAGCTCATTCCTTATGCTAACACATGGTCAGATGGTTATCAGACAGAAAGGAGGAAGTCAGGAGTGGTGGTGAACAACTATATTCTCAGGTAGTCTAAAGGTTAAGACAGGAAGATTGCCAGTTCAAGTCCAGCCTGGGCAATTTAGGCCATCTCAAAATAAAATGAAATGAAAAGGGGCTGAGGATATAGATCAGTGTTAGAGTGCTCGCCTAGCATGCAAGAGGTCCTGAATTAAAATCCCCAGGATAAGGAACAAAAATAAAGAGAAAAGAAAGGGGGCAGCGAGGGGTGGAAAGAAAGAAAAAGAGTGAGCAGGAAGGAGGAGAGGGGGAGGGGAAGGGAGAGGGATAGGAAGATAGAAAGAGAAAAAAACAAGGAAAGAAAGAGAGAAAAGGAGAGGAGAAAGAGAGAGGAAAAAAATGAAAGAAAGAAATTAGTTACTGCTGCCTGCCTTGCAAGCCCCGTGCTTGATCCCCGGTACCAAAAAAAAAAGAAAAAGAAGTTAGTTAAGAGGCTAGAAGAGGAAAGAAATTTGATAAATTCTAGTCAGTTTTTGAGACAGTAGAAGGTTAGTGTTCAAAGGCACTTAAAATATGAGTACAGTACTATTATTAATTCCTGTTGAAAAGCTTTGTTTAGTACAATAAAAACTTCCAAATATAATTAAATGTAATTTGGAGTGGGAAATCTCATTTTAAAATGTTTATGATACTTGTATAGTTAAATCCTTTGCTTATTTTATTGAACTTCATTTTTTTTCTTCCTTTGGCTTGGTAATTGATGACTAGATATCTGATGAAAATTTGAAATATATCTATAGCACAGAAAGTTTTTAATAATCATAATTCTAATTGAGTAGCTTATTCTTAATTATGGTAAATATCAATAGCAGGAATAGGAAAATAATTTTTCTTGCTTAGACCATGTAATATTTTCCATGAAAAAGCTATAGAATAGTCAAACAACTCATATATGAGCTTAAATTAGGGATACACAATCATACACACACACACACACACACACACACACACATAAGTAATTTTATGTTCATAGTTTTTCTGGAAGGAAATACATACGTAAAGGACAACTGGTTTCCTTGGAAGAAAGATTTTAATGTCTGCCTGTATTATCTTTTCAGTAATAAACTAGTTAATTTTAAGAGGAACAAGGGATGTATTTATTGAGCCACAAAATGATTTTAATAATTGCTAGCATCTACATGGTCATTGTTCAAAACGGAAGTCCACATTAAGATAATAGACTGCAGTGTTTATCTGCGTAAACAGGAAAAGCACTCAAAAAGTTAACAGTGCAGCTTCAGGGACAAAGTAATTTGTTAATAAGGCATTAATCTTTGGAGTCATTCAGTACTTATATCTAATTAAATCTATTTTTACATTTCCCCTTCAAAAAGGCCAAGCAATCCAGAGAAAGACCTTGACATTATCTTCTTATTTTATTTTTCCTTGAAACAGGCCACTGACTGATTAAATTAAACTTTAGGTTAATCCCTTTAAAGTCTACAGCCTTAATATTGGCAGAACAAATAAAAGAATTACGTCCATTTACATCACAGTTTTGACACAATCCCCAAAATGTATTTAAATGCTAAAGTTGCAAAGGGAAATAATCATCTTTTTTTTTGGTACCAGGAATCAAACTCAAGACCTCACACTTGCCAGGTAGACACTGTGCCACTGAGCTACATCTCTGGCCTTTTTGTGGGGGGGTTGAAACAGGGTCTTGCTATATAGTTCAAGCTGGCCTTCAGCTCACTAAGTCACCCAGGATGGCCCTGAACTTGCAGCAATCCTCCTGCCTCAATCTCCCAAGTGCTGGGATTACAAGTATGTGCCACCACACCCAGCTCTCATATTCTTTCCATTTATTTCAAAATTTGAGACTTTTTGCCAGAATGGTGGTGCATATCTATAATCCCAGAACATGGGAGTCTGAGGCAGGCAGATCACAGTAAAGTTTGAAGCCAGCCTAGAGTACACAGTGAATTCAAGGGCAGTCCAAACTGCATAGTAAGGATGCTGTCTCGAAAAAACAAAACAAAACAAAATTAGAAACTTATTGATTACTCTTCTTGGATTCCATTAGTGCTCTAATATGATCCACTGTTGTATTAATCGATAAGGCAATTTCACTCATTTTTATTTGTCATTTCCAGGACTAGAACCCAGGGCCTTCATACTGAGCTACTTCCCTAGCCACTTTTTAATTTTGATAAAGGTTCTTGCTAAGTCACTGAGTTGCCCAGGCTGGGCTTGAATTTGCTATCCTACTAAGCCTCCCAGAATGCTAACATTACAGGTGTGGACCATCATGCCAAATTTTTCGCTTAATTTCACAATTATACATTACTTCATTCCAAACACTACCAAGAGATCCTTTACATAGGAAAAAACTGTCCTGAAATCTGGTTTCTAAATCTACTAGTCTTAATTGTAACCTCAGAAAATATCTAGAAATTTTAAATCTTACTATTACTTAAAAAGTGGTCAATATTTATCTATTATCATTTGAATTGTATTCTGACAATAAATTATGCTTGGACAAAAACAATTTTCTATATGGTGCCTAGAAAGAGGCAAATTTACATTTTGTTTCCTCTGAAACAAAAATTTGAGGAGCTTTAAGAAAAAGAATATAAAACTACAAATAACTAAATTCTGTAACAAAATATTCTGAATGTGTAATAAATATTTAAAAGTTACAATTTTTTCTGGTACCAGGAATTGAACTCGGGACCTTGAGCTTTCCAGGTACATGCAGTGCCACTGAGCTACATCCCCAGCCCATAAGTTACAATTTTTAAAGAAAACAGGTACCACAAACATCCATAAAATAGCATCTTCTAAATATTGTCTGATTGATATAACTACTGTATTTTCTTTTCCTACTCTTTCGCTACATATTGTCTGATCTCATTGTCTAAAGTCATTTGACACTGAGTTCATAAAATCATTTTCTGTACCAAAAAATGAAAGATAATTCAATCTTTCCTCTAGATAAATGTTTTTATAAGTAAAAGTTTATAAAAGTTCCGTTCAACAACACAAATGGATATTGATAAATTTTTCAAACTCTTTTCAAATTTGGGGAAGCTACTGAGTTTTTCATAGGTAAGCTGTAAGACTTCAGGCCATTTCAAGCTCACTTGTACAGTGCCTAATCTTATATACTCTTTGAGTTGATAGCATTCATTTATTAATTTTACACTAGGCCCTACACTTCCATGTCATGACACTGAGTAAGGAGCATGAATCATAGGGTAATTTTGGGAAGCCACTCTCTATCACAATTCCTAATAAAAACTTTATATACTATCCACTAATGAAAACATTGCTATGTGCGGAAATTAAGAACTATGCAGTCACATAGCCTACTCACCCCAAAATAAATATACCCTCAAATTAACCTTTCTTAGTAAAATCCCCAAAATGTTCATGCCCACTCCAATACCACGCAACACAAAAGTAAGCTCTAACAGAAGAGTTGAAGTGAAAATAGACAGGGGGCTTAAAAGATTGTTTGTGGTTAAACTATTTTATTTTGAATATTGTACAAAAACATTACCATATAAGCACACTGCTAATCCTCTTTCTAGAGCCTTACAAGGAGGTAAAAGCAAAGGAAAGGCTTTAAAATCTAAGCTTCACTAACTTCACAATGAATCACCTCTGGGTTTAGAAGACTTAACCCTTAAAAAGACATTTTTTAAAGGAAGGAAAAAAGCAGAAAAGTCACCAGTATATATCCTATTTCACAAGACCTTTTGACAGGAGGAAGAGAGGCAGAGCTGTAAAAGGAAGAAAAGGAAGAAATATGTTTTTATGTTTAGCAATCAAATTATTAATGTTCTCTGGAAGGAAGCCTTGAGTATCTGTCACTGGAATTTATACAAACCACTGCTGATTTGTGATATAAAGTGCTTCCACATTATATCACTACCATTCTTCCTTTATAATTTAATCAAAATTCAACTGCATTTATTTGACCTTAAACAGACCTTATTAGGCAGTGGTGAATTCTAGGACAATGCAATAGATATAGCAGTTTAATATATGATTAGGGTGCAAGTAGGCTGTTTGGGGAAATAGAAATATATTTGCAAATATCAAAGCAGAATCTAGCCCTATAGTTATATATGGATATGTTAAAAGAAATAAATATTCACATAAAATAATTTGCTAGACATTGAATTTAGGGTTTAAAAAATACATTAGTCATCAGTGAACAAAAAGTTTCTTAAAGCATGTGAAGAAATAAATTATGTGAACTAGCTATATGGTTAAAACAGCTTTACTGCAATTAGCACAGGCACTACTACACATTTAGTAAGATTCAGTTTCTATTCAGCTGTACCTTAAATCAAATGGAAGAGGTTTAACTAGTTTCAATGGAGGATATATGAGGTATAGATGTCATACTAATTACTCATTGAAATTAACTCATTTATTTTGTTTTGTGTTTTGTGGTTTTCTTTTAGAGACAGGGTCTCACTATGTAGTTCAGGCTGGTCTTACACTACCTATGTAGCCCAGGCTGGCCTCAAATTCATTGCAATTCTCCTGCATCAACCTCCTAAATGCTGGGATTACAGGAATGCACTACCAAGCCTGACTTGAAGCTTCAAGACTGAAGGTTGCAGGGCTACTTTTGTTATCTTCTTTCTTAATCAACAAAGTACAAAATATTCATCTACTTTTTACATTTATGATTAATAAAAGATTATAAAATGTTTTTATCAATTTGGATAATTTCAAGGTAAACTCACTGGAGAAAACCTGAAGTATAGTAAACAAAATAATTACTGATTACCGCTAGCTTTTCCAACATGGCTTTTTCAGTGGAGAAAACTAAAAGCAATCTATCTTTCTTAGCATTGTGCGGGAAAAAATAAATTCAAGAGCCTCTAAAACTGCTGTTATGCCAAAGTAGATGGTTGATATAAAGGAAAATCTAATTTCAGAGCATATGAAAATGGAAAAGCTCTAAGCAGCAGCGGGTAAAAAATTTTTCCCATATTGTAGGTTGTCTCTTAGTTCTGTTGATGGTTTCTTTTGCAGAGCAGAAGCTTTTTAATAAGATGAGATCCCAGTTGTTGGTTCTTTCTAGTAGTTCCCATGCTACTGAGGATTTGTTCATAAAGTCTTTTCCTATGCCAATGTCTTCAAGAGTTCTGCCTAACTTATCTTCCAGCAAGTTTAGTGTTTCTGCGTTAATATTTAGATTTTAATCCATTTGGATTTTAATTGAGGGCATGGTGAAAGATAAGGGTCTAGTTCTTATCTTTGGAGGGCTGAGATCCAGTTTTTCCAACACCATTTATTAAAGAGGCTATCTTTCCTCCAGTGAGGATGGTCAGCTCCTTTGTCAAAGATGAGGTAGCTGACTACATCTGGAGTTGTTTTTTTTGTCTTCCAATCTGTTCCACTGATCCTCAGGTCTGTTTATTTGCCAGTACAATGCTGTTTTTATCACAGTGGCTTTGTAGTATAGTTTCAAATTGGGAATTGTTATACCCACTGCCATGTGTCTGTTGCCTAGGATGGCTTTTGCTATTTTAGATCTTTTATGGTTCCAAATGAATTTTTCGATTCTTTTTTCTAGTTCTGTGAAATACAGTGTTGGAATTTCAATTGGCATTGCATTTTTACCAGCTGCTCCTCAGACAAAGGACTATTATCTAGAATATATAAAGAACTCAAAACAATCAGCACCCCCAAATATAAAGACCCGATTCAAAAATGGGCATCTGAAATGAACAGATATTTCTCAGACAAAGAAGTAAAAGCAGCAAACAACTATATGAAAAAATGTTCCACATCACTGGTCATTCAAGAGATGCAGATGAAAACAACACTGAGATTCCTCCTCACCCCATAAAGAATGGCTGCTATCAAGAAATCAAACAATAACAAATGCTGGCAGGGTTGTGGGGAGAAAAGAACCCTTCTTCATTGTTGGTGGGAGTGAAGACTGGTGCAACCACTGTGGAAATCAATATGGAGATACCTCAAAGAGCTGGGACTAGAGGTTCCATTTTACCCAGCCATCCCTCTGCTGGGTATCTTTCCAAAAGAATTAAAAGAATCATACCACTGTGATACATGCACACCCATGTTTATAGAGGCACAGTTTGTAATAGCTAAAACTTGGAAACAGCCCAAATGCCTATCAGTTGGAGATTTGATAAAGAAGATGTGGTTTTTCTATAAAACAGAGTACTACTCAGCCATAAAGAATGAGAAATTAGACTCATTCATAGGAAAGTGGATACATATTGAGGATATACTCCTAAGTGAAATAAATAAGTCACACATGTATAAATACCAAATAGTTTCTCTGGTGTGAATAAACTGTAATAGTACATACGATCCTAATGAGGTAATTGATATTGTGAAATGGGGAGAAAAGGGCTAAACGTGTAGGGAAAGTGGGAAGGGTAGGGGAAAGGAAATAAGGGAAAAGAAAAAAATATGAGACCATGAAAAAATGGAGATAAAGTGTTGGTAAATGGGGAGGGGAGGAGGAGGTGAAGAGAGGACAAGGGGAAAAATTGAGAACCAAGACCATCTGTCATGTAAAGGTACAAGATCCCAATAATGAATGTAACTGTACTGTATACCTAAAATGTACCAATAAACTCAATAAAAGGAAAAAAAAGAAAATAGAAAAACATATCAAAGAATTCACATGAATGCCTCAGGGACAGAAAACTTAGGAGAAGGCATGTTACATTATGCAAATAAGGGGTTTTTGGATTGTTTGTTTTGATAGTAGTATAGTCTTCAAAATAAACTACATCCCCAGCCTTTTTCTATTTTTTATTTTTGAGAAAAGCCAAGTCACTAACTTGCCCAGCCTGTGCTTGAACTTGTGATCCTTCTGCCTTAGCCTCCCAGAGTTGGGATTACAAGCATGCACCATCATGCCCAGCTAAATAAAACTTTTGTACCCACAACTATCAAGACAGTCTTAGCTAATCAGGGTATATAGTCAACAAATAAGAAACAATGCTTTTTTTTTCTCCCTACAAATAAGAAAACAGAAAAAAAAATTTATTTTGCTGTCTAGTAAAAATGAGTAAGAAACTCAAACATGGAAAAAAATCAACTACGGCTTCAGATTTGAAAACAAAGAATTATACAAATACTAGCACTACATTTAACATGACTCTTGACTTAAGGAAATATACCAAACTTCACAAAGGATTATAATGTACCAATTGCTCAATTTTCTGTAATAAAAACAATGTAATTGCAGCAAATCTACTCAAGACCTTATGAAAAGTCAGAATTACAGACAAGAATACTACAGAGGTAAGAAAATACAAAACCTGTATTTCACTGAAAGGTCAGAACCACTTTGACATCTCTGAATAAATGGGTAAAAAGTAATGGTTAGAGTAAAAATAATTAAAAAGCAGAGCTGCTATAAGTATACAATCTAGAGCTATATAAAATGTTTGAGTTCCCATGTAATAATTTATACATTTAAAAATATAATGAATAAGCTTCTGATAATTAGAACCCATTGCATCTCTAAAAGTAAATTTTGTGCTAAATCTGATGTCCATTTAGACAAAGCTCCCTTTAGAATATTAACATCTGCTCTGGGTAGCATGTTTAAAAAATGCTTTTTTGTTCATGTGAATCTATAACAGTCACAAGAAAATCATTCTGGGATGGAGGCAAGATGATCAAATTTCAAAGTGGCATTTTACTTTCCACAATCACTATAATAAAAATTACATAAAAGCAAAATTACAAGGTAGGCATGATGGTGCATGTCTGTAATTCCACACTTGAGAGGCAGAGGCAGAAGGACCACCAAAAGCTCAAGGCCAGCCTGGGCTACAGAGTGAATTCAAGGCCAGACTGAACTACATGGTGAGACCTTGTGTCAAAAAAAATTACAGAAAGCTTCTGGCAAGCAGAACCATCATCAATTAGTTGCCTAATTTTCCAACCTTCCATCTTTCTCTACTTTTGTACTTCCAGTTATCTGCAAAAAAAATAGATCTTTTGGGGGTTTTTAATTGATTTTTTTGTTGTTGTTTTTTAAAATAGGGTCTCGCTCTATAGCCCAGGATGGCCTTGAACTCACTGTGTAGCCAGCCTAGGCAGTCCTGGAACTCTTGGCAATCATCCTGACTCAGCTTCCCGAGTGCTAAGATTATAGGCGTGGGCAACCACTCCTGGCACCATCATCAATATAAAGTTGTTTTCTGGATTTCTGGTTTTTGATTTTTTGTTTGGTACCAGGAACCCAGGGTTTGTGCATGCTATGCAAGAACTCTACCACTGAATTAGAGCCCCAGCCCTAAAGTTGTTTTAAAATATTAAAATAGTATGCACATCATGCAAATGAAAACACAACTCAGCTAAAACAACACATCTAGGGATTGACTCATTAAACCCTCTCAATGAAAACAAAATGGTCAAGTATAATCATCAATAATCAATTCATAGCATAATATATTTTAAAGTTTCCATATATTTTTTGTTCTTAAAGCATAAATCCTCATATTTTTTGGCAAAAAAAGAGATAATGTCAATTTTGTTAGACCCATCAATACAAAAAGCAGTGGAGAACAGGTGCAGATAACTGAATGAAACATGGAAAAGTACTGAAATTAGCTACACTATCAGTGCTGAGAATCTTGAAGAGTGACAAAGGGATAGGAAGAATGCAGCAGCAAAAAGGCCTGGAAATGGCAACTGGTATAGAGATATACTAGGTAATTCCAACCCACTAGTCATCTCTACCTTAACAGAGTAAATAGGGAAGCAAATGGAACTGATGAGAATGTTATGTAAATGAATAGCAAGGATTCTCCTAGGTGACAGGTATAAGATTTCTTCAGCAAGTCTCTCTTGTGTATAGTTGAAAGTAAGTATTCACTGGCCAACTGAGAGTTATCATGGGAATGCCTAGCTAGCTCAACATTTAAAAGTCAAACAATGGAATGCACTGTATTAACAGACAAAAGAAAAACATCCTATATCTAGATGAAGAAAAAAAGCTGGGCTGACATAGTGGCACACACCTAGAATCCCAGCACACAGAGGCTGAGGCAGGATTACCGAGAGTTCAAGGTCAGTCTAAACTGCATAGTGGAACCTTGTCTCAAAAAAAAAAAAAAAAAAAAAAAAAAAAAACAGGGACTGGGGATTTAGCTCAGTGGCACTGCCTTGCAAGGGCAATGTCCTGAGTTCAAACCCAGGTATGGCAAAAAAAAATAGATGAAGAAAAAGCATTTGTGCAGGGTGTGATGACGCACATCTATAATCCCAGCACTTGGGAGGCTGACGAAGGAGACTCAGCACAAATTCAAGGCCAGCCTAGGTACACAGTGAGTTTAAAACCAGACTGAACTACATAGTGAGACCCTGACTCAAGAAAAATATATATACACTATATATGTGTGTGTATTAAAAAGAAGTCTTTACTTTCCTTGTTTTAGCATTAAAAATAATAAAAATATTTTGCCAGCATTGAAAAGATAGAATACCATTTATAATAGCATTCAAAAACAAAATACTGAGCTGAAAAAAAAATACTGAGCTGGAGATGAAGCACAGTGATAGACAGCTTGCCCACCATGTACAAGGATCTAGGCTCAATCCTTAAGCATAAATCTAATAAAATATGTATAGGAACTGTATGCTGAAAACATACCCCTGATAAAATAAAATAATACCTAAGTAAATAAAATGATACACAACGTACATGGACTGGGAATCTCAATATTGTTAAGTCGTTAACTCTATCCAAATGGATCTACAGGATAAACACAATCTTATGAAAATCCCAGCATACGTTTTTGTACAAATTTATAAAGTAATACTAAAATGCATATGAAAAGGAAAATGAGCTAAAATACACAAAACAATTTTTAAAAATAAAAAGCAATAAAATCACACTACTTGCCTTTAATACTTTTTTTAATTTGGGTTTTTTTTTGGTTTTTTGTTTGTGTGGTTTTGGGGGGTTTTTGTTTTGTTTTGGGTACTTGACATCAAACTCAGGACCTTGCACTTGTGTGGCAGGCACAGTGCAACTGAGTTAAATCCCTAGCCCTTGCCTTTAATATTTATTATGAATCACATTTTGTTTGCTATTTGTTTGATGAATCATAGTCTAATTATGTAGTCCAGGCTGGCCTTAAAATTGCTAGGTGCCTAATAGTTCACATAACAAGTAACAAAGTAATTGAAGTAAAAAAGCATTTCCATTGGCCTTTGCTCTAAAAGGCTGAGTTACTTAACTCCATAGTCACTGCATTTCAGACACAGCTGTGTTTCTATGATACTGGAAATTGTACATATGTAAATAATATGAAACTACATTTTTCAAAAGTTTTTTTAAGCATTGGAGACTTTTGTTCAGATATTAAAGAAATAAAACTACTGGAAGAACAAACAAACAAAAACAAAACAAAACAAAAAAAATTACTATGTAGCCTAGGCTAGTCTCAAACTCAAGATGTTCCTGCCTCGGACTCCCAAGTACTCAAATTTCAGGCATGGTAATGTGCCAAAACACATGGCTAAAAAAGATTTTGGGTTTTAGTTAACTTAGCTATACAAACATTTTCTTTCAACATCAAAAGTGAAGAAAATGTCTACCTAATTGAATTAACTTATATACATTATGAGGTATATGTAGAAGTTAATTTTGCTTTTGCATATGTATCTATACCTTTTCTAGCACTGACTCTTGAAAAGTTTATTCTTTTATTTCCTATTGGGGATTGGAGACAGGGCCTTGGCACTGAGCTATATCCCCAATCTATTCTTCATTTTATATTTTGAAACAGGGTCTCACTAAATTGACAAGTTACCCAAGCTGGGTTTGAACTTAGAATCCCTCTGTATCTGCTTCCTGGGGTTTACAAACATGTACAACCACACATATATGAAAAATTTATCCTTTCTTTTTATTTTTTTCTAATAGATATTTGTAGTTCATAATGAGTACTTTCATTGCAAGTATTCAGTGCATGTACATGATACATCGTTATTCTTTTTAGGTTCCCTACTGTATTAGTTACTTTTCCTCTGATTGCTGAGACAAAATATCTGACACCCAAAGTTAAATTAGGAAAGGTTTATTTGGATTATAGTTCGCAGAGGTTTCAGTCTGTAATTGGCTAGCTCTAAGACAGGGTAGCTTGGGCTGGGGATTGAGCTCAGTGGGGCCACTGCCGCCTGCCTCGCAAGCTAAAGGCCCTGAGTTCGATCCCTGGTATAAAAAAAAAAAAAAGACAGAGTGGTTGGGCAGAGGAGGCACAGTTTATGGCAGCCAGAAGGTAGCTAAAACAATAAGGCGCCTTCACAGAGTCTTTCTGTCCCTTTATCTTACCCACGCTACCAGGGTTAGTGTGGTACCAAACCAATCAGTATACTGGTTGAGTAATCACACGCCCTTAATCTCAGCATCACACACTCTAGATTCACACACTGTATGAGGCTTTGGAGGGACATCTAGACCTAGACCATAATACCTACCCTACCCTTCTTCCCCACTCTCTCCAGCTCTTGGTCCCTTTTTGCAAAAGGTCTATCTCCCTATTTCCTTTTATCTATCTTTTTCTCGTTAATTAATTTCTATTTTTGTTTTCTCATTTAAGAGAAACCATAAGGCATTTAAGCTTGTATACCTGATGTATTTCACTTAACATTATGGTCTCAAGGTCATTCCATTTTCTTACAATGACTCAAATTTATCCATCTTTATAGCATAGTAGTATTTTACTATATATAACTGCTATTTTTCTTTATCCATTCATTTATGAATGAACATATAGGTTGCTTCCAAAATTTCACTATTATCAATGGTGCTGCTATGAACATGGATATGCATGTATCACTGTAATGTGATGTCTTTAACTCTTGGGAAGATACCTACATGGGGAATAGCTGGGTCCAGTGGAATGTCTAGTCATATCTTTTTGAGGAATCTCAGATTTCCATAGTGATTGTGCCAGTTTACATTTCCATCAACAAGGCTGGGTGAGGTGGCGCACACCTGTAATCCCAGCATTTGGGAGGCTGAGGCAGGAGGACTGCTCCCAGTTTGAGGCCTGCCTGGGCTATATAGTGAGTTCAAGGCCAGCCTGACCTATCCATTGAGACTCCATCTCAAAAAGAAAAGGGGGGGGGAACCAAATCAAAGCATTTCCATCAACAATATAAAAGGGTTGGTTCCTTTTCCCCTGCAGCCTCTTCAGTATTTATATTTAATTTCTTTAAAATAGGAATTCTTTCCAGAGTAAGGCGAAATCTCAGTATTGTCTTAATTTGCATTTTCCTAATGGCCAAAAATGTTGAATATTTTTTCACGTATTTGCCATTTGTACTTCTTTTACTAGAAGGGTCTATTAATGTCAGCACCCCATTTTGGATTAAGTCTTTTTGGGGGGGATCTAATTTATATGAGTTCTTTATATAGTATTCTAGATATCAGTCCTCTTTCTAAGGAATAGATGGTAAAACATTTTTCCCATTCTGCAAGTTTTTTTCCTTCACTGTGCTGGCTGTTTCCTTTGCAGTGCACAAGCTTTTGAATTTGATATAATCACATCTGTTGATTTTTTGATTCACTTCTTGTGCCACTAGAATGTGGCTCAGAAAGCTCACAGTGAAACCTTGCCTCAAAAATAAATAAATAAATATTTTTTAAAAGTTCTTGCCTATGCCTACATCTTCAAGAGTTTTACCTATTTCATCTTCCAGAAGACTGTTTCTGCTTTAAAATTTACATTTTTGATACATTTTTATTTTAGTTTAGTAGATATGAGAGACATAGGTCTAGCTTCAGTCTTTTACATGTGTTAATTTCATGGCAACATGAGTTAAAGAAGCTATCTTTCCTACAGCATATGTTTTTGCCCCTTTTTCAAAGATCAGGGGGAGCCAGGTGTGGTGGTACAAACCTGTAATCCCAGCACTCAGGAGGCTGGGGCAGGAGGATTGCTGTTAGTTCCAGGCAAGGCTAAAATACATAGTGAGAACCTGAACCTGAATTTTGGAAGGCTTTATGTAGAGGATCCTATTAATTGCAAATAATGATAATTTGACTTCATTCTATACGTAGCCCCTTTCTTTCTTTTTCTTGCTTGATTGCTCTAGATAATGATTTGAGAAACATGTTTTTCACATTCTCTGCAGGCATTTTTCCAAAGTACTTGAATTCTCTTTATTTCAGCAATCAAGGTCACCTCTGCTCCATCTTTGCAGGCCCCAACTTTAGCAAAGCTTCCTCTCTGGCCAAATTCAAAACTTCTAAGTCATTCTTAATGCAGAGCTGGCTAATGCCCCCAACATTACCAAAACCTTAAAACTTGGTGGTCTTAAAATTTCCTCCACAAGATTAGTCAGCCACTCTTTTTTTTTAATTTTTATTGAGTTTATTGGTACATTCTAGGTATACAGTACAGTTACATTCATTACTGGGAACTTGTACCTCTACATGTCAGGTCTTGGTTCTCATTTTTTCCCCTTGTCCCCCCCCTCCCTTCACCCCCTCCTTCCCCTCCCCCATTTACAAACACTTTAATTCCATTTTTTTTATTTTCTCATATTTTTTTCCTTAAGTCAGCCACTCTTATCACGGTCTCAGGACATGAGCAAAATTCACACAAATTTTTCACCAAAGCACAACACACATGGCCTGGAGTCCAAATGCCAACACAGTCCTGGTTTCTAAATGAAACCTCCTGAGCCTGGTCTTTACTCTCTGCATTTCTTTTTCTTTCTTTTTTTTTTTCTCATTGAGTTTATTGGTACATTTTAGGCATACAGTACAGTTACATTCATTACTGGGAACTTGTACCTCTACATGTCAGGTCTTGGTTCTCATTTTTTCCCCTTGTCCCTGCCCTCCCTTCACCCCCTTCTCCCCTCCCCATTTATAAACATTTAATTTCCATTTTTTTTATTTTCTCATGTATTTTTTCCCTTTTACCTTTCCCCTACCCTTTCCACTTTCCCTACACCTTTAGCCTTTTTCTTCCTATTTCACATTGTCAATTATATTACTATCTGCTTTTCAATCAGCACTCTGGTCTTCTGAGCTCACAAATAGAATCTCCCATTAAGCTCAAGTCACAGAATTCTAGGGCTAGTTTTCCAGTTGGCCTATCCAAACCTTTCCAAACTCCTCCCACGAGTCAATTCCTAATTCTGAGCCACATAGTCAGGAAGCATGACAGCAACAACCCCACTTCTCCAGAACTAAAATCTGTTATTTTTTTCATTGCCTCACAAATTAAAGGGAAAAGATTTATTATGGCTCATAGTTTATATAAGTTTTAGTCAGTAGTCCACAGGCTCCAAGGCAGAGAGCAGCATGGCAGAAGAGAATAGCTCAGGACATGGCAGACAAGATACAGAGAGCAATTAAAGGAGAAGTGAGGGAGATATAACCTTCCTGGTCACACATCCAGTGAACCACTTTCTTCCTCCATCACATTTAGCTATAAAATCATCAGTGAAATAATACATTGATGAATATTATGTCCCCTGTGATCTAATCATCTCGCAAAAGCCCCACCTATGAGTGAAAGAGGCTTTGAAGAGGTATCTAGATATAAACCATTACATCAATTCATTGATTCTTTATATTTATGATTTTCTTCCTTAAACTAGGTTTGGGTTTGCACATTTCCTGCTTGTCTAGTATCTCGAGGTGCATCATTAGATTGCTCTTTTTCTAATGTAAGCACTGACAACAATAAACTTTCCTCTTAACCAATTTTCATTGTGTCCAACAGGTTCTGGTATGTTGCACCAGTATTATGGTGTGATTCCAGGAATTTTTCAATTTCCTCCTTGAGTTCTGGGACCTAATGACTGCTCAGGAGTGTGTTACTTAATGTCCTGGTGTTGGTAAAAATTTAATGTTTTGTTTGTTTTGGTGAGTTATTTCAGTTTTTTTTGTTTTTTGAGACAAGGTCTTGCTATGTACTCCAGGCCAGTCTCGAACCCATGGCAATCCTCCTGCCTAAGCCTCCTGAGCACTGGAATAACAGGAATGAACCATTGCACCTGGCTATGTGGGTGATTTCTAGTTTCAATTTGTCATGACTTGATAGTATACGTGGGATGATTTTGATTCTTCTATATTTAGTTAAGCATGCTTTATGGACTAGTATGAAGAGAATGTTCTGTGTGCTGCTGACAAGAATGTGCATTCTGTTGTAGAAGAATAGAACACTCTGTAGATATCTATTAAATCCACGTGCTTGAAGGTATAGTTTAGCTATGATATTTCTTTGTAAATTTCTCCTTTAGCTGATCTCTGCAAAAGTGAGGTATTTAAATCACCCGCTATGATCATGTTTATGTTTATTTGATCTTTTATGTACAGTAGTTTTTGTTTTATGAGGTTAGCTGTACTGATATTTGGTGCACACAGTGGTATTTTGATTCACGAATTTCCTTCCAAAATTCAGGTCACAAACCAACTTGGACAAGAACCAAATCAAATTCAATGTAGGTTCAATATTGACTTTATGGGGAAATTTGATTTTCTTGTCCAACTAGGTTTGTGACCAGAATCATGGAAATAATTAAATTCATGAACCAAGGTACCAGTGTATATATTTATAATGCTTATCTCTTCCTATTGAATTATTACATTTACTAATATATACTGGTCATCTTTGCCTTTTCTGATCAGTCTGAGGTTGAGTTTTACTTTGTCTGGGAATAGAATGGCTACCACAGCTTGCTTTTTGGTTCCTACTGCATGGAATATAATTTTCTGTCCTTTGCGTTCTAGTTTACAGATTTCATCTTTGATTAGAGGAGTTTATTCAATACAATAGACCATTGAGTTCTGTGTTTTGATCCATTCTGCCAACCTCTGTCTTTTAATTAAAGAATTAAAGCCATTTATATTGAGTAGTTACTGAAAGACTGACTTAATTCCTGCCATTGCATTTTTTTTTTTTTTGAGACAGAGTCTCGCTATGTAGTTCAGGCTGGCCTTAAACTCACTATGTAACCCAGGATGGCCTCAAACTCATGGCAATCCTCCTACCTCAGCCTCTGGAGTTCTGAGATTACAGGTGTACACCATCACGCCTGGCCAGCATTATTTTTCTATTGTTTTCTCCTTTAATTTTCTCTTTTTAACTATTCGCGTTGCTTGATGTATTCACTCCATCTGAATTTTGGGCTATGTTGGCTTCATTTTCTCTGTCCAAGACATTCTGGAGTATTTTATGGAATGCTGGCTTGGTTTTCATGAATCCCCCAAGGCATTCTTTGTCACAGAAAGACCTTACTTCTCTATCAATTTTTTTATTGTTATGTAATACAAATAGATGTTAATAAAGAAAATATAAAAATAGTTCTATGGAAAAATTATTTTTCATAACAAAAATAAGTAAGTGTAAATACACTGCATCAATATCTTAAAAGAATACATTTTTAATTGCTAATCTACCTCTCAACTCATTTCCTGATAATATTATACCTTTTTAAAATAAAACATTTTTTTTAGTTTTAGGGGTTGTTTGTTTTTGTGGGGAGGGGGTACTGGGGATTGAACTCAGGACCTTGCTCTTTTGAGGCAGGTGGCAGTACCACTGAGCTAAATTCCAGCCCGAAAACATTTTAATTATAAACAAAGTATCTCACAGTAAGTATAATTTTGAAAAATTTCTTCCTATTTCACAGTATCTATTATATATTTTGGTCCTTATTTACATTTTCCGTTTCTCACACTAGAGAGACAATGCGACATTTACACGTGTCCAATTTATTTCACTTAAGCTTATGGACTTTAGGTTCATCCAATCACATACAAATGTCTCAGGCCAGGGATTTAGCTCAGTGGTTCCACTGCCTGCCTCACAAATGCAAGGACCTGAGTTTGATCCCCGGTACAAAAAAAAAAAAAAAAAAA
>NW_022900951.1:61681955-61689992 GCF_012274545.1 Fukomys damarensis | reverse complement strand
ATGAAACGACCTGAGTTTGACCCCCGATAAAAAAAGAAAAAAAAAAAACATACAGAAATGTCTCAGGTTTTTCTTTCCAGCTAAATAGTACTACATGATATTTTTTTTAAAAAATCTTTTTTATACATTCATTGGTTGGTGAGCATTTGGGTTGCTTCCAATATTTCACTATCTATCTGTGGCACTATCAACACGGGTGAGCATATATTCCTGTGGCATGATGCTTTTAATTCTTTTGGGAAGATACCCAGAAGGAGATCGCTGGGTCAAAGGGGACCTCTAATCTTAGTTTTTTGCGGAATCCCCACACTGATTTCCACAGAGGTTGCACCAGTCTGAAGTCCCCCCAACAGTGAACAATGGTTTTCTTTTCTTTTCTTTTCTGGTACTGGGAATAAAACTCAGGGCCTCAAGCTTGCCAGTAGGCATTGTACCCCTGAAATACATTCCCAGCTCAAAGAAGGATTTCTTTTTCTCCACTGTCCCACCAGCATTTGTTGTTGGTTGATTTCTTAATAATACCCATTATTTCTGGAGATGCAATCTCAGTGTTGATTTGTATCTCTCAAACGACCAGTGATGTTGAACATTTTTGCATGTATTTATTTGGCATTTCCACTTCTTCATCTGAGAAGCATATATTCATCTCAGATGCCTATTTTTATATTGAGTCTTTAAATCTGAGGGGGCTAACTTTTTTCACTTCTTTATATGTTCTAATTATTAGTCCTTTGTCTGAGGAACCACTCGCTAAAATTTTTTCCACTCTTGTGGGTTGTCTTTTCACTCTGTTAGTGATTTCTTTGGCTGTGCAAAAACTTTTTTATAGGCTGAGATCCACATTTTTTATTTTTTATAGTACTTCCCGTGCAGTCTGGGTTTTGTTCATGGAGTTTTTGCCTACCTGTTCTTTCTTCCAGTAGATCTAGTATTCTATCTGTTCTTTCTTCCAGTAGATTTAGTGTTTACATTTTAATATGTAGATCTTTTATCAATTTTTATTTTACTTTCGTGCATGGAGAGAGATGGGGCTAGCATTGATCTTCGGTATGTAGAAAAGCAATTTTTCCAGAACCGTTTATTAAAGAGGCTGTCCTTCCTCCAATGAACATGTTTGGCTCCTCTGTCAACGATAAGATGGCTGATTGTGTTCAGCATTGCCTCTGCATCTTCTAATCTGTTCCAATGATCCTCAGGTCTGTTTTTTGCCAGTACCATGCTGCTTTTATAACCGTAGCTATGTTGTATAATTACAAGTCAAGGATTGTGATGCCCCCTGCCTTGCCTTTGTTGCCCAGAATTGTTTTTGCTATTCTAGGCCTCCTCTGTTTCCAAATGAATTTTAGGAATGTTTTCTCTAGTTCTGTAAGGTATGCTAGTGGTATTCTAATTGACATTTCATTAAACCTATATAACAATTTGGGGAGAGTATGGCCAATTTCATTATATAGGTTCTTCCTACACAAGAACAGGAGATATCTTTCCATCTTGTGATAATCTCAAATGTCTAGAAAAAGAAGAACAAGTCAAGTCCAAAGCTCATACAAGGGAGGAAATAATAAAGACCAGAGAAGAAATTAATGTGATGGAGACAAAGAAAACAATATAAGGATTGAACTAAATTGAAGAGTTGGTTCTTTGACAGATTAAACAAAACTGACAAACCCTTAGCCAACCTTATCCAAAAAAGGAAAGAAAAAACTCAAATCTGTGTAATTAGGAATGACAGTGAAATCACAATGGATCCTGAAGAAATCCAGAAGATCATCAATACCTACTTTGAGGTCCTATATTCTAATAAGATGAAAACACAGAAGAAATTGACAGATTCCTAGATACATATGATTTACCAAAGCTGAATCATGATGTTATAAAAATTCTAACTAAACCAACATCAGTCAATGAAACTGAAAGTGTAATTAAAAACTTGGCAACAAAGAAAACCCAGGTCCTAATGGTTTCACTGCTGAATTCTACAAGAAATTTAAAGATCTAATGCCACTACTCTTCAAACACTTTAATGAAATTGAAAGGTAAGCAATATTCCCCAAATCATTCCTGGAACCAAGTATAAAAGCAGCATGGTACTGGCAAAAAACAGACCTGAGGATCAATGGAACAGACTAGAAGAGGCAGAAACAACCCCAAAAACACTCAGCAACCTTACCTTGGATAAAGGGGCCAAACATGTTCACTAGAGGAAGGATAACCTCTTTAATAGGTGGTGCTAGAAAAACTGGCTTTCTACGTGCCAACGATCAAAACTAGACACGTTTCTCATTGTGCACTACAGTAAAAATGGATCAAAGGTCTAAATATTAAAAGAGAAACACTAAATCTGCTGGAAGAGAGAATAGGTAGAAGAACTCTTGAGGACATAGGGAAAGACAAAAATGTCATGAACAAAACCCAGACTGCATGGGAAATACTACAAAGAATCAACAAGTGGTATTTCATCCTAATAAAAAGTTTTTGCACAGAAAAAGAAATCACCAAGAGGGCTGGGGATTTAGCTCAGTGGTTCTGCCCCTGCCTCACAAGCACAAGATCCCGAGTTTAAAAAGAAAGAAAGAAAAAAAGAAATCACCAACAGGGTAAAGTGAACCCACTGAGGGGAAAACACTTCAGCAAGTGGTTCCTCAGGCAAAGGACTAATATCTATCTAGAACATATAAAGAATTGAAAAACATTTACCTCTTCAAATTTAAAGACCCAATCCAAAACTGGGCATCTGAAATGAACAGACATTTCTCAGATGAAGACGTATAAACAGCAAATGAATATGTAAAAAAAAAAGTTCAACATCACTGACCATTCAAGAGATGCAAATTGAAACAAGGGTGAGATTCCAGAAAAAATATCTATTATCAAGAAATAAACCAAGAACAAATGCTAGCAGGATTGTGGTGAATGTAGACTGTGCAACCACTATGAAAATCAGTATGGAGATACCTCAAAAAACTAGGACTTGAAGTCCCATTTGACGCAGCTATCCCTCTTCTGGGTATCTTCCCAAAGGAATTAAAAGGATCATAACACAATGATATATGCACACTGGTGTTTATAACTGAATGCCAAGCATAGGAAAGAAATGGAAACCATGAATGCCCAACATAGAAAAAAAATGATAGCCACGAAACAGACTCAAACAGATATCCAGGAGATTAAAAACACTACTGAAAGTATTCACAGGAGACTGAGAGAATATGAAGATAGAATATCAGCTATAGAAGACAGGATTGCAGTTAGTGACCATGAAAAGAGAGATTTCTTAAAAATAGTAAGGGGCCAGAAGTATTCATCCAGTAGCTGCTAGATGATGCAAAGAAGAATAACCTAAGACTGATAGAAGTCCAGGCAAATTCAGGAGAACTTGGGTTTGGTGGTGCATGCCTATAATCCCAGAACTCAGGAGGCTGAGGCAGGAGGATCACTGTGAGTTCGAGACCAACCTGGGCTACATAGTGAGTTCCAGGTCAGTCTCAACTACATATTGAGACCCTGTCTGAAAAAACAAAACAAACAAGCAAAAGAAAATGCAGGAGAAAGTACAAATGACATAAAAAAATCTGTTCACAGAATTAGTGCCAGAAAACTTCCCAAACAGAGGAAGAGAATTTGACATACAGATAAGTGAGGCATATAGGACTCCAACTAGCCATGATGAAAAGAATATCCACCTAGACATATAATAGTCAAAATCCCAGAAACCCAACAGAAGAACAAAATCCTACAAGTACTTACAAAAGAGAAACAAATCACATACAAAAAATAAAGCTGATCAGAATCACAGCACACTTTTTAACACAAACCCTCAAGTCAAGGAGAGCCTGGAATGAGGTATTTCAAGCCTTAAATGAAAATAACCTCCAACCCAGACTGTTGTATCCTACAAAATTATCTTTCAAAATCAATGGGGAATTTAGATATTTCCACAGCAAAGAACACCTGAGAAACTTCACGAATACCAAACTAGCACTCCACGTAATTCTAAGCAATATCCTAGAAAAAAACAATGAGGGTCATAACTGCATAAGGTCCAACAGAGTGAAGCCGTCAGGCAAGGCAAGAAATTCAATGGAAAGGTGAAAAATTAAAAGTAAAAGAGGCAATACCAAAACAATATCATGACAAGGATGAGTCAATATTTAACAATTATAACAATCAATATTAATGGCCTCAATTCAACAATCAAAAGAAATAGAGTGGGAGAATAGATTAAAAAGCAAAATTCAACAATATGCTGTATACAAGAAACACATGTAATTCAAAAAGAAATTCACAGACTGAAAGAAAAGGGATGAAAGACAACTCACCATGGGACAGGAACCCAGAAAAGAGCAGGGATAGCTACCTTATTTGCAGACAAGGTAGATTTGAAACCTAAACTAATTAAGAGGGACAAAGAATGTCACTACATCCCTGTAAAGAGAACAATCCAAGGATAAGAGATGACAATCATAAATATATATGCACCAATACTAGTGCTTCCAAACATACAAAACAAATATTAATCGAAATTAAAAACCAAATAAGCACTAATACAATTGCAGTAGGAGACCTCAATACTATACTGTCACAAATACACAGATCATCTAGACATAAAATCAACAATGAAAGAATAGAACTGAACCAAAATTTTGAACAAATGGATTTAACAGACATCTACAGAGTGTTCCACCCCTAGAAAATCAGAATATACATTATTTTTGGCTACACATGGGTCATTCTCCAAATTAGGTCACATGCTAGCTCATACAACAAGCTTAAATAATTCAAAGAATTTGACATTATCCCCTGTATATTATTAGAATACAGTGCAATAAAATTGGACATCAATAGCATCAGAAATGGTAAGAACCCCACAGACACATGGAAATTGAACAACACTCTCCTGAACAACCACTGGGTTACAGAGGAAATTAAAGAAGTAATTAGACAGTTTCTACAATTAAATGATAATGCCAATACAACATACAGCAATCTACAGGACACAAAGAAAGCAGTTCTTTGAGGGAAATTCATAGCAGTGAATGCCCATACTAGGAAAACAGAGAGAGCTCAAATAAACAATCTAATGCTGAACCTCCAGCTCCTAAAAAAAGAGTAAGACAAAACTGAAACTCATACAAGGGAAGAAATTATAAAGATCAGAACAGAAATCAATGCAATGGAGACTACGACAAAAATATAATTTTTAAAAAATCAATAAAATGAAGAGCTAGTTTTTCAAAACAATAAATAAAATCGTTAAAGCCAATCTTTTCAAAAACAGGAAAGAAAAGGCTCAAATCCCTGCAATCAGGAACAAAAAAGGAGAAGTCACAACAGATCCAACAGAAATCCAGAGGCTCATCAACACCTACTTCAGGAACCCATATTCTAATAAAATGGAAAACACAGAAGAAATGGAAAGATCCCTAGACACATATGAATTACCAAAGTTGAACAAAGAAGATATAAAAATTCTAAACACTCCAATTACAATCAGTGAAACTGAAAACATAATTTAAAATTTACCAACAAAAAAAAAGCCCAGGTCCTGATGGCTTCACTGCTGAATTCTGCAAGATATTTAGAGAAGAACTATGGCTACTAATCTTTAAACTCTTCAATGAAATTGAAAGTGAAGCAATACTTCCAAATTAATTCCAGGAATCAACTTTTACTTTGATTCCAAAACCAGGGAAAGACCCAACCAAAAAAGAGAATGAGAGTCCAATCTCACTAATGAACATAGATGCAAAAATCCTCAATAAGATACTGGCAAATAGAATACAGAGTATCATCAAGAAAATTATACACCCTGACCAAGTTGGATTTATCCCAGGGATGCAAGGATGGTTCAACATACGTAAATCAATAAATGTAATACACCATATTAACAGAGCCAAGGATCATCATATGATCATCTCAATAGATGCAAAAAAAGCATTTGACAAAATCCAACACCCATTCATGGTAAAAACCCTATAGAAAATTGGAATGAAGGGTCTTTATCTCAACCTGATTAAGGCTATCCATGAAAAAACAACAGCCAACATCATACTAAATTGTCAAAAAGTGAAAACTTTCATGCTAAAATCAGGAACAAAACAAGGATGTCCACTGTCACCATTCCTGTTCAACATAGTTCTGGAAACATTAGCCACAGCAATTAGACAAGAGAAAGAAATTAAAGCAATAAAGATAGGAAAGGAAGAAGTTAAACTGTCACTATTTGCTAATGATATAATATTCTACATAGAAGACCCAAAAAACACCACCAAAGACTTCCAGACTTTACTGACACTCAGTAAAGTAGTTGGATACAAGGTCAACACTCAAAAATCAATGCCGTTTTATACACAAATAACAGACTGAGAGAAAAATTTAGACAAATAACTCCTTTCATAATAGCACCCCAAAAATGAAACTTCTAGGAATCAATCTAACAAAGGAAGCAAAAGACCTCTACGTTGAAAACTACAGCACTCTGAAAAAAAGAGACTGAAGAGGATATAAGAAAATGGAAAAACTTCCCTTGTTCCTGGGTAGAAAGAGCCAATATAGTGAAAATGGTGATACTTCCAAAACTGCTATATAGATTCAGTACAATCCCAATTGAAGTCCCAAAAGTATATTTCACAGAACTATAGAAAACAATCCAAAAATTCATTTGGAGCCAGAAGAGACCTAGAATAGCAAAAGCATTTCTAGGCAAACAGAGACATGACATGGGGTATCACAATCCCCAATTTGAAACTATATTATACAGCCACTGTGATAAAAACCACATTGTACTGGCAAAGAAACAGACCCAAGGATTCAGTGGAATAGATTAGAAGATGCAGAAACAACTCCAGACATACTCAGCTACCTCACCTTTGACAAAGGAGCCAACCATCCTCAGTGGAGGCCTCTTTAATATAAATGGTGTTGGAAAAACTGGATTTCAAACTCCCAAAGATTAAAACTACACCGATATCTATCACCATGCACTAAACTAAAATCGAAGCTGATCAAAGATTTAAATATTAAAACAGAAACACTAAACTTGCTGGAATATAAATTAGGTAGAACTCCTGAAGATATAGGCATAGGAAAAGACTTTATAAACAAAACCTCAGTAGCAGGGGAATTAGCACAAAGAACCAACAACTGGGATCTCATCTTATTAATAAGCTTCTGCACTTCAAGAGACACCACCAACAGAGCTAAGAGACAACCTGCAATGTGGGGAAAAAAATTTTACCAACTGTTCCTCAGACAAAAATCTACTATCTAGAATATATAAAAAACTTTAAAAAGTCAGACCCCCCCAAATTTAAAGACACAATTTAAAAGTGGGCATCTGAAATGAACAGACATTTCTCAGAAAAACAAGTAGAAGCAGCAAATAAAAATATGAAAAAATGTTCAACATCACTAGTCATTCAAGAGATACAGACAAAAACAACATTGAGATTCCACCTCACTCCAGAAAGAATGGCTGTATCAAGAAATCAACAAATGAGCCATCACTCAAGCGCCAGGAGGAACCCTGGGCCCCGATCCACCGCGGGAAGGAAAACCACGCCTGCTCCCAACCCAGCCGCCATCGCTCAAGCACCAGGAGGAAGCCTGGGCCCCGATCCACCACGGGAAGGAGAACCACGCCTGCTCCCGACCCAGCAGCCATCGCTCAAGCGCCAGGAAGGTAGCCGCGCGGGTGCCCCTGAACGCCCATAACCCTCCCCCACACTCTCAGACATCCTGTCTGTGCAAGTCTTTGGACCCACTCTGCAAAGACAGAGGTGGTCATCAAAGGTATTTTTCTGAGTTCCCAACTTTGAACATCTTTAAAGAAAGGGTGTGGGAAACCTGTAATAGAATGTTGAGGAGTTCAACCATTCAGAAGGATGGAGAACTCAATCTGGGCCTTGCAGCCCAAGGTCAGTCAGCATCAGGGGGTTCAGCCATCAGCTAACTGAGATCAGGGGTCTTGCATTCTCGCTCTGTCTGAGCCATTAAATGGTAAATATACTATATTGAAAAGTTTGTTCACTGCAGACATGT
>NW_022900951.1:61666623-61679524 GCF_012274545.1 Fukomys damarensis | reverse complement strand
AATAGTTTCTTTGGTGTGAAAAACTGTAATAGTACACAGGTTCCTAATGAGACAATTAATAATGTGAAATAGGAAGTAAAGGGCTAAAGGTGCAAGGAAAGTGGGAAGGGTGGGGGAGAGGTAATAAGGGAGAGGAAAAAAATATGAGAAACTGAAAAAATGGAAATAAAGTGTTTGTAAATGGGGAGGGGAGGAGGGGTGAAGGGAGGGCAGGGACAAGGGGAAAAATGAGAATCAAGACCTATTATGTAAAGGTACAGAATCCCAATGATGAATGTAATTGTACTGTATACCTAGATTGTACCAATAACCTCAATAAAAAGGAAAAAAGAAAAAAGAAATCAACAAATGTTGGCAGGCCTATGGGGAGAAAGAAACCCTTCTCCATTGTTGGTGGGAGTGCAGACTGGTGCAACCACTTTGGAAATCAATATGGAGACACCTCAGCCGGGCGTGGTGACACACGCCTGTAATCCCAACACTCGGGAGGCTGAGGCAGGCAGATCGCTGTGAGTTTGAGACCAGCCTGGGCTACATAGTGAGTTCCAGGTCAGTCTCAACTACATAGTGAGACCCTGTCTCAAAAAACCAAAAAAAAATGTAGATACCCCAAAAAAACTAGGATAAGAGGTCCCATTTGACCCAGCTATTCCTCTACTGGGTATGTTCCCAAAAGAATTAAAAGAATCATACCACAGCAATATATGTTCACCCATGTTTATAGTGGCACAGTTTGTAATAGCTAAAACTTGGAAACAGCCCATTTGCCCATAAACTGGAGACAGGGTAAAGAAAATGTGATTTTTTTATAAAATGGAGTACTACTCAGCAAAAAGAATGAAAAATTAGAGACTTATAGCTAATTGGATGCACATTTAGGACATACTCTTAAGTGAAATGAATAGGACACACATATAAATACTGAAGTTTCTCTGGTACGTGAAACTGAATGTGTAAATAAGGATTAAAATGAATAATTGTAATGTGAAATAGGAAGAAAAGGTCCAAAGGGTAGGAGAAATAGGAAGGATAGGAGAAAGGAAAACTATGAGATTAGAAATAAATGAAAACAAAGCCTTTGCAAATAGGGAGGAATAAAGGGGTTGAAGGGAGGGCAAGGGAATGGGGAAAAAATAAGAACCAAGATACCTCATGTAAAGGTGGTGAAAATTTCCAGTGATGAATGTAAATGTATTGTATACCTAAAATATACCAATGAAATAATTTAAAAGGCACTGGGGATTTAACTCAGTGGTTCCACTGCCTGCCTCACAAGTGCAAGGTCCCAAGTTCAATCCCCGGTACCAAAAAAAAAAAAAAAAAAAAAAAATAAAGAGAAAAAAAAAGATACATCACACACAGGAACAAACTCCTTTGATGAATGTGATCATTATGTATATTTAAATTGTACCAATAAAATTAAGTTTAAAAAAGGTGGGACAGATATATTCAATTAATAAATCAGTCATCAAGATTGATGATAATTCACACATTTTGAGAATTTTCAAAAAAACTTCATTATTCACAAATTGAAAAGGGTAGTTTGCTGGGATGGCAAGAGTAATGAACAGAGAGTTGATCTGATTTTATGTAGAGAGTGGGGATAGAAAGGAATTTCTAGGGCCTGAGAGTTCAATTTCCATAGGAACTAAGTCTTAAGAAGCATGTAGATTTCTTTACCTATAGCGTCAGGTATGTGGTGGTACAGACAGGCAGTAATCAAAATACTCTGCAGTCAAACATCAAACATGGATTCAACTCTTTAATACCATCAGAAATAATAGATACTCAATCAATGTAAGTGCTTCTCTCCTCTTCATAATATTTTATTTCTTTTTTTTGAGACAGGGTCTTAGTGTGTAGTTGAGACTGACCTGGAACTCACTATGTAGTCCAGGCTGGTCTTGAACTCACAGCGATCCTCCTGCCTCAGCCTCCCAAGTGCAGGGATTACAGGCGTGCACTACCACGCCGGCCTTCTTTCATTTCTTAAAACTATTCTTAGCTAAGAATTCATAGAGGGGGAAAACCCGATAATGTCTAACACCTTAACACATAAAACAAGGAACTTCATGACTTGAATCATACATCTTTTACCTTCATCTCTCCCACTGTCACTTCTCTATGTACACTGTTCATTATAATATTAGTTTAACATGTCATATTTTCTTGAGTCTCTGAACGAGATGAAATAGGGCCCACCTTCCTGTGCTTCATCATATGTCAGTAAAAACTCAAGAGCAGTCTTATTTGCTCTTATGGAGGTCTTCCATGACCAATCTCTCTCTCTCTCTCTCTCTCTCTCTCTCTCTCTCTCTCTCTGTACAGTCTTTAGTTAAATACTGTCAAGTGCATGCCCAGGCTGGTTGATGATTAATGCTATATTTAATGAAATATCTTGTTCCTTCCTCTTTCCTATAAAAGACTTTAGCATCTTTAAGGACAAAGAATACACTTATGTAAATTTTTATCTTGAAACCTAGCATACTATCAGGTATACAAGGGGAGATTCAATAAATGTTTCAATAGGTATAATGGGAGAGATTAAACTATACTATGCAATTGCTTTAATGGCATATACATATTCTAAAAATTATTTTCCTTTTAATGAGAACTGAATTTTCCTCTCTATAAATTACTTCTTGGTAGAAGTACTTGAGTAAGACCAAATTTATGGATCTATTTTTTAGGGTAGTGTAAGGGTAATGTGGAACTAGCAATTTTTTTTTTGCTTCTGCTGCTTTTGTTTGGTGATCTGTAGTATAGAAGAACACTTCTAGAGAGTCTTAAATCAAATTATACATGTATATCAGGTTTTGCACTTACCTACTTATGGACATTTAAAAGCTTTAATAATAAAAGAATCTGTGACTATCATGAAGTATGTATCAAACACATTTATGAGGTCTTGGCCAGTTTCTTTTACTTATCAAAATTTTTAAATGAGCACATTACACAAGTAGATAAGAAATATTTGTGCATCAATTTGGTGTATATTTATTTACAAAAATGAGAAGGTACTGTAAAGTGGCTTTATATGCTGTATTAAGTATCTCTTGTATTTTTTTCCTATCTAACATAAATTGATGTTTCTAAATTATATATCAAGTGATGTTTTCAAAATATTTTAGCTAAATATTTGCATTTGTTTATGGCTACTAATTTTCAATAACATAAATGTACAACTTATAATTTATTTTGAATGATATCAAAACTAGTTTTTTCTCAATTTAAATTCTATGGACTAAAGGAGCAATGTTAGTTTGAGTGTAAGCTTTGTTAAATTTTGTAGTTTGTACTTTTGTACTGTGGGTTCTCATTTTTTTAAACAAGTTTCATCAAGTTATTTAGCTTTTCTTGTTTATAATAATTATGTTTTTCATTCAAAGTACTGAGCACTACTTGATCCACTGTTTTCCTGTGTAAATGATTACTAAAAGTTATGAACTAGACAAATAACTTGTCCCCAAAGCCTGATTTGTCTCCCGTAAGCATAATGTATGGTACATTTGCAAAAATATATCCCATAAAATCTAAAAAATAATTCATTATGTTAATGTACCAACTCCCCTCAATAAATGTAATCATTATGTACTGCAGGTACGTACTAATAAAAAAAAACAAAGATCTAAATGTTAAAGCAAAAACACTTAATCTACTAGAAGATAAAACAGGTGAAACTCTGGAAGACATAATCTTAGGCAGGGACTTTCTGAACAGGACCCCAATTGAAAAAGAAACAAAATCAATGGGATCCTATGAAATGGAAAAGCGTCTGCTCAGCAACAACCAGTGCAGTGAAGAGACAACCTATAGAATGAGAAAAAAAATTTCCAGCTATTTCTTAAACAGAATATAATCTAGAATATGTAAATGTCTGAAAAAATAGACCTCCTAAAATAAAAACCTCAATCAAAAAAAGGTATACTTAGATGATACAACACTTATTAGAAGTCCAAATGACCAATAAATACATGAAAAAATGTTCAACATCTCTGGGCATCAGAGAAACGCAAATTAAAACAACACTGAGGTTCTACCTTACTCCAGAAAGAATGACCATCATCAAATAATCAAACAGTAACAAATGCTGGAAAGGTTAGGGGGAAAAGGAACCCTTCTACATTCTCTTTTTATTTATTTATTTTTGGTACCAGGGATCGAACTCAGGACCTTGTGCTTGCTAGGCAGGCATGGGGACACCAAGCTAAATTCCTGGCCCTCCCTTCTACATTATTGATGGAAATGTTAACTAGTAGAGCCATTATAGAAATCAGGATAGACATTAATAAAAAAAAACTAAAACTAAAAATCCCATTCTTCTCAGCTATTTCTCTTCTGAGTATCTTTCCAAAAGTGTTAAAGAAATCATATTACAGTGATATATGCACACCTTTGTTTACAGCAGCACAATTCATAACAGCTAAATTTTGGAAGTGGTCCATATGCTAACAACAGATGAATGAATAAAGAAAATCTTTTCTTTGAACACCATGAACCATTACTCTGCCATAAAGAAATTTGAATTTGAGTCATTCATAGAAAAATGGATCTACCTAGGCTTTTTTTGCTTTTGGGGGTTTTTTAGACAAGTTCTCACTATGTAGTTAGAGCTAGCTGTGAATTTACTATGTAGCCCAGGTTGTCCTTGAACTGACGTGATCCTCCTGTCTCAGCATCCAGAGTGCTGAGATTAAAGGCATGTGCTACTATACCCAGCTTGGATTCACCTTGAAACCTAATGTTATGTGAAATAAACCAGACATACAATCTTAAATATCACATGATTTCTCTTAATGTGAGGAACCCAAAATATAAATAAAGAGCAACATAAAAGACAGAGGAGTGAGGGGAGGGGAGGAGAAGGAAGTAGATGAATATGAATTAAGATGTGTTATGTACATGTACCAATTTCATTATATACCGAAAACATGTACTAATAAAAATTTGAACAAAAAGAAAATCAATTCAGCACACCTGTAATCCCAGCACTCTAGAAGGCTGAAGCAAGGGGTCACAAGTTCAAGCCCAGCCTGTACAAATAAGCAAGACCCTGACTCAAAACAAAAATTAGAAAAGGGCTGTGGATGTGGATGTGTGTGTGTGTGTGTAATGAAGGCTCTGGATTCAGTCTCTAGTACTGCAAGAAAAGAAAAAAAAGGAAATTTAACTGACCATATGTTAATGAGTTTATTTCTGTATAATCTTATCTGTTCCATTGATTGGCTTATCTGTGTCTTGGTTTTGAATACTGTCGCTGGTACTTTGGGTTCTCATTTTTTTAAAACAAATGTCATCAAGCTATTTAACTTTCTTGTTTATAATAATCATGTTAATAATTTAATGAAACAAAAATTAGACTATGCAGACAAGTCATTTTTTTCACTATGATTCTGACAAAGTTATAGGGGGCGATATGTTTCAAACAGAATAACTAGGCTGAGGATGTAGCTCAGAGATAAGAATACTTACCTAGAATACACAAAGCCTAGATTTAAACCCCACATCACAAAGAAAAATAAGATGTTACAACAAAAGTCAAGAGTGCATAAGGAAGCAATGTTGCCACATACATCACTAGGAAATCCTCTGAGTGCAATAGGAAGAAAGGCAATAGTTACTTACATGGTACTTTGAAGGTTATGTTAAGAATTCAATAATCAGTATTGTTTTCACAACTTTTCTGTGAAAAATACATAACTATGAACGTGATTTTACAGATGAGCACTAGGGCTGGCAACAGTAGCTAATAGGCATACAGTCATAATCCACACAGCTGGTAGCTTTGGCCCACTTCTTCTCAGTCAGGCTCATACGCCAAATGTCTGAACCTGCAGAACAGTGGCTAATAGCCACTCAGAAACTAAATTTGGTTGTACAGTCATTTTCATTTTTATTTTTGCGATAAAATTCTGCTGTGATGAGATATTCTATTTTAAATATTCTAATTTTGGTTGATACTTTCCTGGTAGGAGGATTGTGATGAATGCTTAGTCTGGTAATAATGACATTTAGTGTATTCTGCACTGCTCTAGTGTCACTGTATAACAAATAAGGCTGGGCCATCTACTTCAATAACAATATAATCTAAACTCCATTGTACCTTAAAAGTAATACATTCAAACTCCATTTCTTCTATTTTGACATGATGGATATGCATTAGTAATAAAAAATAAAATGTTTCAATACACCAATAAAGGTACAACTCAAGACACTTCAAGTTATAACTATCATTATCCTTTGTAGTGTAGCAAGCAGCAGTGTGAATCAACAACAGTTCCATATTTGGTCTCTTGTCACAACTATGCCATTCTGTTGTTACAGTAAAAAGCAACCACAACAAATACTGTATTCTCTGTGTATATGTGTGTGTGTGTATAGATATATATGTATATTTGCCTCTGTGTGTGTGTGTGTGTGTGTGTGTGTGTGTGTGTGTGTGTATACACTGGGCTCTTCCGGCCACAGCCTCTGAAAGCCATTGTACCATCATGCCTGGCTTCAGGTGTGTTGTAACTGAATGTCTTTCTTTTTCTTTTTTGTAAAGAGAAATTAACAGGACAAACAAAATGTATTTAGCTTCCCTTTTAGAAATTTCTTTTTTGTTGCTGTTTTTTTTTTTGTTTTTGAGATATGGTCTCACATGTAGTCAAGACTGACCTGGAGCTCACTATGTAGTCCAGGCTAGTCTCAAACTCACAGAGATCCTCCTGCCTCAGCCTCGTGAGTGCTAGGATTACAGGCGTGTGCCACCATGCTCGGCACCTTTTAGAAAATTGATAATCTTTTCAAAAAAGAAGAAATTTGGTAATCTTTATTGCCAAATGGATCACTGCCTATGCTTTTATCCCACTGTCAGAAGTAATTTTGTCACAAAATTCTAGTTAACCAGCATTTTACTTTACTGATTTCCAGATGATAACTTACTTTAATGTGATGTACACCATTCACTTTTCCAATCTGCTGTTCAATGGTCTGAACACAGGAATTGCATGTCATTCCCTCAACAGAGATGGTAACAGAATTCACACCAACACTTGCATCCATTTTTAATTCTTCTTTACATTCCTGTTAGAAATAATAAGCCCATTAATTTCATCCATGAAAATAATCTTTTCTCAAACTTTCTCCTACCTCCCAATTGAAAATGTGCTAGTAATAAATGTCAGCATTCTTTTCCACTTGCTTATGAAAAAGTTTCTTCACCTTTGATGAGATAAAGGAAAGTGGTTTCTATGGCTACGCTAACTAAAACTAAAAATGTGCAATACCCAAATAATAAAAGTAACTAGGATTCATACAGTGATTTCCTGGTTACTAAACATTTTTGCCATACATAATCCAATTTAATATTAGAAGTAGACTGCAGGGCATGGTGGCACACACCTGTAATCCCAGCACTCGGGAGGCTGAGGCAGTAGGATCGCTGTGAGTTCGAGACCAGCCTGAGCTACATAGAGAGTTCCAGGTCAGTCTCAACTACATAGTGAAACTCTGTCTCAAAAAACAAAACAAAACAAAAAAAAAAGTAGACAGAAGAACCAAAAATGCCAAAAATAACACAACAGCCAACAAGTTGCTATGTCATTTCCCATACCTGCCTTTCTAACCTTTCTGACCTTTCTCATGTATTTATTTGATGTTTCTACTTCTTTATCTGAGAAGTGTCTGTTCATTTCATATGCCAAATTTTTGCATTGGGCCTTTAAATTTGGGGAGTCTGATTTTTTTGAGTTCTTTAAATATTCTAGATAATAGTCCTTTGAGAAATGGCTGCCAAAGAAACTTTCCCACACTGTGGGTTGTCTTTTCACTCTGTTGGTAGTTTTATCTAGCTGTGCAAAAGCTTTTTAATAAGCTGAGATGAGATCCTAGCTGTTCTTTGAGATGTTTCCTGTTTGATTAGGGATGTGTTCATAAAGTCTGTGCCTACACCAATGTCTTCAAGTGTTCTACCTATTCCATCTTCCAGTAAACATAGTGTCTGTTTTAATATTTAGATCTTTGATCTATTTCAATTTTAGTTTAGGGCATGGTGAAAGATATGGCTCTTGTTTTAATCTTCAGCATGTGAAAAGCCAGGTATTTTTGTTTTTTGTTTTTGGTATGGGGGATCAAACTCAGGTCCTTGCACTTGTGAGGCAGGCGCTGGAACCACTAGGCTAAATCCCTGGCCCGTTAGCACCCTTTATTAAAGAGGCCATCTTTCTTCCAGTGAAGGTGTTTGCCTCTTCCCTCCCCTGAGTATTGGGGAACTCGGGACCTTTCACAGAACCAATGAGCTAAATCCCTGGCCTGTCTCTTGGCTCCTTTGTCAAAGATAAAGTAGCTGAGTATGTCTGGAGTTGTTTCTGCATCTTCCAATCTGTTCCACTGATCCTGAGGTCTGTTTTGTTTTGTTTCCAGTACCATGCTATTTTTATTAGTGTAGTTTTGTAGTATAATTTCAAGTCAGGGATTGCTTACCTTTGTTGCCTAGAATTACCTTTGCTATTCTAGGTCTCTTCTGGTTCCAAATGAATTTTAGGACTGTTTTTTCTAACTCTGGGAGATACGCTGATGGAATTTTGTTCAAGATTGTATTAAATCTGCATAACAACTTTGGTAGTATGACCATTTCCACTATATTAGTTCTTCCTACTCAAGAACAAGGGATATCTTTCATTTTCTGATATCCTCCTTAATCTCCATGTTCAGAGTACTGTAGTTTTAATGCAGAGTTCTTTTACTTCCTTTGTTAGATTGATTCCTAGGTATTTCATCTTTTTGGATGCTATTGTGTGTGTATGTGTGTGTGTGTGTGTGTGTGTGTGTGTGTCTTGTTTTGTTTTGTTTTGTACCAGGGATCGAACTTGGGACCTTGTACTTGTGAGGCAGGTGCCAGAACCACTAGCTAAATCCCCAGACCTTTGGATTCTATTGTGAAAGGTGTTGTTTCCCTAATTCCTCTCTCAGTGAGTTTGTTATTCATGTACAGGAAGGTATGGACTTTTGGGTGTTGACTTTATATCTAGCTATACTACTGAATTTGGTTATTAAGTTTAAAAGTCTTTTGGTAGAGCTTTGGGGATCTTCTATGTAGATCATCAGCAGCAAATAATGATAATTTAACTTCTCCCTTTCCTGTGCATATTCCTTTTATTTCTTTCTCTTGTCTAACTGCTCTAGCTAATGTTTCCAGAACTATATTGAATTAGAGTGGTGACCAACGGCCATCATTGTCTTGTTCCTGACACTTAAACAGCTTTATTGAGACATAATTCACAGATCTTATAATTTACATATTTAAAGTATAGAATTCAATAGTTGTTAGTACATGCACAGACATATACAACCATCACCACAGTCATTTTAGAACATTTTCATCATTTCAAAATGAATTGCCATCGCCTTCATTACTACTCATCACTTCCTAGTCCCACCATCCCATCTTAGGCAACTACTAAACTAGTTTCTGTCTATATATATTTCCTCTTACAGATATTTCACATGATGGAAAAGATATAATATGACTGGCTTCCTTGGTGTAGCATGTTTTTAACGTTTATCCATGTTGTAGCTTATATCAACACACCATTTTTACGGCTGAATATTATTCCATTGTATGTACATACCACTTTATGTTTATCCATTTGCCAGCAGATGGACATTTGGGCTATATCTGGCTATTACAGATAATAATGCCATAAACATTCATTTCCCTTGGGTAATAATTAAGAGTGTACTGTCAGACTGTTTCCAAAGCAGCTGCACCATTTTATATTCCCACTAGCAATACATGAGGAGTCCAATTTCTCTACTTCCTCAAAAATCTTTATTATCTTTTTTATTCTAGCCATCCTAGTGGTATGAAGCAGTATCCCATTTGATTTCTATTTCCCTAATTACTAGCGATATCAAGCCTGTTTTCTTCTGTTTATTGGCTATTTGTATTTCTTTGAAGAAATTTTGAGGTTCTGGGGGGATGCTGGGGATAGAACACCAAGGCACGTGCTTTACCACTTAACTGTAGCCTCAGCACCCAAAGAGATACTTACTCAAGACTTTTACCCATTCCTTAATAGAGCTGTTTGTTTTTTGAGTTACAAGAGATCTTGCTATATTCTGCATATTAACCCCTTATCAAATATATGACTTTCAAATATTTTCACCTATTTTATGGGTGGTCTTTCCACGCTCTTTATAGGTCTTTTGATGTATAAAAGTTTTTAAATTCCATTAAGTCCAATTCTATTTTCTTCTTTTGTTGCCTCTATTCATTTTTTAAATTAAAAAACCTTTAACATGTTCACAACAGAGCTGTAATTCATGTCTCACTGCCAGGCAGTTCTGAAGCACCAGTGGTACATGGATGACTGTCCCATCAGCCACCCAACAGGACAGTCACCCATGTACCACAGCAGGTTCACACTAGTGGGAACATTTTAAAGGACTGAAAGAAAAATTCACCCCTAGGCCTACTTCTCTTGGTTTTAATTTCAACTAGCACTAATTCTGGAGCATTTACACTTTATAATGTGACTAGATCTAAAATGGACTCATAATTATGAGTCTACTTAGGTGACTGACTTTTAAAGTTATAGCTATTCCAAATGTAACAGTTAACAATTCAATTATGTCCATTGATTCTTAAGAAATTAAAGTATTAATATATATTATCTACATTTTGTTTTTAATATCTTGAAGCAGTCATTATCCAAGGTAAAAAAAAGTCATGACCTCTAATTTGCCACACTGGCAAAGATTTTCACCCTGTAGCAGTTTATGACTTGCAAATAATCTGTATGTAAAAATAAGCTGTCACCACTCTGAGAAACTCTGTCTTCCTTCCTCTATCCCAGAGGAGTTGCTACCAGTAGAACAAATCTGAATCTTTAAATGAATCATGATAGAATAAAGCAGTAAAACTGAATTAATTTAGAAAAGCTAGAACTAATTACTCTAGCTCAAAAAAGTTTCTCTTTGCTATATGAATTTTCTAGTGTACAAAAGTTCATGATTTAGAGATTAATGTATTACCTTCTTTTTCCAAATTTCATGAAAAATTTTAGCAACACGAAGTAGAAATCGTACGTTTATATATCTTCTCAATGTTAACTCATTTTGCTATATTTGCTCTACTTTTCTACATTATTTGAACATAAGCTTTAAAGAAACTATGGGACTTCTACATACCTTCGCAAAGAATAAGGACTTCTACATAAACACTATTCCACTATCACAGCTAACAAAATTAATGATTATACATCATATAATATACATTCTCTAGTACAAGAGAGCAAAAACTCAGTGAGGACAGAAAAGGTGGGTAATTATAAGCAAAGGATGCTTAGGATGAAGAGAATAGGATGAGCCCCAGTGGAGAATCCAAGGTAGGCTACTTAAGTGTGAAGGAGAAGATATCTTGGAAGCAGTACCAGGATGTGAAAAGGCAAACAGAAGAATGTATAAAACAAGCAGACCTTATCAAAATTTTGCCTAAGATTGGTCTTCTGCCTTTAAAAGGAGGCACATTACCACAACAAAAGGAGACACATTCTTTTTGTAGCACAAAACTGCTTTTCTCTAGAATAGAGTACTCATCTTTACATAGTTCCAATATTTTATGAATCAAATAAGGCTTTAGAAGAACTGATCTAGGAACACTACCAAAGTTCAATAAATTGTTTATAGGAAAATGTCAAATTCAAACAAAAGAACTGATAATGAGCTTTGAGAAAACAATATATGCAGCAGAGTAAAACTAGTTTATCTAGTTAGATGGGAATGTAAGATTAAAATACAGTTTATCCCTGGGTATTGTGAGGCATTGGTCCTAGCACCTCCTATGGATACTGAAATCTTTGGATGCTCAAGCTCTCTTATATAAAATAGCACAACAGGGGCCAGGGATTTAGCTCAGTGGCACCATGTCTGTCTCGTAAGCGCAAGGTCCTGAGTTCGATCCCCGGTACCAGAATTAATTAATTAATTAATTAAATAAAATGGCACAATATTTAATATAACCTGCACCCTTTTAAATCATCTATAGATTATTTACACTACCTTATATAATGTAAATGTTGTATAAATAGTTGTTGAGCTGTACTGTTTAGGGAAATTACAAGGAAAAGTCTATATAGATGTTTAGTACAGGTGTAACCATTGTAGACCTATTTTCCATCCATGGGTGTATGAATCTCTGGACATGGAACACACAGACACGCAGGGCTGATTACAAAGTTTTATTATGGGTTATGACGTACACAAAACCAGTGGAGTATCTCTCAGATATTTTGAGAAACTGAAACACTAGCTAATAGAAAGGCACTTTTTTTTTTTGAGACAGGGTCTCACTATATAGCCCATGCTGTCCTTAGACTATGTAATCTAGGCTGGCCTCAAACTCGCAATGCTCCTGCCTCAGCTTCCTAAGTACAGTTACAGGCATATGCCACTATACCTGGCTAAGAAAGGCACTTTTAAAGTAACTGAATAATTCACCAGGGAATCTTGTATTGTGGAGGTCAGAATGCCTAAACACAAACAAAAGTTACATTAATATAGTCGCTTTTCCCATTTCATCCTAATTTAAGGATGTTAAACCAACTGTGAAGACATGTTTCCTTCTGCTTTCATAATTCACCTGTATTGGTTTTTTTCTGTTTGTGTTTTGGCTTCTTTTGAGACAGAGTCTCACTACGTAGTTCAGGCTGGCCTTGAACTCAAATATATCCTAAGTTGGCCTCAAACTCTCTTTGATCCTCCTGCCTCAGCCTCCCAAGTGTTAGGATTACACGTGTGGCACCATACACTGGCACCTGTGTTGTTTTTTGAAACTACTTAAATTGGACCTTGCACACAAAACCTCACAGGAATTCCATTTCACTGTAACTACTCTATTACACATATATATATATAT
>NW_022900951.1:61652053-61666596 GCF_012274545.1 Fukomys damarensis | reverse complement strand
ACAAAACCATAAACATCTATTGTAAACCCCCAGTGCATTCAGCTAAATGACTCAGAAAATAGAGTAAGCATAAATACTCCTACAGTGTTGGAGAAAATGCATTCTTTTGGAAATATAAATATCAAAGAGGTAAGTCTGGTACATAGCTATTAATTATAAGTGACTCTAAGAACCAGAGTATCCAACAACACTAAAGGAAATAATAACTTCTAGTTATTATTTTCAGCTACTCCCTAAATACAGGTGGTAATCACCATCAACAATGCCATTTCTAAGAGAAAGAAAAATATTATGACAAGATCATCATATCTTGTTTAAAAACAAACTGCAGAAATTGAGTATACAAAACATATCACATAAAATACAATAGCTCAAAACTACTTCTTAAAAGTAATCATGGAAGCTCAAACATCATTTTTAAATTCTTCTGGGCCAGGGATTTAGCTCAGTGGCACCATGCCGCCTTGTAAGCACAAGGTCCTGAGTTCGATCCCCAGTACCAAAAAAAAAAAAAAAAAAAAAAAAAAACCTTATAAAACAGTCATCATAATTTGGGAAGGTTTTTAATTATATAATTCTTTTGGATAGTTTTATCTGGGTAATTTTTAATCCTTGTGATTGTCAAGGCAATATAAATTAAAATCAAACTGAATATGATCTACCCACATCAAGTAGATTAAAAAATTTTAAAATACCATGTGTTGGTAATGATGTGGCGCAACAAGATCTCTCTTACTCAACTAGTTACTACAAATTAGTACCATTATGGAAGCTGCATGGCACTACCCGGTCGAGTTGAAGATATGACTATAATAGATCTCAACATTTTCTCCCCTCAGCATGTTACATTACAGAGAGTTTCACATGTGCTCAAGAAACTATGAACAAAAACATTTGCTGCAACAGTATTCTAATAGTTAACATGTTAGAAATAACCTAAATGTCCTTTGTCAAGAAAATGGAAAAACAGGTCACGGCATAATACAGGAGAGCAAAACATAGCAGTTAAAATGAAGGAAGTAGAACAACTGTTCTTACTGGAAGGGTGATTTCACTACTGTCGGAACATGTGGTAGTATCTGGAGATATTTTTGACTGTCACAACAGGATAAGAGCCTGTTATGGCTTGTATCTAGATTCTTCGCCCTGAAAACCTCACGAGGTCATAGATGGGCCTTTGGAGGTGGCTGAATCTAGGGTGTATGCTGCTGAGATCAAGGATGTGATGCTGGGATGTGGTGCAATGCTAGGATTAAGGCTGCCCCAACCTGGGTGTGAGTGCTAACTGCCCTAAGAGCGAGTAGCCTGGATAAGACATAAGGAAGAGAAGGAGGGTCTGCTTATTGCTTGTCACTTGCTGTTTGCTACTTCACTGCTTTGCTGCCTTTACTATGAACAGTTTCTCCTCTGTGATGCCCATCTGCCATGCCAACCCACCTTGGAGCCAGCTGATTATAGACTGAAACCTTTACAAACTGTAAGGTAAATACATCTTTCCTCCTTTAACTTTGGGTGTTAGGTATTTTTCTCTCAGCAATGAAAGAAAAATAAATAAAACAGAGCCCTTCAAAACAAATTATCCATCCCCTAAACCAAAACTTAAAATAAGGATAAATCCTATAAATATAGTTGAAGGAAAAAAGTCAGAAGGGTATAAAAGTTAAAAAACAGGAAACAATACCTTATGTTGTTTTGTATGCACACAGGTATAGTAGTATTACAGTCAAAGTATAAAAATATTCACAGGAATGATAAACTCCAAATTCAAGAAGCGGGAGAAAGGGGTGCACTTGCTGAAGTAGACAAAGGGAAAATTCAGTTATACAGGTAGTGTTTAACTTCTTAAACTGGATAGTAGGCACGGGTATGTGATAGGGTCCCCTATATTCTTTGTACACCTAAATTATTTTATTATAGTAATTTTATAAAAGAAAAAAAGCTCATTTTAGGGGAAGTAAGGAATAAAAATATAGGGAATGTTCATAAATTAAGAGAAAAGTTATCAAAATGGAAACAATTTAGCAAATGAGAACAATAATAAATTCAAACTTAGAAATATCCAAGTTGCCCATTTCTACTATACCAGGACTATAAAAACATGCCTATTTGTTAAATAAATGGATTTCTTTAGCTATGTAAACAGCACTGTATGAGTTGCCTTCATACCTACATATTTCCAAATCATTTTAAATTTTTCCTACCCATTTGCTTTTTTCAAAAAATCCCTAACAACTCTAAAAGAAAACAAAATGGGAAGCATTGGCTTCTTGTTTATTTTATATGACGCCTCCCTTTCTTTTAAAATGTTAAGCTTTAACAATGACAATCTTGCTACTTAACCTGTTTTCAAAATACAGTACTTGGGGGCAAGGATTTAGCCCAGTGGTTCCACCGGCTGGCTCACAAGTGCAAGGTACTTGTGTTAGATCCCAGGTACAAAAAAAATACCGTCTAAGTTTTTTTATGAGACAACTGTTATTATATACACAAAGGACTAAGATCCCATATGAAACAGCTGCAATAGGCAGGTGTGTGTTTTAAAGCATAACTGTTCTTTTCATTTAACCATTCCTAAAATATTAGGAGTCAATACTAAGACATTGTATTAGTAAGGTCAAAAGAACACAGAACATTCAAACAAAGAAAGGTCAATTTATTCTGTCAGTCATTTCTCTGACTCCTAGGCTAGTCACAGCATCTGTACAAATAAACTATCCTATGATAATACAGACACTTCAGATTCCCACATCATAGCATAGTTGACAAAAGCTTTATACATGCATCTCCCAACAATCCTGCTACATAAGTAAGGTAGTAAATGCTGTTTAAAGTAAAGGAAGCTATAACTCAGACATTCCCACGCTCATCCTGCTAATTCAGGCGGGAGTCCAGAAGCTTCAAAATGATTAATTTAATAGGGCAATGTTTGTAAAAGGCATTAAGTAAAACCAGGAAAAGCTGAGGGCACTGTGGGGAAAAATGCTTGGAAAACTATTGGTACCTTGCAAAGAAAACAGGGAGGAAAAGGTTCCCCAGAAAGTGAAAAATATTCTTCAAGTATCTATGTACCTTTTCAACAGGGACTGAGCAACTGTTGCCATGTCATTAACAGGGGAAAAAAAATAAAACATGCTTTTATTGTGTGTAAAACCTGCCTTGGACAAGGCAGCTGTCATTATCTCAGGAAGGTACAGGGAAATAGAATTTAACCATTTGACATTGCAAATGAGTCAGCTACTTTTCACCACGTTTATGGGTTAAATATTGACTTAATACACTAGTTTACCTTAGATTCTATGAAGACTGCTGATTGAAATGTTTTTCTTCTAATCAAAATGATCACCTGATTCTAACTCAGCAGAATCTATACATAGCCAGCTATAGTGGTACATACCTATAATCTCAGCATTCGGGAAACTGAGGAAAGAGGATCACTGTGAGTTCGAGGCCACCCTAGGCTACAGAATGAGTGCAAGGCCACCCTCAACTACATACCAAGACACTGTCGAAAGAAAGAAAGAAAGGAAGGAAGGAAGGAAGGAAGGAAGGAAGGAAGGAAGGAAGGAAGGAAGGAAGGAAGGAAGGAAAGAGAAAGAAAGAAGAAAGAAAGAAAGAAAGAAAGAAAGAAAGAAAGAAAGAAAGAAAGAAAGAAAGAAAGAAAGAAAGAACGAACCTGTAGGAACATCAAGGGATGCCTATAATGCTGTAGCATTACTGTCTGTCTGTTTGTTTGTTTGTTTGTTTGGATGGATGTTTGGTTGGTTGGTTGGTTGGTTGGCTTTGCTTTAATTGCTGGGAATCAAGCTTAGGGCCTCATGCACACTAGTCAAGTCCTGTACCACTGAGTTATACCACCATCCCCCAATTACAGCTTTCTTCATAAGGAAAAATCCATCTTAAAAGTTCTTAGATGAAAAGTCCATTGATGCAAAAACAGAAAATATCCACAAAAATTAAAAACAATTGCCAATATTTAATTTATATTTGCTATAACTGGTTAAGAACAGCCAAAATAATGATAGAACTTTAATGAGACTGGAAATGACAATTTCGTCCAAACATTTCAAGTACATCATTAAATTTATAAAAGCTATCGCTACAATAATGATGTTAATTACCCTATAAGACATTAAATTATCTTTAATAAAGTCTTATACTAAGAAAATAAATGACTAGATTGAAAACTGGGCCAATGACCTGAACAGAAGCCTTACTGGAGAAGACATACAGATGGTAGATAGGTGTATGAAAAGATGCTCCACTTCCTATGTCATCAGACAAATGAAACTTAAACAATATAATGACATACCACTACCCACCTATTAGAATGGCCAAAATCCGGAACAATGACATCAACTGCTGCAAAGGATGTGGAGCAATAGGAGCTCCCATTCATTGCTGCTAGTGGGAATAAAAAATGGCACAGCCACTATGAAAGTTGGGTAGTTTCTTACAAAATTAAATATAATTTTATCATACAATCCAACGATTTTGTGCTGTTTAATCAATGGAGTTGAAAACTTATGGTCATTTAAAAAAAAGCAGCACCCAGATTTCTATAGTAGTTTTATTCATAACTGCCACAAATTATAAGTAAGCACCAAAACGCCCTTCTCGATCCCTGTAACCAAACAAACAAACAAACAAAAAGGCTATGAAGCCATGAACAGACATGAAAGTAATGGAAACAGGTATTACCAAGTGAAAGAAGCCCACATATTATGTTACATATTACGTTAATATATGAAATGACTACATATTATGTTATTTCATGATATATGACATTCTACAAATAGCAAAACTATAGAGAACAGTAAAAAAATTAATGGGTATGAGGAGTTGAGGGAGAGGAAAAATATGCAGAGCACAAATATCTGGGAAGGCAGTAAATTGTAATATTATAATGATGCATATGTGTCATTACAAATTTATTTAAACCCTAGCATACATCACACCAATAGTGAACATTAATGCAAATAATAAGCTTTAGGTAATAATGTGTCAGTGCAGGTTTGTCAATACAAATGTACCACTCTAGTGAATGATACTAATAATGGAAGACACGATGTATATGTGGAAAATCTCTGTAATTTCTGCTCAATTGTGCTACGAACCTTAAATTCTTCTAAAAATAAACTCCCTACAGGATCATTTTTCTTCTAGAAGCCTGTGTCAGCGTTGGGTTTGAGGCACGTGGCTGACATCTCCTACACAATGGGATTTCCTGTTACACAAAATCTCTGAAGAAATGACCATGAATCCTAAAACAAGGAAGTGAGAAGCACCTAGTGAAATCAGGAATTGCTACTCTGAAAGTATTTGTGGAACTGCTTTGCCCTACCATTGGAAATTCCCTAGGGTCATCACATTTCTCCATCCTCCCCCAACATCTCAGGCACAGGCGTCATTTTGATACCCCAAATTGCCTTGATTCCCTTGGATCAAATAATCCTTCCCCCTCAATCGCCTGAGTACCTAGGACCACAAGGATTGAACCCACATCTTGCATATTGAGTACATCCCCAAAACTTTTTTTTCTCATTATTTTGATACCCACCCTGATGAGCAAACAGGCCTGTCTTTGACATGAGGCACTCCTCCTTCATGCAAGCAAGCAGGCCAGGATCAGACATGTGTCCCACCCTCCTAATGTAAACAAGCTTGCTTGCTCAGGGTGGTGCCTCTGCCCAAAACATGAGAAAGTAGGCCTATGCCAGATTCCAGCACACATATACACATCCAATGCAAGTGTGAGACCATTCACCAACTCCAAGGCAGCTCTACATTTTGCTTCCCCTTGGCACAGGACAGCAGAGAAAAGGACTACCAACTGACCTGATCCTGGATGAGGACAACATCTGGGGAGAGAAGGGAGCAACCAGACCCCATAAATGTCAACACTAAATCCAACAGTCCACTTAAACCCCACCCTGTGGCCTACATCCAGAGACCAGAGGGCTAATCACATTTCGCATCAAACAATAGGAGCAAGAACACATTTTGGCATGGACAATAACCACACACAGGGGTCAATGGGCAGAGAAGCCTCTGGTGCAGGGAAGGCACCTCAAAAAATCATAGGCCCTAAAGCGAGGCAGAGAAAACTGTGCCTGGCTAGATCCTAAGAGTGCAGATCTTATAAAGAAACTGCTCATTCAAAAGCATAGAATTTTTTTCTTTGACTCAATCTTTTTTTTTCTATTTTTTATTATTTTTATCTTTCCTTCACTGGGGTTTTTCTGAGGTTTTTTTCCCTTTTTCTCTCTTTTAGTTTCTTTTCTCTTTTCCCCTTTCAACTTTGCTCTTTATCTTTTATTTTCTGTATTTAGCTCTCTGTTTATCTTTCGTGCTGTTACTCCCTGCAACTGTTCTCTGACACTAAATTTCCTTTTACTCTTCAACAGGACCCTCTATCTGACATTTCTCTCCTTATAGCCCACTGGTTAATTTCTCAAATTTTGCTTCTTTCATTCTCTCGTTCCCCACCCCCTCTATCTTTACTAGTATAACTACTAAGTTTTATGAAAATCTCTGGATAGCTAATTAACTTTTTAGGCTACTGCTTTTAAATATTGTTCTCTTGTTAGTAGAGGTAAAGTTGTACCACTAAGTAGCTCTTTACTGCAGATAAAAAGTAAGTCAATATTTGGTTTGTCTTAAGGTTCATTTTATAATTATAGATCTCTTTTCTATGATTAAGGCTGGTACATTATTGGTCCTTAGGATCTCTCAATACTCAGTTTGTATTTGACACTATACTTCATTCTGCTTTTATTCCTATAGTCAAGGAGACATACCTGTTGCTACTGATTTTCTTGAGATGCCAATATCTGGATTGCCATGGGGTCACGAATAAACAATATTGTGGCCCCTTCCTGGAGACTGGGTACTAGGCTTAATATGCTCCAACCTCCTGTTCCAAGTAAACAAAGTGGTTAAATCATAGGACAGAGGCAAAAGCCAATAGTTAGCCATGCCCAGAGGACACCACTGAAAAACAGGCAAAACTAGTAAGGTCACAATACTAGAAACAAAGCTTTCCACTACAACCAACATGTAAGCTTCAAGACAAAAACAAGCAAACAACATAGAAATATGAGAAGGCAAGCCAACAAAATGCCCCCCAAAACTTTCAACTCCACCAAAGTTGATCCATAGAGCATCAAAGGGGAAGAAATGAAAAGCCACATATCTGAATTATTCAAAACATATCAGGGATATAACAAAAAAAGATCAATAAGGCATTTGGCAAGCTCAAGAAAGATAAAAGAACCTCTCCATGACACATCAGAGGCAAAATCCCAGAAATCCAACACAAAAGAGAATCTTACAAGCAACTAGAAAAAAGCAACAAATCACTTACAAGGATAAATCCATTAGTATTACAGCAGACCTCTCAACACAAACCTTAACTGTCAGGACAGCCTGAAGTGAAGAGTTTCAAACCCTAAAAGAAAACAATATCCAAGCCAGGCTGATATAACTTACAAAACTTTCAAAGTTGAGGGGGAAATGAGATATTTTCAAGATAAAGAGAACTTAAAGAAATTCATAACCACCAAACCAGAACTCCAAAAAATTCTAAACAATATTGTAGAAAGAGATAAAGAAGCTAACAATGACAAAAGGTCTAATAGAATGAATAAAACAGGTAGGGTGAGCAGTTAAGTAAAAGGCAGAGACAGAAAATCAGCAACAGGGAAGACAAAGAACTAAATGTTAGAATACCTAGAATATATAAAGAACTAAAAAAAAATTAAACCTCCCAAAAGACCCAATCAAAAAATACAGGTCCAGAGACGGGCATGGTGGCACACACCTGTAATCCCAGCACTCAGGAGGCTGAGGCAGGAGGATCGCTGTGAGTTCGAGACCAGCCTGGGCTACATAGTGAGTTCCAGAGCAGTTTGAACTACATAGTGAGACCCTGCCTCAAAAAACAAAACAAAAAAAAATGGAAGTCTGGGGATTTAGCTCAGTGGTTTCACCATCTGCCTGGCAAGCACAAGGTCCCAAGTTCGATCCCTGGTACCAAAACAAAAAAAAAAGAAATGGGCAAGTGGGCCATGGATTTAGCTCAGTGGCACCACACCTGCCTTGCAAGCACAAGGTCCTGAGTTTGATCCTGAGTACTGGAAAAAAAATGGGCAAGTGAAATGAGATACTTCTCAGAAGTATAACGGTCCAATAACAATAAATACATGAAGAAATGCTCATTATCAGTGGACATTAGAGAAATGTAAATTAACACTGAGAGGGCTGGGGATTTAGCTCAGTGGTTCCAGCACCTGCCTCACAAGCACAAGGGCCAAGTTCGATCCACAGTACAAAAACAACAACAATAACAACACTGAGATTATATCTTACTTCAGAAAGAATGATCATCATCAAGTAACCTAATAATAAATTTTGGCAAGGCTGTGGAGGAAAATAAACCATTCTACATTGCTGGTGGGAATGTAAACTAGTACAACCACTATAGAAATCAGTATGGAGATTTGTCAAAAAAATATAACTAGAAATTTCACTTAGCCCAACTATTCCTCTTCTAGTTATCTTCCCACAAGCACTAAAGACATCATATTGCAATGATACATGCATACTCAGGTTTATAGCATACAATTCATGATGGCTCAATCTTCACATGGTCTATAATATGTCCATCAACAGATGAATGAAGAATGTGTTATTTACACACAATGGAGTACTACTCTGCCATAAATAAAGATAAACTTAAGTCATTTGTAGGAAAATGAATGTACTTTGACACAATAATATTAGGTAAAACAAATCAAACACACACACACACTTACATACTGCACGGTTTATTTTACATGAGAAACCCAAATTATAAATGAAGAGAAAATTGAAAGATGAATAATATAAATAGGGAGGTAGAACTTCCTTGAATAAAGAGATGTAGGAATGGAAGGATGAGATAAGGGATGAAAAAGGGAATTAAAATGTGTTATATGTATGTACCAATTCCACAAAAGGAATATAAACATGTACTACAAATACATACCAATAAATAATTATTAAAATTAAATAAAAATAAACTCTAGGGTTGGGCTGTAGCTCATCAGTAAAGCATCTACCTTGCATGGGCAAGACAATGGGTTCAATTCCCGGCACTGCAAATAAACAAACAAGACAAGTAAAAAGAAGAGAAAAAAAACATTGTGGGGGGTTTTTGGCTTTGTTTTGTGGGGGTTTGTGGGTTTTTTAGCTTGTTACTGTACTGGAGATTAAACTCATGTATTTTGAGATAGGGGCTGTATAAATCACTAAATGTCTCAGGTAGGTCTCGAACTTGTGTTCCTCCTGCCTCAGCCTCCCAGAGTCCTACTATTATAGGCGTGTGTCACTATGACTGGAAAAAAATCTATTTTTAAAACTTGTACTGATAACACAATGCCAACAAACATTCTTATAATACAAAGTTCTAGAAATGGGCATATGTGTATACATAAGACTCTAGTACAGCATACAAAACAAACATTAAAAAATCAATAGCTTTGGGCCAGAGATTTAGCTCAGTGGTTCCGCTGCTTGCCTCGCAAGCTCAAGGACCGGAGTTCGATCCCCAGTACCAAAACAAAACAAAATCAATAGCTTTTCTATATACCAGTGGTGGCAAACCTATGGCAAGCATGCCACGGCAGGCTGTTTATCACCACTGAAAGCTCTCAAAGGCTCACCAATACTGCTACATACCAATAATGAACTACTTGACAAGTCAGATCCTAGGGGACTCTGGAACTCTGTTCCTAATAACTTCAGAAAAAAATTAAAAATACCTAGGAATCAACCTAACCCAGGAGGTAAAAGTCCTCTACAATGAAAATTACACAACACTGAACAACAAAATTAAAGACACTAGAAGATAGAAATACCTCCCATATCCATGCATTGTCAGAATTATTATATGTTATATTACCAAAAGTGATCTACAGACTGAATGCAATTCTCAACATTCCAATGACATTTTTCAGAATTAGAAAAACATTAAACTTCATATGAAAACATAAAAGACCCAGAATTACCAAAGCAATCCTAAGCAAAAAGAACAAGGCTAGAGTCATCACGATATCCAATTCCAAACTCTTCCACAAAACCACCATAACAAAACAACATGGTACTGGCACAAAAATAAGACACACTGACCAATGAAATAGAATGGAGGAGACAGAAACAAACCCATAGACCTACAACCATCTGATTCTTAACAAAGGGGCCAAAAATATACACTGGAGAAAACACAGATTTTTTTAACAAATGGTTCTGGGAAAACTGGATAATCACATTGCAGAAAATTGAAATAGATCATGGTGGCAAACCTGTGGCACATGCACCACAGCAGGCTGTTTATCATTGAAAGCTCTAAAAGGCTCACCATCATTGACATAGATCTTATCTCTCACTCACAAACGCTGCTTCAAAATGGATCAAAGCCCTATGCATAAGACATAAAACTGAAACTACTAGAAGAAAATATAGAGGAAACACTTGAAGTCATAAGCACATGCAAAGACTTCCTGAATAGGATTCCAGAGGCAGAGGAAATAACACCAAGAATCAACAAACAGGATTGTATCAAAATAACTAGGAGCATCACAGTAACTTTTTAGAAAAGGTACATTATGGAGGTATGCATTGCCCACATTTATTTTTCCTTCTTCCCACCCCCATACCAGAGATTGAACTCAGGACCTTGTGCTTGTGACACAGACACAGCCCCACTGAACTAGGTCCCCAGCCCCACCCACATTTATTTTTTAGAAATATTTCTACTGATGAATTATTAATTTTAATTGTATGAATTTTATAAAACAAAGTGTACTTAACAGGAAAATAAAAATGTTTTAATATGTAATGGGTATATAGAATAAACACCAACATTTTCAACATCAACTGTTTACCTGTTTACAAGAGCTAAAATAAAAAGCAGAAATAAATTCCTATGTGAACTACAACGAAAATACAAACAAAACTTTACCTCAGAAATAATCTTTGCTTTAATTATCACACCTAAGGCAGTCTTCACAATGTCAACAGCATGTTCCATACACAAGTCTTGCTTACAGTGACAGCATGTATCCATAGCTTTTTCTGTTTATCAGGCCATACTTGTCACCCCTCTTGTCTTCCTCTATTGTCAAGAGCTCCCTATTGTATTATACAATGTGCACTTAGCAGGAAAATTAAATATCAATAAAATATCAAATAGGCTGAGTGTATAGAATAAGTATCAACATTTTCTACGTCAAATATTTACCTGCTTACAAGACATAAAAAATAACACCAGAAATATATTCTTATGTGAACTACAATGAAAATACAAATGAAACTCTACCATAATAATAATCTTTATTTCAATTATCACACCTAAGGCAGTTTTCACACATGAGAACAGTACGATCCACACACAATTATAGCTTACACTGATAGCACATGTATTTTGTTTTCCTGTCCTCTTTGGTAGGACATACTTGACATCTTGCTGGTCTTCTGTTTACTTAGGAGGTTCTTGTGATTATTTCACCTGTCTCTTCACCAGTCTGGTTCAGAATTCTTTTGCAGAGTTCTTTGGGCAAATACATACTGTTCTTCCTCTGTTGCAACTGATCATCTTTCAATTCTAGACCCAATCCTCTAAGAAAATTTCTCCGTGATATTTTGTGCTTATTTTCCTTGTCAACTATGAAACTCTTTATGACTGACATGTTTAGGATCCAGTAAAACACAACCACTGGCCAAGCTTTGTGTTTCAACTGACATCATAGTTGCTGCAAAACTCATCAACCACATCACTCCACCTCTTGCTTTGCTGTGAAATGTGACCACTTTGGGCTTCTTTTGTGTTGAGGATTCACTAACAACCTTTTTTGTTTGGTTGGTTGGTTTTTTGAGACAGGGTCTCGCTAAGTAGTCCAGGCTAGCCTTGAACTCACTATTACTTTGCTGTTTTCTTTTGGATTTTGCCACAAATGTAGTACAAACTAGCCTGGAATTCAATATGCAGCACAGGCTGACCTTGAATTCACAGGCTTCTCCTGCTTCAGCGGTGCCCTCCATACTGGGATTACAGGCATGCACCACCACACCCAGTTTCACTATCTAGCTTATCAGCATGGTGTGCTGATCAACTGGTGTTCTTTTAACAAATGCTACATCAATGGGTAACTAGTGCACTTGATCTTAGCCAAAAGGCCGAGAAGCGATCATCAATGGATAACTAGTGAACCAACTGTTGAATGTGACATTTGGGTTACTTTTTGAAATAGGTGCAACAAGTCTGTTCACAACATCATAAGGTTTATTACTGTCCAAAGAAAAACCTTGTGGCTGAGTTCCAGGATAAATTACTAAATTCAAAGTGTAAAATGTCTTTGCATCTACCACAGCATATATTTTTATACCATATTTGGAAAGTTTATTTGGTATGTATTGCCATAACCTTCAACAATCATGAAATGATGCTAGTTGTTCATCATGTATTCCGACAGTGTACATAAATTACTTGATAGTTTGAAACAAAGCCTTCAAAAAATGAGCAAATAGCAGCCAAACTGTCAGACTTTTTTCTTTCCTGGCGGGTCTTTCTGCCATCAAAATGTAGGCCATTTTGAAAGAAACCAAATCTCTTAAGTTCTGTTGTTCTAAAAAATCTCAACACCATATCTGTCACTTCTCCATAAATCCTTTAGATTCGGACAATTAGAATGACAAAAGCCTTCTATAACAGTTTTTAGTTCAGATAGTGAAATTACATGATAAATATATTTTTGAGTAGTACTGTTGATACACACAGAATGTTTGACTTGTATTTCATTATTAGTGTATTTCCTCACTCTGCCAAGGGTGGCTCTGGCAGTTATGGCAGCCCAGCTCTGTTCCAGCAGGATGGCCAGGAAAAAAGGGTAGCACAAGCCTGGGGTCATCTCAGCCGCCCACTGAGTCCATGACCTCTTTCTGGCCCAGAAGGATGCTCCCCCTTTCAGAGCAAGCCCTCCAGATGGCAAACTCCCTGTAGGTCTGTGGGCTCCAGCCTAAATCTTCTGCTCCAGAGGGATGCTGCCACCACCTGTCTCCCACCACCCCTTGAGACTCTCTGCCAGTGTCTCCCAGCACACGCACCCATCCTGGCCCACTACAGCCTACACACACATACTTGTGGCCTGTGCACCACCAGGGATCCCGGTGCGCTAGCCTGGACCCAGAAAAGGGTCCCCCAGCAGCCCTCTCAAATCCATACATACACAGCCTCCTGGACCCCATGGAAGCCAAATCAAGTAACTCCATAAAAGATCTTAAAATGTAATTATATGCAGCCAGACATGGTGGCACAGGCTTGCAATCCCAGCACTCTGGGAGGTGGCTGAATCAAGAGGATCTCTTTTTCCAAGTTAGAATGGCGCATATGCATATGCACACATGCAGAGTGGATCCTTGACTTATGAACTCGATCAGTTCCTGAAGGAGGGTTGGTTGTAAGTCAATACAGCTGAGATCTGGATGTTTATCTGGGTACATGCTATAGATTAACAAGAGGAAGATGAAATCTTGCATTAACCTAATTAACCCAAGTTGTTTGTATGTCAAGCTCATCATAAGTTGAGGGTCCACTATATCTATCAATCAGTCAATTGATCAAGCAACAGATGGATTTTTTTTTGCAAGAGGATCTTGAGTACAAGGCCAGCCTATAATAAATACATTACAAGCTCAAGGACAGCCCTGAACATAATGAGACTCTCGTCTCACAAAAACTTTTTAACTCAGAAATTTATTTATACAAAATTTAAAATGTGGTAGAAAATATGTCAAAAATGCAGAAACATATGTCTATGAGGATATGAATTAATATTTTATTTATTTTCCACAGCCATAAGGTTGAACCTAGAACCTTCAAACTGAGCTATGTTTCTACCCCTCTTTATTTTTTAAGAAAGGATCTTGCCAAATTGCTAAACTGGTCAGGCTGGGCTCAAACTTGGCCATCCTTGTGCCTCAGCCTCCTAACAGTACTAGGATTATGAGTGTATACCACCAAACCTAGCTTGGAGTAATGTTTTCTTTCTGCAGTAATGAAAATGTACTGGAATTAAATCGTAATAATAGTTACTGAGTGTGAATATATTACAATTGGATGAATATTATTCTTTAAAAGATTGAATTTTATGGCATATAAATTATATCTCAATTTTTGAAATATATGTCAGACAGTTGACAAGACATCCAAAATGTCACTAAACATGAAAAGTTACTCAGCTGCACTAACAATTTTTAAAATATAAATAGAAACAAATTAAAATATATTATCTTCCCTCTACTAGACCAATAAAATTCTTCTAATACTATGGTGTCTTAAAACAAAGCAAAAAGCCACTGGACATAGAGGCTCATGCCTGTAATCCCAGCACTCTGGAGGCTGAAGTAGGAGGATTGCTGTGAGTTCCAGGTCAGCCTGGGCTATATAGAGTTCAAGGCTAGTCTGAACTACATAGTGAGATCCTGTCTCAAAAAAAAAAAAAAAAAAC
>NW_022900951.1:61621257-61651945 GCF_012274545.1 Fukomys damarensis | reverse complement strand
AAAAAAAAAAAAAAAAAACTAGAAAACTAAATTTTCAGCACTAAAGCTTTAGTTAAACAAACTCTAGTTCACCTATAATACATGGTTGGTTTTTTTTTTTGGCTATCCAACATCCAAACACATATCAAGTTAAGGAAGTACATGTGTCAAGGGCCTGGGATTTAGTTCAGTGGGACAGCACCTGTCCTGAGTTCAATCCCCGGTATCGAGAAGAAAAAAAAAAAAGTCATTGTATATGTGTTGTGGGTAGACTGTGGTGGAGGTATTTATTTTCCATGTAACCTTTAAGCCAAGATGCTGCTAACTGATTCTAGACTAGGCTATTCAGATGTTTCTGCTCAGGATTCTGTATCCTGAGGAAGTGACACAAATACACAGGGATAGATCAAAAGAATCTGTGGCGTAGGCAACAGCACAGTCAAGATGCCACCAGTAGCAGTGACAAAAGGCCTTCAAAAGCCAGTGCCAGTGAAGAGATCCTCATATGGCTGTTCCTATGGTAATTTTGGCCTGTTTTAGCTTCACCAAGTTTCAACCCCTTTTCCAAGCCTGGCTGACAACAGCTCCTGCTGATTCTATAAACAATGTAATAGCCTACCAACAAATCTGTTTTCTGGTTAGGTAAGTCAGAACTGCTTTGTTATTTGAAACTCCGCTTAACCAATGTATAATAAATACCATGTAGCCACTAAAAACAATGACCACAATAAAAATGGCATTTTCAGACATGAAAAATGTTCAGGATATATTAGGAGAGTAAAAGTAAATTTCACTCTTCAAAAGTTCTCTTAACCAATCTCCAGAGTTAACTGATGATCTTCTTTCTATCACTAAAACATTCAGGTTCGCACAGCATGCTTACTACCTATTGCTGATATAGTACTTTAATGTTCATCTCTTGTTACCACCAGCAGACATACAGATATACCACCAATGGCATACAGAGAATCTCTTGTGTTTGCCCTTGAGCTGTTTGTCACCACTGAATTAATCTTAATTATGTGGTTTCACTAAACATAAACTGATAAAAATAACTTTAAAGTTTTTCATTCTATGCAAAGGTGAATGATTTAGAAACAGCAAATAAATCTACTGCTAAAATAGTTATACATGACACTTTAAGACATGAGGGGGATAGTCATAAAATCAGAAAGACCTCTGGTCTATTAAATTTGTTCTCCATCTTAATAAAACCAAACAGGAAATTGGAAATCTGAAATGAAACAATATGGTATGGTTTATGCAAGGAAAAAAAGGATTTTTAAAGGATCCATAGACAAGAAAAGGTTCTTGGCCCTACATATAAATATTAGAGGATGAATGAACATGTTTGAAGGTTTTTGTTGTTGTTGTTGTTGTTTGGTTGGGGTTTTTTCTTGTTCTTTATTTTTGGTTTTTGTTTGTTTGTTTGTTTGTTTTGTTTTTGGTACCAGGGATTGAACTAGGGTCCTTCTGCTTGCAAGGCAGGTGGTGGAATCACTGAGCTAAATCCCTGGCCCTATTTTAGGTTTTTAAAAAAATAGGCTTGCTAGGAATAGTGGCACATCCCTATAATCCCAGGTACTCAACAGGCTAAGATAGGAGGACTGCAAGTTCTATATAGTGAGCCTCTATCTCACTCAGAAAGAAAAATGAGCCGGGCGTAATCAAAGCACTCAGAAGGTTGAGGCAGGAGGAGCACCTCCAGAGTGAGGCCAGTCTGGAGGTGCCGTTGCTGGCTTCCACTTCGGGCTTCATTCCATGGGGTCCTATCAGTGGTGTTATCAAAGATACTTCTATTCTCCAGTGCCACGGAGATTGCAACCCTTTAGTCCCCCCCTAAGGTTTGGTTCCCTTACTGTTGAAAAACTAAAATCGTTGGTAAATCCAGCCAATGTAACCTTTAAAACCTATGAAGGCATAATGCATACCTCATATCAACAGGAAATGATGGATGTCAAGCATTTCATTGATAAACTCCTGCCTCTAATTGATTAATGTCACCAGAAGGCCTCATGTAGAAGTACAACAACAGCTTTGTAGTGCAATATAAACTTTTTCCCAGGCCCAATCTTAAAACCTCTAATGTTTGCAGTGTTAAAATGTTTTGAAAATGCATATCAATGATATATAATAAATAACTTTTCCTAGGCTGGGGATTTAGGTCAGCGGTTCAGTGGCCTGCCTTGCAAGCGCAAGGACCCGAGTTCAATCCCTGGTACCAAAAAAATAAATAAATAAAAAATAAAAAAAAAAAAGGTGAGGCAGCTAGGTTCTTTTTCTCAGTTATAATGCAGCAAAATAATAAAATACTGCAACAAGATTTTTCTTTATATCATTTGAAAATCACCAGTATGCTAATGATAATTTGTTCAGGTAAAACGAACAGTTTAGGTATAAATGATTTATGCGTTCTGTGACTGACTCTATGGATTTATTCCAAAACTGCTTAGTAACCATGCAATGTCTGTATTTTTCTATATATGTTCAGTACACATAATGATTGTAATACATAAGAATTAGATGTTATTACATTATTCTTAATAATAAGGATAATGCTTTTGTCAGTAAAGAGTAAAATTGCTCTCTTCATTTAATGGCCCCTTTGTGGGACCAGGTTTTTCTTTTCCTTGATAGTATTTCTATTTTGTATTTTCTCTTCTCAAGAAAAAAATTTTTTCTTTCGTAATTATCCTTCATAACAGACCAAATATATTGCCTCCTGGCCATCTACTGTCAATACATGCTGTAATTTGACATTTTTAATTATAGACACATGGTATTTGAAACCTATATAACTTTAAAAGTAAAAGATACCAAACATTACTTAAACTTCTTATATTATGTACTTCAAATAATTATACTTTAGTTCAAATTTAGACTTATTTAATTACTTAGAATCTTCAATTCAGATATTTTTTTGTAAGCAGTTGAATGAATAATTAGATAACATTCTGATGTGTACAGAAATATTTAAGACTGATCTTAAAAACTAATTTCTTATTGAATCTCCTTGTCACATTAAGTACTTTTCTGTACATATGTTTGAAACCAATTACAGTAGAAAACAATCCATTAGAAAACTTTGCTTTATTTTTATCTGCCAATGGTCTTATTTGAATTTTTTACTTCAAATTATTTTTAAAAATTAGTCTTTCATGCAAACATGAAAACAGAAATCATTTGATTTTAAATAGTCAAAATTTCCAGATTAATAGTAAAAAAATTACATGAATGAAGGTTAATCACAACCCAATAAATATGGTATAATTACTATACAGTTTAAAATTGTAGCAAAAATATATGTTTAGTATTTCTGAACTATGTTAATTTTCTGCTGTATTTCATGTTACCAAAACAATGTTAAGAATACATCTTTACGGTGCTAATTGATCACAGAAATAATCTGGTAATGGACTACATAGAATGTTTATAATGAAACCATATGTTTATCTAGATTTAAAAATTTTGAACAATCATTTACTGTTTCTGCTTTACCTTGAAGAACTGTAGATTTACTTCAGTTATACAAATCAGTAAGATCTTACAGTAAGAAATATTCCATCAAAATGTTGTGCTGTAACGTGAAACAATGTAAATGCTTTTCACGGTTTCTATCAATGTGAAATAAAATATAATTCTGACTTCAGATTGAGGCCAGTCTGGACTACATAATGAGACACTGTCTCAAAAAAAAAAAACAACAACAACAAAAAACAAGAAAGAAAGAAAGATGGATGGATGGATGACTAGGCTATACATATATAATTGTTAGGATTTCCTCAGCTGATCCACCACCGATAACTGCTTAAGAGAATCAGGGAGACAAGATAGCAGAGCAGGGAGTGTCAGCACCTCAGCTTTTCCAGGATAAACTGTCTGGAATCTGGAGGACAGCGGCTTGGAGAGGAACTGAAGTGAAGGGAGGGTACATGGGCACAATGAGGAAATTGACAGAGAAGAAAATAGGATTACATGATACAGAAGATGTGGCCCATGCAGCAGAGGAGAAACTACATTACCACTGATAGTAGCTGGCTGACTGCCAGCCAGAAGTCACATATACACTAATAATGTCTCTGCTCATGGAGAACTGCATCAGGACCAAGAGAATCTTATGCAGTTGGAGACATCAGAAAGAATATGAGACTGTTTTCCAAGCAGTCCTCTGGAGGCAACAGTTGGTGAGTGACTGCAGTACAAGCCCCCCAGGACAGTTACACGGAGCAGAAACTGGCAGGGACACCAATGTAGGGAAAGGCTGAGTGCTTAAACTTTACTCCCAGAACAGCCCCTTGGCAGCTTCACACTGCCAAGTTTCCAGATTGGATGAGGGAAGGACAGTCACGGAAGACCACCAGCGGTTGGAGAGCAGACTGCGGGTCTCCCTCTTAAGAGGCAGGGACTGGCAAACTTGGTTCCTGTGATCAGACACCAGTTTCAGACTGAGTTATACACGACTCGAGGATCACAGTGATGCTATGCTCCTACTGCAAAAGGGAGAGCCAAAACAGCATCCTATGGTATGTTACTTCTCAACTAGCCCTGCTAGATACCGCTGTAACAGACCGACCTATCGCTGCTGTAGCTGAATTGATTGCGTAGGAATAATCTCGAATCAATGGACAATTTAGTGCCAGTGAATTTGTATGTCAAATCAACCATCACACCCGAGGAGAGGGACAGCAAGAGTTTCTAACCCAAGAACTAAGACTGAATCAAACTCTGCAAAAAGGCCTGCAATGTGGCAGAAAGAAGTCGTAAGTCTAAGTTAACCCCAGTTTTACAGTGGAAGGGTCAAAGGAGTAATTGGGATATCACCACTCAGACTTTGGCAAAGAAGCTATTTAGGAACCATATATGCAATCTCATTGGAATATCTAATCTGTGTTCCTATCAGACATCTTATTGGTTTCAGTGTTTGTATGTTTCTTGAATTATTTAGTTATATCTTATGTTCTTGTATGTTTGTGTATATATTAAGTTGCTACACACTCACATATATGTTCATTCATTGGCTCTGATTTAACAGGTGTCTAGGTTTTATCCCTCTCTCTCTCTCTCTCTCTCTCTCTCTCTCTCCCTCTTTCTCATCTCAGCTCTTTATCTAGTTTCTTCACCTCAAAGCCCTGAGCCAATACTATTAACATATGTCCTTATTTTTTTCCAAACACATAAACTCCACCTCCCAAATTTTTAAAAGTATCATACTTAGTCTCCTCCCAGTCACTCCTATCTTCACTAGTATAATTCCTCAAATCTCCACATCCTAAGCAACTGGTTCTTTCATATCTCACCTAGCTTACTGTCTTCCCTATAAGCAAGTTCTGATAACCACAAACTTCTCTCAATAAAAAAGTAAACTTCCGGGCCAGGGATTTAGCTCAGTGGTTCCACTGCTTGCCTCGAAAGCGCAAGGTCCTGAGTTCGATCCCCAGTACCAAAAGTGAACTCCCCTTCAGAATCCATATGTCAAGATACCCAAGGGGGCCAGGCATGGTGGCACATGCCTGTAATCCCAGCACTCGCGAGGCTGAGGCAGGAGGATCTCTGTGAGTTCGAGACCAGCCTGGGCTACCTAGTGAGTTCCAGGTCAGTCTCAACTACATAGTGAGACCCTGTCTCAAAAAAAAAAAAAAAAAAAAAAAAAGAGAGAAAAAGAAAAGATACCCGAGGGGATCCATGTAGCAGCAGAAAAGCAGGATGAGGCGGTACTCACCTGTCACCCCAGCACTTGGGAAGGCTGAGGCAGAAGGATCGCGGGTTCGAGCCCAGCCTGGGCAGTTTGGGGACTTGGCCAGACCCTGTATCAAAGTGAAGAGTACAAAGTGCTGGATTCCATCCCCAGCACTGCAAATATGTACATAATAAATGCTTTCTGCTTTACCACTGAAAAAAGAAGTGAACTCCCTTCCCCATCTCTCCCTTACCCTCACAAAATAACCTCTAAAAACTCTCAATACTAAACTTTCAACTCAATTAAAAGTACTCAATAAAACCAAAACACATATCAATTGTTTCTTCTCATCTACCACTAGTCTCTCTCTTTTTGTTGTGTTTTGTTTTTTCTTTGAGACAGGATTTTACTATACAATTTACAGTGGCCTCGAACTCATTATGTAGCCCAGGCTGGCCTTGAACTCACAGCGATCCTCCTGCCTCAACCTCCTGAGTGCTGGGATTACAGGCATGAGCCACCACACCCGGCTAGTCTCCCTTTCAAACCTCCCCCTAAGTGGCTAACACTGCTCCTCTAAACACCCCCAATACACCCCACCCCACCTTACCTCAATACAGAGCAACCATAAATAATGAAGTCATAATGTCCATAGAAAATAAAGGGAGGAAGAGTAACTACAAGGACTATCATATAGAATTGTTGTAAGAATGAATTTGTGGATGCTGTTATAAATAGAAGAAATCCTTTGACAAAACATAGAGACAGAGTCAAAAGGGAAAAGAAAAAAAATGTGAGATAATGAAAAGATGGAAATAAAGTGGTTGTAGATAGAGAGGGGAGGAGGGGGTGAAGGGAGGGCAGGGACAAGGGGAAAAATGAGAACCAAGACCTGTCATGTAAAGGTACAAGATCCCAATAATGAGTGCAACTGTACTGTATCCCTAAAATGTACCAATAAACTCAATTAAAACGGAAAAAGAATTAACTAACTGAAGGAGTAAATACTAGAACTGGACATACAAAGCTGAAAATTATTCACAGGGAAGCAAAGTCCTCCTAAAAAGCTCCATATAAGCCACAAACTCTCCTCACTTCTCTAGTCCCCAACCTGCAGCGATTCCCCCCAAAGAAAAGGATGAGAAAAAAGAGGCACATTTAATTTTATATGTGTACACACACACACACATTTACAAGTACAAAAATGGGGAAGCAAGGAAATAGATCTCCAAACCCCTTGAACTCCCCCAACACAGAGGAAGGGGTCACAAAGGGAGAAGAAAACAAATATCGGATAGCAGAAATCTATTAAAAGTTCATAGAAGAGACAAAGAAAACAGACAAGTTCAAAGAGGAAATGAACCAAGAGGTTACAGCAATTACACTCAATATGCCCACAGTGAATTTTGGGAAAAAAGGCAAAAAAATTGGACAAGTTAACCAAAATACTTCAAAATGTATCATTTGACTGACACATTCAACAAGGATATAGAGTTATCAAAAAGATGTCAGATAGAAATATGTGAAATAAAAAACAGTATAAAATTCATACAATACAGGGTTGGGGATTTAGCTCAGTGTCACCACACCTGCCTCACAAACGCAAGGTCAAGTTTGATCCCTGGTACCAAAAAAGAAAAAAAATTATAAAATATACATACCATAAAATTTACCATTTTAATCCTGTCATATAATTTAGTAGCATTAAGTACATCCACACTGTTGTGCAATGATAACCACAGTCTGTATCCAGAACTATTTCATCATTCCAAATTAAAACTCCTTACACATAAGAGAATAAGTCACCATTCGTCTTCCTTCTAGTTCCTGGTAAAGACTTTTACTTGATAAAGTGTCTCTATAACTTTGACTACTCTAGGTATTTCGTACTAATTTGCCCAGGTGGAACTCAAACTTGTGATCCTCCTGTCACAGGTTCCCTCAGTACTAGGATTACAGGTATGCACCACTGATTCTATTTTACACGGCTAGCTGCTTCGACATCGCATAATGTCTTTAAGATTCATCCAGGAGGTAAGAAGTGTCAGAATTACATTTTTTTTATTAGTACATGTTTGCAGAAAATAATGATTGCATTCCTTGTGGAGAGCTGGTCCATGTACTTAATACATCTTAATCCTTTTCTCATCTTCATCCCCTCCATCCTTAACCCTCCCTCCATCACTTCATCCCCTTCCCATTTGAGAAGGATCTATCTTTTTATTTCCTATTATCTATCTTTATTTTGGGCTTTATTTATATTTTGGAGTTCTCATATAGGAGAAACTACATGATATTGAAGTTTTGAGGTCTGATTTATTTCACTAATATTTTGGCCTCAAGATGCATCTATTTTTCTACAAAGGGCAAGAAATTATTCTTTATGGCAGAGGAGTACTCCATTATAAATAAATACCACATTTTCTTCTCTTCCTTTTTTTTTTCCAGACAAGGTTTGTGTAGTTCAGGCTGACCTTGCACTCACTAGATATAGCCCAGGCTGGCCTCAGACTCGTGCCAATCATCCCACCTCAGCCCATCAAATCCTGGGATTAGAGGCCTGCATTGCCATGCCCAGCTAAATACTGAATTTTCTTTATCCATTTATCTGTTGATGGACATATGGATTTAGCTATTACGAACTGTGCTGCTATAAACATGGGTATTCGTGTACCACTGTAATATGATATCTTTAACTCTTTGGGAAGGTACATGGAAGGGGAATAGCTAGGCCAAATGGAATTCTAGTTTTAGTTTTTTGATGAATTTCCATACTGATTTCCATAACGCCTCTATTAGTTTACATTCACACCAGTGTAAGAGGATTCTTCACACACCCCCCACAAGCTCTCCAGCACTTATTATTTGATTACTTGATGATGGCCATTCTTTTGGGGGGTTAAATAAAATCTCAGTGTTGTTCTAATTTTCATTTTCTAATGCCTAGAGATGTTGGACATTTCTTCATGTATTTATTGGCCATCTGTATTTCTAAAAAGTATCTTTTCATTTCAGTATTCCTTTATTCATTGGATCTTTTATATTGGGGGTCTAATTTTTTTTAGATCTTTATACATTCTAGATATTACTCTTTTGTCTGAAGAATACCCAGTTTCAAAAAACTTTCCCATTCTCCCGGTTGTCTCTTCACTTTGTTGGTTGTTAAATTTGCTGAGCAGTTTTAATTTCAGTGTCCCATTTGTTGATTCTTAATGCTATTTCTTATGCAACTGGTGCTCTGTTCAGAAAGGCCTTGCCTAGGTCTATGACTTTAAGAGTTTTATCTATTTTATCTTTCAGCAGATTGTTTCCTCCTTAACATTTAGATATTTAATCCATTTTAATTTCAGTACATGATGAGAGATCTGGGTCTAGATTCATTCTTCCACTGGGTTTTCCTACCATCGTGTCTTAAATAGGCTATCTTTCCTGAAGTGTATATTTTCGGCCCTGTTGTTAAAGTCCAGATAACTCTATGTGACGGGTTGTTTCTACATCCTCTATTCTGTTCCATGTTTCACATGTCTGTTTTTGTGCCAGTACTCATGGAAGAGGTAGGGTGTGGCAAAGCTGGGTGGGGAAATAAGTGAGACCTGACAATTATAAGATCCAAGGATAGCGCCAGATATTTCACAGGACCCCATATGTAGAACATCTTGTGGCTCTCATGAAATGTGGATTGCATAGAGAAACACAAGATGCCTCTTCACAGTAGTCCACTCTGCATCTTCTAGACCAAGATATACTTTTATTTTTGTCTTATCTTTTGTTGTTGTTGTTCAAAGTTCACTCTGCAAGAGCCAGTTTTTCCCTTACCCTTTCACCACACTTTTCATTGAACTTTTGGCACCGTTTTTGGCTTATCTCATCTACCTGGAATACTTTTAATTGGTGAGCCATTTCTAAATGAACTATGCAACAACAGTACCATGCTATTCTTATTGCTATATCTTTGTAATATTACTTGAAGTTTAGGATTTTGATGCCTCATTTTGCTCTTGTTGCCCAGGATTGCTTTTGATATTCTGGATCTCTTCTGGTTCCATAAGACTTTTAGGATTGTTTTCTCTAGTTCTGTGATCGATGCTGTATTTTGATTGGGACTGAATTAAATCTATATATCAGTAAATAAATAAATAAAAGATTAAGGGCCCAAAATTTAGCTCAGTGGCACCACACCTGCCTCACAAGCACAAGGTCCTGAGTTTGATCTCTGATACCAAAAAAGAAAAATAAATCCGTATATCAGTAGTGGAAGTATGGTCATTTTGACAATATTGGTTCTGCTATCCAGGAACAGATATCTTTCCATCTTCTGAGTCTCTTGGATCTCCTTTTTAAAAGTACTGTAGTTTTTCTTGTTGCTATTACTTCCTTGGTTAGGTTCATTCCAAAGTATTGAATTTTTCTTGATGCTATTCTAAATAGTACTTTTTTTTAATTTCTCAGTGAGTTAATTATTGTACAGGAATGCTACTGATTCCTATGTGTTGGTTTTGTATTCTACTACCTTGCTGAATTTGATTATGAGTTCTAGGAACTTTTTGGTTGAATTTTTGGGATCTGCTATGTAGAGGATCATGTCATCTGCAAATAATGATAATTTGACTTTTCCCTTTCCTATACATATTCCTTTTATTTCTTTCTCTTATCTGATTGCTCTGGCTAATGTTTCATGTACTATATATATTTGGAGGGGTACTGGGTATCGAACTCCAGTCCTTGTGCTTGCGAAGCAGGCGGCAGAACCACCGAGCTAAATCCCAGGCCCCAAGTACTAAATTTAACAGGGGTGACAGTAAACATCTTTGTCTTGTTTCTGGATTTTACTGGTAAAGCTTTCAGCGTTCACCCATTTCATATGATGTAGGTAGTAGGTTTGTCATAAATGGCTTTTATCAGCCTCAGGTATGGTCCTTCTATAGCTATTATCTTCAGGGTTTTTTATCATGAACGGATGTTGAATTTTATCAAAAGTTTTTCCGTATCTGCCAGATGTAGTTGCACATACCTGTAATGCCAGCACTTGAGAAGCTGGAGGAGGAGAATGGCTGCAAGTTCAAGACCAGCCTGGGTTACACGATCGATGAGTTTAAGGCCAGCCTTAACTATATAGTGAGACTTTGTCTCAAAAATCAAACAAACAAAAAAAAGGTTTTATACTAAGATGATAAAATGATTACACAATTTTTGTCATTGCTTCTGTTTGTGTGGTGTATTACATTTATTGATTTGCATATTTTGAACCATCCTTGCATCCCTGGGATGAAGTCCACATGGTAATAACATATGAATTGTGTGATGATTTGTTGCATTCTGCTTAGAAGTATCTTGTTGAGGACTTCCGTGTCTATGTTCATTAAAAAGATTAGCTTGTAGGTCATTTTTTTGGTTGGGTCTTCATCTAGTTTTAGCAATGCTAGCTTCCAGGAATGACTTTGGGAGTATTCCTTCCCCGTCAAGTTAAACAGTCTGAGAAATATTGGTGTTGGATCTTCACCAAAGTTCTTCTAGAATGCAGCAGTGAATCAGTCCTGACCCGGGCTTTTCACAGTAGGTTTGTTATTACTGCTTTAATTTCATTGTTTGTTATTGGATTTTTCAGTGTTGTTGTATCTTCTTGGTTCAGTTTTGGTAATTCATATTTATCAATGAAGTCACCCATTTGTTTAGGATTCTCAAACTTATTAGAGTAGAAGTTTTCAATTTTAGCACCATCAGTTATGATTTCACCTTTTCCAATTCCAATTACAACGATTTTTATCTTTTCTTTCCTCTTTTTGGTAAGATCAGCTAAGGATTGGCCTATTTTTTCAAAGAACCCACTCTTTGATTCACTGATTCTGTGTATTTTTTTACTATCAATCTCATTAATTTATTCTACGAACTTTGTAATTTCCTACCTTGTTCTAGCTTTGGACTTGGGGTTATTGTTTTTCTAGGACTTTGAGGTGCAGCGTTAGGTCATCTGAATTCACTCTTTTTCAGATGTGGGTATTCACAGATATAAACTTCCCACTTATGACTGTTTTCACCTGCCGAGAGTGGTGGCACATATCTGTAATTCCCGCACATGAGAGGCTAAGGAAGGAAGATTGCCAGCTTGAGCTACATGGTGAGTTCAAGACCAGCCTGAACTACATAGTGAGACTTTGTCTCAAAAAAGGGGGGATTAGCTTAGCAGCCCTGCACCTGCCTGTCAAGAGCAAGGTTCTGAGTTTGATACCCAGTACCAAAAAAAAAAAAAAAAAAAACTCCTTTCATTGTATTCCACAAGTTCTTGCATGTTATACTACCATTGTTCTTTGATTCTAGGAACTGTCTTAATTTCTTCCTTCATTTTTTTCTGTAACTCCTTGATTCTCAATAGTGCACTACTTAATTTCTGCATGTTTACATAATTTCTTTTGCTGTTGATTTCTAGTTTCAGTGCACAATGATCTAATACTATGCACGGGATAATTTGGGGTTTGTTTTTTATTTTTTATATGAGTGGGGCTCAGCCTCACTATCAGTGAACAAATACAAATAAAATGTATTTGTTTTGGGGGTTTTTTCCCTTTCATTGATTTTATTGGTACTTTTTAGGTATACAGTACAGTTACGTTCATCATTGGGATCATGTATTTTTACATGATATATCTTGGTTCTTATTTTTTCCCCATACCCCTACCCTCCCTTCACCCCCTCCATCCTTCCCTATTTGCAAAGACTTTGTTTCCATTTTTTCCTATTCTCATTTCTTTTCTGCATGGGGTAATTTTGATTCTTTTGCATTTGCTTAGGCATGTTTTTTTGTGGGGGAGACCAGGAATCAAACTCAGGACCTTGCATTTGCCAGGCAGACAAGTTAGGCATGTTTTATAGGGTAGTATGTGATCTATTTTAGAGAAAGTTCCATGTACTACTTAGAAGAATGTGTATTTTGTTGTTGTTTGGTAGGAACACTCTGTAGATATCTATTAAGTCCACTTGTTCAAAGGTTTTATTCAACTCATGTTTGTCTGTTGATTTTCTCATCTAGTGATCTATTTGTGATGATGGGGCACTGACATCCACTACTATAATTGTGTTCATGTTTTCCTGATCTTTTATATCCACTAGTTTTGTTTTATGAAGTTGGGTATGCTGATATTTGGAACATATAAGTATATAATTGTTATCTGTTCCTGTTGAATTGTTCCTTTAACCAATATTTTAAATTCTTTGTCTATTCTGCTCAGTTTTGGATTGAAGTCCACATCTGAAAATAAATAGCCATCCCTGCTTATTTCAGGGTTCCATGCATGGAATACTGTTTTCCATCCTTTGATGTTTAGTCTATGAAATTTATTTTTTTCCCCTTTGGTTTTTTTGAGACAGGATCTCACTACATTGTTGAGACTGATCTGGAACTCATTGTGTATCCCAGGCTGGTCTCAAACTCACAGCAATCCTCCTGCCTCAGCCTCCCGAGTGTTGGGATTACAGGCATGTGTCACCACGCCCAGCTATATGAAATTCTTTTGGGATTAAATCTATTTCTTGCATACAACACATTGTTGGGTTTTCTTTCTTGATCCATTCTGTCAGTCTGGGTCTTTTCATTACAAACTTAGGATCATTCACACTGAGAGTTATTACTAAATAGTATTTCCCCTATCCCTACAAAGTAGTGAATTATTGCTCTCAATGTATTATTTTCCTGTTGCTGATTCACTTTTTTCTCTTCTGTATAACTGTTCACCCTACCTGCTGCATTGATACCACTGGAGTTTTTGGCATGTTTCGCTTCACTGTTGCTTTCTAGCATATCTTTCAGAATTTTTTTGGAGTGATTCGTAGTCATGAACTTCTTAAGGTGCTCTTTGTCATTGAAATATCTATTTCTCCATCAATTTTGAGATAGTTTTACAGGTTACGGCAGTTTCATTTAGAAGTTGTTTTTTTGTTGTTTTTTGTTTTTTAGTACCGGGGATCAAGCTTGGGTCCTTGCACTTGCAAGGCAGACACCAGAACCACTGAGCTAAATCCCCGGCCTGGGAAGTTGTTTTCTTTTATAGCTTGAAATACTTCACTACAATCTCCCCTGGCCATTAAGGTTTATGTTGATAGTTCTGCTGTAATTCTAATAGGTTTACCTTTATAAGTCGTTTGTTGCTTTTCTCCTAACAGCTTTTAAGATTCTGTCCTTCTGTTGGACTTCTGGGATTTTGCCTACAATTCATCATGGTGAAGGTGTTTTCTGATCCTGACTATTTAGGTTTCTATATACCTCATTTATCCATTAAATTATTTCCCCTTATTTGGAAACTTTTTCACTATGATTTCTGTAAACCGGTTTTTTTATTCCATTTGTGCTGTCTTCTGATTTTTCATTATTTCCAATTAATCTTAGTTTTCTTTACATCATCTAGTAACTACTGGATCTATTTTCATATTCTCTTGATGCTTTTAAGTTTTCTCTGAGTATATGGTCTTTTACTTCTGAGACACTTTCCTCACACTGGTCACTTCTGCCCACTTGAACTTGCAGCAATTCTCCTTCCTCAGCTTCCCACATGCTGGGATTAAAAGTGTGCAGCACCACACCCAGCTGACATATTTTTAATGAAAATGATATACTATTCTGTTGTAGAACATATTTCTTTACATTTAACATATAAACAGACTTGGCATGGTGGCACATAACTGTAATCCCAGGACTCTGGAAGGCTAGGGAAGGAGGATTGTGAGTTCAAGACCAGCCTGGATTACACAGTGAGTTCAAGGCCAAGCTGAACTACGTAGAACAAAGACCCTGTCTTAAATCCTTCCCCCACAAAACCTACCGCATTTTGCTTACTTGTTTGAGTTTTTTTGTTTCATTTTTTTAACAGTGGAATGAATGTTAGTCACAAAAAGGAAGGAAATTTACACACATACTGCAACATTGATGAAATTTAAGGAACTATGCCCAGTAAAATAAGTGAAAAACAAATAGGCAAATATTATATGATACCATTTAAAAATGGTACCTCCTACCCCCATAAACATGTACAATTATTACATGTCAACAAAATATGCCTGGAATAAAAAATGCATAGACAGAAAGAAGAGTGGACATTTTCAGGGGACAGAGAAAGGAGAATGAAAAGTTACTGTTAAGTTATGGAAATAGTTAGCAGTGCTGGTTGTGCAACTTTGTGAATGGACTCAAAATGAAAAAAATGATAAATTTTTTATTATATATATTTTAACATAATTTTACAGGCTATTGCCCAGAAAGGAAATAATTAAGGACTAAATGGAGATAAATGAGGCCAAATTTGAGAACTATTAAGAACTAGACAACAGGGCCAGGGATCTAGCCCAGTGGCGTCACGCCTACCTTGCAAGTGCAAGGTCCTGAGTTCAATCCCTGGTACCACCAAAACAAAAACAACTAGAAAACAGATTTGATTTGACTAAATAGGGGTGAGGAAAAAAATTCTTGACTTTCTGGATAAACAGGAGTGGCATTACTAGATTGATACTAGATTGACTGATTTATCTGGTGTTTTAGAGGGACAGGTTCTCCCTATGTATTTTAGGCTGTTCTTGAACTCACTAAGTATCTCAGGCTTGTCTCAAAGTCCTGGTGATCCTCTTGCCTCAGTCTCCCAAATGCTTGCATTAAATTCATGTACCACCAGGCCCAGCTGGTTTCCTCTGACATAAGGAAACAAAGGCCTAGAAACACAAAGTAATTTGTCCAAGGTCACAGTTTATTAATAGCAGAATTTGAACTGAAACACCAGATTCTAGACTGAAAATTGGTTCTTTTTCTACTATAATATAACACAAACAAAAAGAATACTATCTAGCTGGGCACAACAGTGCTCACCTGTAATCCCAGCACTCTGGGAGACTGAGAAAGGAGTATCCCAACTTCCAGTCCAACCTGGGCAACATTGAGACTTAGTGAAACCATGTCTCAAAATAAAATATTGAAAAAAGCTGGAGAAACAGCCTCTCAGAAACCTGGAACTGAGACACCTGGATAAAGACAATTTGGTGAAGAGGAAAAAAAGAAGTAGCTTGGCATCATGGCGCATGCCTGTGATCCTACCACTTGGTTTTTTGTTTGGGGGGTTATTTGTTTGTTTTGGTTTGGTTTGGTTTGGGTTTTTGGTGGTTTTGTTTTTGTTTTTGTAACCGGGAATCAAACTCAGGACCTTGTGCTTGCCAGGCAGGCTCAGTGCCACTGAGCTACATCCCTGACCCAGATACTAGCACTTGGGGAGGCTGAGGCAGGAGAATCTCCACAACTTTGAGGCCAACCTGGACTACATAACGAGCTCAAGGCCAGCCTGAACTACATAGCAAGATCCTGTGTCAAAAAAAAAGCAAGAACAACAACAACAACAAAATAACAAAAAATGTAGATCTCCCAGAATAGGGAGGAAGCTGACAGTAAAACTGGAAACTACAGAAAGGATGGAGAAAACAAGTATAAGGCAAAAAAATGAAGCAGTCTGAAAAGCTTACCAAAGCTTCTACGAAGGGAGACCTGTCTCCACCAATATAAGTTAAGCCCAGAGGTCAGCAGCTCCAGGGAGAAGCAGCTCTGGGGAGAAACATCAGATGGAGCCAGCAGCACCAGCCCCAAGAAAAGCCCACAGTTATTGCACACTACAAAACAGAACGGGGTCAAATTATCTTTATTTGCAAATGACACAATGCTCTATATTAAAGACCCAAAAATTTCACTAAAAGACTCCTAGAATTAATGAACAAATTCAGCAATGTAGCAAGATACAAAATCAACACACAACAATAGCATTCTTGTATACTAATAGTGAACTCATCCAAAAAGAAATTAGGAAAATAATACCATTCACCACGGCATCAAGAAAATCAAATATTTAGGAATGATTCTAACCAAGGAAGTAAAAGTCCGCTCCAATGAAAACTGCAGTACTCTGTAAAAAGAGATCAAAGAGGACATCAGAAAATGGAAAAATATCCTATGTTCCTGGACAAGCAAGACTAATACTGTTAAAATGACCCTACTTCAACTACTGATATACAGATGTAATGCAATCTCAATCAAAGTACCACTAGAATTTCTCACAGAACTGGAAAAAATAATCCGAAAATTCATAGGAAACCAGCAAGAGACATCACAATCCCAGACTTCAAATTATATTAAAAAGATACAGCGATAGTAATCCCAGCAGTTGGGAGGCTGAAGCAGGAGGATCACTGCAAGTTAGAGGCCAATCTGGGCGACATAATGAGTTCAAGGCCAGCCTGAACTGCATAGTGAGACCCTGTCTCAAAAAAAAAAACAAAAAGATACAGTGATAAACACAGACAAAGCATAGTACTGGTACAAAAAGAGACATATTGGATCAATGGAACAGAACAGAGGATGCAGAAACAACTCCAGGCACATTCAACTAACTAAACGATCTTTGACAAAGGGGCCAAAAACATGCTGGAGGAAAGATAGGTTCTGTCGTAAGTGCTGCTGGGAAAACTAGCAACCCACATGCAGAAGACTGAAACTCACATCTGTCCAATATACTACACTAAAATCAAAATGGATTAAAGATCTAAATATTAAAACAGAAACAATCTTCTGGAAGATAATATAGGTACAACTCTTGAAGACATAGGCATAAGCAAAGACTTTCTGAACAATTCCCCCACTGCACAAGAAATATTACAAAGAATCAACAAATGGGATTATACCAAATTAAAAAGCTCTGTTCCGCAAAGGAAACAACTGACAGTGAAGAGACAACCTACAGAATATGAAAAAAATTGCCAGTTATTCCTTAGACAGAAGACTGACTTCTAGAGCTTCCAAGGACAAGCAGACTGATAACTGCTGTGAACTGTACAGTTGAAATGCTTTTCCTCTCCTCCCTTTCCTACCATCAAAAGCATATCTGCTCTTAATTTTTAAAAAAGCTCAAGTTCAGCTGATTTCTTGGTAAGGCGCACTAGAAAAGTATACATACAAATGTACATTTATTTACATACTAAATTCCTAAATTTATATTAGAGAAAAATGTAAATAATTGAACATTTTTGAGGATTTATTCTTTTTGTGCTGCTGGGATGTATACATTTATGTCTTTGTGAAATACGCTGGTGGTGCCCTTCTTATAAAATTTTTGAAATAAAAAAAGAAAATTAAGAACTAAAATAAAAAAGACTAAAAGGTCCTGAGTTCGATCCCCAGTACCAAAAATAAAGGCAATCAAAAAGATCCAATCAAAAAATGTGCAACTGAAATGAACAGACACTTCTTAGAAGAAGTACAAATGGCCAATAAAGGGACTGGGGATTTAGCTCAGTGTTTCTGCTGCCTGCCCCACAAGTGCAAGGTCCCAAGTTCAATTGCCGGTACCAAAAAAAAAAAAAAAAAAAAAAAAAGACCAATAAATACATGAAGAAATCTTCAACATCTCTTTTAGTACAAGAAAACTGAATTAACAGAAGATTCCATTTTACTCCAGAAAGAAAAGTTATTATTAAGAAATCAAAAATAACAAATGCTGGAGGTTGTGGAGAAAAATGCAGCTCGATCCCTGGTCCCTTGATTGCCTTTTTTTTCCAGTTCTTTATATATTCTAGATGTTAAATCTTTTGTTTTTTTTTTTGGTTCTGGGGATGGAACTCAGGACCCTGCACTAGTGAGGCAGGAACAGTGCCACTGAGCTAAATCCCTGTTCCTCCATTACATAATTTTTACAGACTATGATTGCACCCCCTGGATTTGCTTAACACAACAGTCCTAGATGAAATAAACTAAGCCAACCTGCAAATCAAGATCCACTGGTAGATCTGGAAACCTCACCTCCATGTGCTTCAAACTGGTTTCCTAAAATTACCTTTTTCTATGTGCTACACCCTCTGTCATATGTCCCAGATGGGATCCTCTATGAGAAATGTAGAACAACCCAGCAAGCAACTAATTCTCAAGAAATGTATCTGCCCCAATCTCAATATTCTGATTTTAAAAGAAGCTCCTCCTCATAATAAAGTCTAAAATCATCATAACAATAAACTGGGAGGAAACAAAGGTGGTCCTATGTGATCCTTTCTGTTTGGTGGAAAACAATTCTTTAAAAGTGGCAGGACGGTTAGGCACGGTGGCGCATGCCTGCAATCCTGGCACTTTGGAGGCTGAGACGGGAGGATCGCTGCAAGTTCCAGGCCAGCCTGAGCTACATAATAAGTTCAAATCCAGCCTGAACTACAGAGCGAGACCCTGTCGCAAAAAAAGGCAAGATAATACTGTCATATCTTCTTAGAACATGATTATACTTACATTAAATCCAAAGATAACAAGAGAGAAAATGGAAGTCATAATACGTATTTATTTGGCAATCCACTCACGCCTTCAACCAAGTTAAAGTAATACAAAAACAAATTATAAACAATACTTATTTCATAAACTTCTGACAAAATTGTGCTTAGGTGTAACACAAAACTGGGACACAATTGTTCTCCATTATAGAAATTAATTTAAGATTGACCAGATGCTTCAAATGTAGAACATAACCTACAGCAAGCACTGAAGAGCTGTGGTAATAGCATACACCTAGCACGGATGAGGGACTGGATTTGATCCCCATCACCTCCAAATAAATAAACAAACAAAGCAACCATTAGTCATTCTCAAATGGCCATGTCATCAGGCATGGTGGTGCATGCCTGTAATCACAACACTTGGAAGGCCTCATTGAGGCAGGACGATCACAAGTTTAAGGGCAGCCTGGCCTACACAGTGAGTTCAAGGCCAACCTCAACCACATAATGAGACCCTGGCTCCAAAAAAAAAAATCAAATGGCCATGTCAAATACCTGAAGCTGAATTTCTCTTTATATTTGGATAAGAGAAATACACCACTATTACAGAATCACAGTTAGAAACAAAGGCTAGGCAAATGTACTCTGTTTTGCTTGAAGACATTTCTGTTGGTTCCCTGCCAACTATCAAAGAACACATTTCTTTCTCTTTCTTTGCCTAATCTCCTACTTTTCCTGACCTTTCCTCCGACTTCTAACTGGCACTTCATGAGGATACTGCTTACCCTCTCAGTATCACTTGGTACACATTATCCTTTTATGGCCTGTGAAGCTGTCACTGAGAAAACTTACTATGAAATTCTAAGCCAAACAAACAAATTAGAGCAGGGCATGGTGGCACATGCCCATTATTCCAGCACTCTGGGAGGCTGAGGCAACAGGATCACAAGTTCGAGTCCAGCCTGGGCAATTCAGCGAGACCCATCTCAAGATGAAAAAAGGCTGGAGATGTAGCTCAGTACAAAGGAATGAGATTCAGTCCCCAGTACCACAAGAGAGAAAGAGGAGAAGGGGGAAAGGGGAGAAGGGAGGGGGGAAGGGGGAAGGGGGTGAGAGAGAGACAGACAGAAGAGAGAAACAAATTAGACCTGAGATGAAACCAAAGCGGTATGGCTCCAAACCCGCATGTTCCTGTCTCTAAAACACTAAATCCAAAGGACTCTAGCATAGACTCAACCAGTTCGTCAAAGCACTAGATAGCCCACATTTATCATTTTCAATACGCCTCCCCAACATAAAATCTCTACTACAATCAGGCAAGTACCTTCACTGACTGCCATACCGTCCATGCTCTTACATTTCTTTCTATGACTGTGTTTAGACCGGCCCTCACTGGAATGCTCTGCTCTCTTCTACACATTTAAATCCTATCATTTCCCTAGTCCATCAATTCTACAAAAGCAGGACGATATCCACTGTGTTCATTATCATACCCCCAATGAACATGGTAGCTACTCAATAGATTATTTTTAAGTGGATAAATGAACCGAAGTTTTACTTTTTCCATTAAAAAAGCATGTCAAATACTAGTCACTTTCTCTTTGAATTTTAAAAACTCTGGAACCCCAGATGATTGTAAACTATAGGAACTGCAAACATGTACAAATAAAAATTTTTAAATTTTAATAAAAGAATATTCTTCTTTTAAAAACCCTAGAATAAGTATCATAGCTTAATATCTAATTTCTCTATAATTATTTTATAGTAGAATTATTTCTATGGTTAGACATCAGAGCTTATGCACTACACTTCTTTGCATATTTCCCAGGGCCTAGGTAAACACTGGATATATAAATGAGCACAGAATAAGTATTTCCTAATTGGAGTACTGATAGGTTTTTTTTAAAATGACATTTACACACAACTTTGTGAGAATGCAGCTATTTTGCAGACTAGCTTAGAAATGCACCCTTGCTGACATTTTATATTTCAAAATGCATTTAGCAGAACTATGATTCAGCATTTGACAATTAGGAAAATAATCTGGAAAATCTCGATGGCCCATAGTCTGTGGCTTGATAATTTTTTTTTTTCTGTTTTTTTTGAGACAGAGTCTCACTATGTAGTTGAGACTGACCTGGAACTCACTATGTAGCCCAGGCTGGTCTCGAACTCACAGCGATCCTCCTGCCTCAGCCTCCGGAGTGCTGGGATTACAGGTGTGTGCCACCACACCCATCTTGTGGCTTGATAATTATACAAGGAGATTGTTATGAGTTTTCTTGGTGGAGAAGCAGAATGACTACATTTTCATATGATTTCCTAACTATCATAATGAGTTGTGATTTAACATATTGTGGGATAACTATAGGCTATTGGGCCCTCCTAATCTGAGTTTTCCATTTTTTGTGGTATAATTTAGAAATTAAATATTGCATACAGATAGATTAAATACTGCTCCTGTAGTCTACTAAATTTATAGTATAGTAGAACTATAATTTATAGTATGCAGGTTGCTAAAGTTACTTTTACAGTAGAAAATATATGAAAATAATAATAGTAACTAAACTTTACTGTATATTTACTACCTGCCAGGCACTGTTCTTACTACTTTGCTGAACTTGTTCTTTTCATTTTATTGAACTCATTGACAATCCTATGAGGTTAGTACTCTTACTGGCTACATTTTACATCTTTGAAAGAGGGCAGGGGATGTAGCTTGGTGACAAAGCACTTGCATGAAGTCTTTGGTCACCGCCCCCCCCACCAAAAGCAAAGGTCTATGGCAAGCACAGTGGCATACATTTGTAATCCCAGCGATGGGAGGCTGAAGCAGAAGTATCTCAAATTCAAGCCCAGCCTGGGCAATCTAACAAGACCCCATCTCAAAATGAAATAAAAAGGGCTAGGAGGTAGCTCAGTGGTAGAGTACTTGCCCAGCATGTGTGAATCATTAGGTTCAATCCCAGGACTAGAAGAAAACATAGAAAAGAACTAAATAATCTTGCCATAGTCATACAAGTAGTAAGCAAAGGAGCTAATATTCCAGCCAAGGCAGTTTGGCACCCATACTTAATTCTATCTTACAACACCTCTCATGTACCACACAAAAAAGTCACTATACAATGGTGAAATGAAAATGTCTTTTTGGGGAGCCAGGGATTTAGCTCAGTGGTGTAAGTGCAAGGTGCTGAGTTCAATCCCTGGTACCCCCCAAGAAAGTCTTTTTTTTCCTGGTACTGACGACTAAACCCAGGGTCTTTGCACTGAGTCATATCTCCAGCCCTTTTTCTATTTTTTTATTTTGAGACAAGGTCTTGCTAAATCACTAAATGGCTGAAGCCAGGCTTGAACTTCTGATCCTCTTTCCTCAGCCTCACAGAGTACTGGGATTACAGGTCTGTGCTACCACGCCCAGTATTAAAATGAGCTGAAGTAGAAAGGGAATAATATCACTATCTCAGAAAATATAACCAGCAAAGTTCCAGTTTGTGCTTGCGTATTAATTTTCTACCCTACTTTCTTTTAGAAGAGTTTAAATTCTAAACACGTTATTACAACTATCAAAGTCTTTCCAAGTTCAAATATGTGCTTACTTTAAAGATGACAAAACACAAGCAAACAATTTATTTTCTTCTTTCTAGGAAACTGAGAAAACAAGTAAATTAAGACTGGGTAGGCCGGGCATGGTGGTGCACGCCTGTAATCCCAGCACTCCGGAGGATGAGGCAGGAGGATCGCTGTGAGTTCAAGACCAGCCTGAGCTACGTAATGAGTTCCAGGTCAGTCTCACTACATGGTGAGACCCTGTCTCAAAAAACAAAAACAAACAAACAAACAAAAAGACTGGGTATATCTTTAAATAAGGTACTTAGTTAAAAATAATAGGTCCTTACTTTTGAGAGTAGTTTGAAAAATTCAAGGAAATTATGAGCTGTCATACACACATACACACACACACATATGTGGAGGGGTTAGGTATTTTTTTGTTTGTTCATTTGTTTTGGTTTGTTTTTGTTTTTTGGTGGTTTTTTTTTTGTTTTGTTTTGTTTTGCAGTGCTGGCAATCACACCTAGGGCCTCGTGCATGCTAAGGAAGCAATCTACCATTGAGAAATATCCCTAGCTACAACCAGGTATGGTGGCACACGCCTATAATCCCAGCACTTAGGAGGATGAGGCAGGAGGATTGCTGAAAATTTGAGGCTAGCCTGGGCTATATAATGATTCAAGGCTAGCCTACTCAGGGAGACCCTATCTCATAAAAACAAACAAAAAAGGGCAGGGATTTAGCTCAGTGATGCCAAGCCTGCCTGGAAAGCACGAGGTCCTGAGTTTGATCCCCAGTACCAGGAAAAAAAAAAGAGAGAAATATCCCTAGCTAACATCATAATTGGGGGGGGGCGCTGAGACAAGACCTCACTATGTAGCCCGGGCTAGCATCAAACTCACAGCGATCCTCCTGCCTCAGCCTCCTGAGTGCTGGGATTATAGGTCTACACCACCACACCCAGGTAACATCATAATTTTTAATCATCAAATACATGTGTTCATTCATATGTTCAAAGAAGATAAATGACTATTTCCCATTTTAGGGCAAACAAAGTCTATCATACCAAGAGACATTTTAAAAGTTTCATCCATAAATGAGAATCAAGACCTATTATGTAAAGGTACAGAATCCCAATGATGAATGTAATTGTATTGCATACCTAGATTGTACCAATAAACTCAATAAAAAGAAAAAAAAAGTTTCATCCAACATGTATGGTCTTTTAAAAAAAAATACAAAGCTGTGGGCATGACTTACAGAGTATTTGCCTAGCATCCACAAGGCCCTGATTTGGTTGTTGTTGTTGTTGTTGTTGTTGTTTTTATACCAGGGATCAAACTCAGGACCTTGTGCTTCTGAGGCAGGTGGCAGCATCACTGAGCTAAATCCCCAGCCCTTCACAAGGCTCTGAGTTTAAATCTCCAGCTAGTGTGGTGTTCCAAGCCTGTAATCCCAGAATTCTAGGAGGCTGAGGTAGGAGGATCTCAAATTCAAACCCAGCTTGGGCAACTTAATAAGAGCCTGTCTCAAAAATAAAACATAACCCAGGAATGATAAAGGAAGCCTGTAATCCCAGGAATTGGGAGGCTAAGACAAGAGGGTCTCTGTGAGTTTGAGGCCAGCCTGAACTACAGAAAGAGACCCTGTCTTTAAAACCAAAAAGAAAAAGAAAATACCCACCAGAATCTGTCAGTCTGGACAACATTGTGAGATCCTGTCAAAACAGCAATAAAAACTACAGTTCCTTTGTGTTAGGCAGGAGCATAGATTCTAAAAACAAGACTAAAATTTTTTTGGTTGAAATAGGGTCCTACTATATGATTCAGGTTGGACTTGAACTCACTATGTAGCCCAGGCTGACCTCAAACACATGGCAATCCTGCTGCCTCAGCCTCTCTAGTGCTGGGGTTACAGACATGCGCCACCATGACAGGCATAACTTTAAATCCTAATTTATCTACATATTAGGTCTGGTAGGGGGTGTGGAATCTGGCCCTATGAAGTACGCCTACTCTTACCAAAATGCAAACAATAGACAAAGTATGAGATTTATTTTTCAAACCAGATAGAGAAAACAGTTTTTAGTTCCCTTCATTTCTGTACATTAAAAAATATCAGACTCAAGATCCTATGACTTAGCATTTTCCCTAAAGTTAAGAAACAGGAACTTGTGGGTTATTTTTGTAATAAACACAGTGAGCAAACTCAGTCAATTATAATTGGGACCTGACATTCAAAGTCAAATAATATATTGTACTAAATAAAGTATTCTTCTATCCACTATCACTCAATGAATTCAAGGCTTTAAAGCTCTGAGAAAAAAATCTTTGCCAGCTACTCCTCAGACAAAAGATTAATATCTAGAATATACAAAAAACTCAAAAAAATTAAACCACCTAAAATTGAAGATGTAGTCAAGAAATGGGTAAGAAAAATGAACAGACACTTTACAGAAGAAGAAATACAAATGGTTAACAAATATATGAAAAAATACTCACTATCTCTGGCCATTAGAGAAATGCAAATTAAAACAATACCAAGATTCTACCATAATCTGGAAAGAAAGACAATCATTAGGACGTCAAACAATAACAAATGCAGTCAAGGCTGTGGTGAAAAAGAACCTCCTGCATTGTTGATGGGAATGCAAATTAGTACAACCATTATGGAAATCGATATGGAGATTTCTCAAAAAAATTGAAATGAAAAATTCCATATGACCCAGCTATTCCCCTGCAAGATTTCTTCCCCAAAGAGCTTAAGTCATCATACTACAGCCATGAATGCATACGGTCTTAGTTACTTTTCTTCTTGCTAAGGAAAAATACCCAACACCTACAAGTTAAAGGAGGATAAATTTATTTAGCTCACAGTTTGTAGAGGTTTTAGTCCATAACCTGACTGGCTCCGAGGTCTGGTGGCAAGGCAGACAGGCACTGTAAAGGAGAAACAGTTCATGGCAGGCAGAAGGTAGCAAAGCAAGTATGAAAGGGGCCTTAACAGCACCTTTCTGCCCCTTTTATGTCGAATCTAGGCTACCTGGATTGGGGCAGTGCCAAACCAATCAGTGGATTGATTTAGTAATTACACACCCTTAATCCCAGCATCACACACTCTAGATCTAGCCACCTCTAACAAAAGCCCCATGTATGTTTAGGGGGACATTCAGACACAAACCATAACATTCTGCCCTGGCATCCCAAAGACTCATGCATATCCCTTTATGAAAAAGGTATTTAGTCCATCTACAAGAGTTGCCAAAGTCCTAACAATTTCAGCATTGCTGAAAAGTCCAAGTCCAAAGTCTCCTCTGAGATGTAAGGCAATCTCTTAGATGTAAGCCTTTATAACAATGAAGAGGACCGGGGATTTAGCTCAGTGGTTCCGCCACCTGCCTTGCAAGCACAAGGACCCGAGTTCGGTTCCCGGTACCAAAAAACAAAAAATGAAAAGAAAGTTAAACACTTTCAACATACAATGACACAAGAACCATTCCAAAAGGTACAAATAGGGGGATACAAAGGAAGGCAACAAAAGCAAATCCAAAATCCAACAGAGCAAACATTAAGTCCTGTAGTTCCATGTGCAGCATCCAAGGCCATCTGTGGCAAGATGTGAACTCCACAGGGCTTGGGTGGCTCCACTACTATAGCACTGCCAGTGGTTGTAGCTCCCATGGCTTCTCTCTTGGGCCAGCTCTGCTCCTCCTTGCAGCTTTCCCAGGGCAATCCATGCTCCTGGCTTCTCCAAACTTTTGGTGTCTCCACTGCACCTTCACCTTTACAGCCACAGCTTCACTCACGGCCCTCTTGGGCACACTGCCTGGCCTCCCAGGCCTTCTTCTGAAATCTGGGTGGAAGCCTTCCTGACCCCACAACTCTTGCATTCTGCATGCACCTAAAACCAGTGCCAGGTGGATGATGCCAAGGTCTATTGCCAGGTGGAACAGTAGCCAGACTTCCTTCTCTCTTGGCTGTAGGGGTTGAGTGCCTGGATTGCCTGTGAACCTAGTATGGAGGAACAACTACACTACGCCACCATTCTGGAACCTGGTACTCTGGGGCTCTCTTCTCAAAGCAAATTCTTTCATCTTTGCAACTCTGAGACTACCAAGGCTAGAGTCCTGCTGGTTCTTGTGATGTCCCCAGGCCATCTTTCCTGCTGTCTTCTTCTGAAAAACTTGGCTTTTTCCTGCTAGTCTTTTCAGTGACCAACTTCTCCTCTGTTCCATCTCTGAAGGCTGCAACTTTATTGGAGCTTCCTTTCTGGCCACACTCACAATGTTTTGAATCATTCTGCTGGGCTCTTTGTTCTTGATTCTAAACACAAATCTGACCAAAAGCTCCCCAACAGTAGCCATGCCACTACCTCAATATTAGACTACCTTGAAATTTCTTCCGCGAGATGAATTAGTCTGCTGCCCTTAATCTCATTCTCAGACAAAGTCTCTGGACATGAACAAAATGTAGACAAACTTTCTGCCAAGCTATAACATACATTGTTTGGAGTCCAACAGCCAATGCAGTCTTTCTTCCCAGCAGAAACCTCCTGAGCCTGGTTTTTACCAGCCTTCTGATCTTCTGAGCTCTGACTAGGATCTCCCATACAGAATGCCCTAAGGTGTTCCTTCTCTACTTCTTCAGCTGGCATCTCTGAATCTTTCCTCTCTCCCTTCCCACAAGCCAGTTCCAAAGGCTGCTAAACCACATGGTTAGGTAGTCACAGCAATGACTCCACTTCTCCGGCACCAATACCCAACACCCAAAGTTAAAGGGGGGAAGGTTTATTTAGCTCATAGTTTATAAAGGTTTCAGTCCATAATCAGCCAGGTCCAAGACAGGGTGCATGGTACACAGTCGCTGGAGAGGAGAAATAGTTCATGGTGGGCAGAAGATAGCAAAGCAACAAAGGAGCACCACAGCTCTTTCCATCCCTTATATCTTATCCAGTCTACTTAGGGCAGGTAGCACTCACATCCTTAATCCTAGCATCTCAATCCTAGCATTGCACATGAATCAATTCCAGCATTACACACTCTAGATCCAGCCAGCTCTGAAAAAACCTCACCTATGACTGCATGAGGTTTGGGAGATCATCTAGACACAAGCCATAATACATACCAATGTTTACAGCAGCACAACTCAATAGCCAAATCCTGGAAGCAGCCTGTAAACCTATCAGCAGCCCGTTATCCAACAACTAGATAAAGAAAATGTGGTATCCAGGCTGGAGTATGTACGTGTAACCACTCCCCAATATGACTATAAACTGCATAAATTGTAAACATGTACTAATAAAATAAAATATTTTAAAAAGAAAATGTGGTATCTATATGTAATGAAATACTACTTGACTATAAAGAATGACACACTGGTAGGAAAATGGATGCACCTGGAAAATAAAATGTTGAGTCAATTAAATCAGATTCATAAGCTTAAATACCATACAGTATCTCTCATTTGAGGGAAGTACAAAAAAGAAAATGATAAAAGATGGATAGAAAGGGACAAAGTGACAGATCTCTTGGAACAGGGTATGGAGGAGGGAAAGGATAAGAAGTTGATTTGTGTGTGTGTGTGTGTGTGTGTGTGTGTGTTACCAGGAATCGAACTCAGGACCTTGCACTTGTGAAGCAGGTGGTAGAACCACTGAGCTAAATCCCTGGCCCAGGGAAAGGAAAAAAAAAAGAGTGAAGATATGCCATGCACAGGAACCTAGTAACCTCAATTAATATAAACATGACATGCCATAACATCAGCTAAGACAAACAATATGAACAAGTATGAAAAAGGGCATAGGGGAATCGGAGGAAGAGGGGGAAGGCAATGGAAGGACAGGGGAGCGGGAATCAAAAAAAGAAACATGCTGTAATATGTATATGCAACCATTCTCTAAGATGACTGTACACTGTATGAATTTCAAACATGTATAAATAAGATATCAAATAAAATAGCTTCAAAAACTCAAAAAAAAAACTCTGAAGACGTTTTTATGATCAAAATTAGTACTGTTATAACCTCAGCAGAAAGAGATGGACTTTACATGTACAATATTTGAAGATATATAACACCAATCTGATGCCCAATTCATCCAAATGCACTTAAAAATTACTATCTGATTAAAAATTAGTAGCCGAGTGTAGTGGCACACGACTGTAATTCTAGAACTTGGGAGGCTGAGGCAGGAGGATCTCTATGAGTTCAAGACCAGCCTGGGCTACATAGTGAGTTCCAGGTCAGCCTCAACTACATAGTGAGACCCTGTCTCAAAAAAACAACATAAAAAAATCTGGGTTTGATCTCCAGCACTAAAATATCTCTAGGCGTGGGGGCAAACACCTGTAATCCAGCACTCGGGGGACTAAGGCACGAGGATCACTGAATTCAAGGCCAGCCTAGGGTATACAGTGAGTTCAAGGTCAGCCTGCACTACAAAGTGAAACCTGTCTCCAAAACAATTAAATAAATAAAGCGCTAGAGATGATAGCTCAGCGGTAAAGTGCTTACCTAGCATGTGCCAGGCCTTATATTTAATCTTTAGTATCCCCCAGACAAATGATTCCAAATAATAGACACAACAGTCAAATCAGAATGAAAGGGTTATGTGAAGCACAGCACAGCAAGAAGAAATAAGGATAGAAAATCTGTTTGTTCAATCTCTTTCCTTCTCTCTCTCTCTCTCTCTCTTCCTCCCCCTCTCCCTCTCACTCTCTACCTCTGCTTCCCCCCACCCCAAGCTCTTGCTGTTACGCACACTGGCCTCAAACTCTTGGACTCAGGACAGCCTCCTGCCTCAGCCTCCATAGAAAGACTGTCTCAAAAACACCAAATAAATAAAAAAATAACCTTTCAAATGTTATATGGGTGTGGTGGTTCATACCTGTAATCCCAACACTCGGGAGATTGACACAGGAGGATCCCCAAGAATTTGAGGTCGGCCTGGACTACACAGCAAGACCCCATCTCAAAAAACAAACCCCAAAAAACCAAAAACTTTTTATTTCTTTATTTGGAGGGGATTGAGACAGGGTCTCACAGGCTGGTCTTGAACTCATAGAGATCCTCCTGCCTCAGCCTCCCAAATGCTGGGATTAAAGGTGTGCGCCACCACACCCCACAAAACAAAAACTTTTAAAAAGAGTAAGATAAACAACCTAATTATTCAATTAGTGGAGCTGCTAGATTCATTTTCATCATAGCTGAATTCAACTGACTTAATGGCTCTCTTCTGAAGCCAGGAACTCTGCATTAGTCGTGGGTGGCCTTCCCTCACTTCCTCAGTATCACTTAGTTCAATATTCTGATACATTGTCTCAATACAAAGCCATATTACTGTAAACAATGAGGGTATGATGAAAACAAATTTTAGATCCTGGAAAAATATTGTCTTTGTAAAACGTTACAGAGTGTTGTGTGAAAAATAAAATGCTGGGCCAGAGATTTAGCTCAGCGGCACAGTGCCTGCCAGGCAAGCACAAGGTCCTGAGTTTGATCCCTGGTATTAAAAAAATAATAATAAATAAAATAAAATAAAAATGAGACAAGGACAAGGGTGCAAAGTAACTGGAAAAGGGGCAAAATGAACAAAATGAAGTGGAAACAAGAGCGGTCTCTCAATTTAGCTTATGTTCTCAAAGTGAGACAAGAAGACAAATACCTTTCTGTAAAATTATTTTATCAGTAGTGATGATCTTAGTAACCTTAGTTTCCCAAGTATAAAGAGATGCCAATAAACAAAGACCCCAGTCCCTGTGACTTCCAACACAGAGCACAGACCCTTTTGTTGCTTCAATTAATTAACACAGGCCAAGACTGATCTGGATACTCTCCGTAGGACCCTACAAGAAAGTGACGCGGGTCAGGACCTAATCTCTCCTCTATCCCACTTGGGAAGGTAAAACATAAGTGTGGTAAATATCTGAGTTGTGAAGAAGTGAGAGTTAGGAGACTGCCCCAGATTAACATGACCTTCTCACCACAGCTGGTAGCACAGACTGACAGCACAAAACAGGCTCTCCAGTGGAAAGGGACAGCAGAAAGCCGATGTAGCATTTACCTGGTTTCTCTGTCGTATGGTTAAAATAGAGCGACTCAGACGGCGGCGGCGATAAATCCACGCACGAAGCCTCCAAGCTCACACACTCCCAGGAGTCACCGTAGCCGCGGCGGCTGTGGCGGCGGCGGAGGCGTCCGGGGCGGCGGCAGCAACCCCTCC
>NW_022900951.1:61617694-61621162 GCF_012274545.1 Fukomys damarensis | reverse complement strand
GGACCGACAGTATAAAGAGAGCCACGCGTCACGTGAAAGGGAGCGAGAGGCCTAGAGTCAAGCTTCTCCCGCCCCCTGCTGCCCCAAGGCCGACACACAGTTTCGCGAAGGAGCTGCTGTTACCTTTCTTTCCCTCAATCCCCGTGCCAAAAACAAACTAAAGAAAGCAAACACGCACACACACACACACACACACACACACTTGGTCATCTATAGTTTTCTAACCTCAGATCGTGAGGTTCTTTAAGAACTCGTAAATACCTTCTGCGCAGTTCATCCTTGCTCAGCATGAGACTCCTGTGGAGGTTAAAATGTGTTAACCTGCTTCTGTTACCGTGTAGCCTAACTCCAGAGGTAAAAGTCAAACCGTGAATTTGCTTCCTCTTTCCACTGAAAAATTGTATCATGGGTAAAAAAGTTTATAAATTCATAATCTTTATGGGAATGGACTTCCCAGCTCTGAACCACTTCCCCATTTATTCACTGGATTAACATTTTAAACACAAAGACTCCAAGGGTACAAAAAATTGTGGTGATTTAATCCCAGAAAGGCTGTTAGTGTAACAGGGCCCTAAATTCAATCCCCAGAAGTTGGGGGGGAATCTGTTATAATGAGTTCATATGGAAATGAGATGCATAAACTCTAACAATACAATAAATAAATGTTATAGAAAATATCTAAAAACATTATTTATTCTTGTTTTCTAATTAACATTTTAAAAAACAAAATTCTAAATTGTTTAGTTTTTGTGGTGTGGAGGATCAGACCCACCCTCCCCACTGAACTACATTCCAGCCTGCCCTCCTCCCCCCAGTTCTGAGAATTGAATCCAGAGCCTGTGCACTACATCCTTACCCCTTTTTATTTTAAGCAAATCTCGCTAAATTACTAAATTGTGCACGCTGGGTTCCTCCTAGCTCAGCCTCCCAGAATGTTGAGATTATATGCCACTTCTCCTGGCTTTTAATTGGAAGGAGGATTTTGGTATGGGGGTTTTTTGTTGTTTGTTTGTTTTTTGGTGGGGGGTTGAGACAGGGTCTCACTATGTATTAAAGGGCTGGCCTTGAACTCACTATGTAGCCGAGGCTGGCCTCGAACTGCCTTTTAATTTTTATTTTTAAAGAAGGTCTCACTGATTTGACCAGGGGGTACTCAAATTTCCTACCTTAGTCTCCCCAAGTACTGGGATCACAGTAGCACCACCGTGCACGCTGATTTTTTTAAATTGTGAAGAGTAACTGTAAAAGAAGAAAAGATTCCATCTTACTTATTTCCAAGCAAGATATAGCCTTTTTCTCATCCCTCTTATGAGAAATAGCTGTTACATTAGAGAAAGGTGATCACAGAGCTTTTTCTATTTTTCAAATGAAATAATTTAAACCCAGTTCCCATAGAAGAGTATCAAGTTTAAAAGTGCAGAATTTTTAAAAAGTAGGCCACGTGTAGTGGTGCACACTGGTAATCCCAACACTGGAGGCTGGGCAGGAGGATCCACGCAAGTTGGGGGCCATGCTGGACTACATAGTGAGACTTTGTCTCAAAAAAAAAATAAAGAAGAATATTGTAGAATTCAAAACAGTATTCAAAGTACAAATCTTAAATATTTGTAAAAGACTTGTAATAGTATTTGGAACACAATAAACATTTTTAAGAGTTAAATAATTTCCATCCTACCAATTGTCAAATTCCAATTAAGACTTGATAGGCAACATTTAAAATCATCCACAGATTACCTGGGCATGGTGGTGCATGCCTGTAATCCCAGCACACCTGAGGGTGAGGCAGGAAGACCAAGAGTTCAAAGCCAGCCTGGATTATATAGCAATACCCTGTCTCAAAAAAACAAATAACAAAATTATCCACAGATCTAAATTTTAGACCTACAATTTCTTCAGAAAGAATTACTTTCTCCTCCAGCTAAACCTACATACAAAAATAAAAAATTAGTTCCAAAACTCCCTATCTTCCCAGACATTAAGTTCTACTTGTTAATCAATGTGAATAACTTCAATGTTCACAAGATACAAATTCAGCCCAAAATTTGACTTAGATTATTAAAAAATCACATATAATGGAATAGGGATGTATGAGCACCACAGCAAAAAAAAAATCATTTATGAAATTAAACAGACTCCCCAATACAGTATTAGCAAGTTGGATTATAGCCAATTATTAACACTGTGTTAAGCTTTCAAAGAAATTCAAAGATATCACGAATGTAGTTTTATTTGAAGCAGAATATTAACTGGAGCTTGGCGGTACACACCAGTAATCCCAGCATTCTGGGAGTCTGAAGCAGGAGGATTCCAAGTTTGAGCCCAGCCTGGGCAATTTAGCAAGACTCTCTCAAAATAAGGGCAGGGGCTGTATGTCAGTGTGTAAGCCCTGAGTTCAACACCCAGTACCACAAAAAAATTTAATTTTTTTTAAAAATGTAGTTTATTAACATGAACTGCAACATCCCCTATCAACTACACATTTATTCAGTCACTCAGTCTTTGCCTCATTCTGTAACGCCTTCTATCTTTAAATGCATCGTCCTTAATCCTCCTTGTCAATGCAGAAGCATACTAACTTTTTTCACAATCACTATATTGATTGTGCTTTCAAATAGAGGGATATGCCTGCACTGGTAATTAAGTTTTCTGGGAGTTGAGCACATAGTGTCTCCAAAATGCTTATGATATCACCAACGAATAGTCACCAGGATTAAGAACTCAACATCTGTGCCTCTTCGCCTACTATAGCACCTCACTGTGAGTTCAGTGAACTTATAGTAACAGGTCTCAGATGCTAAAACTAATTACTCTAGAGTAAGATATAAAGCATTTGTGATGTTCACCTCCACTAAAAAATACTTGAGTCCTCCAACAGTGTTTAAAAGATTGGTAATACTTCTAAGGTGAATTACTTAATACAAAATCTTCATACATAGATACTAGACTAATTTGATAACCTCCCAACTCTAGGAATTATTTAAAATAACTGAAAGGCAGTTCCGCCACCTGCCTTGCAAGCGCAAGGACCTGGCACCAAAAAAAAAAAAAAAAAAAAAAAAAAAAAAAACCTCTGAAAGTATGGGATAAACTGAGTCCAAAGCTAAAACTCTCTTGCCTGAGTGCATTAGGAAAGCTGCAAAACTAGAATGTTGTGATGGCACATAATGTTTAAACTACTGTTTCATTTCTAATGATGGGCATAGTGATTTTAGAATTATCTATCAGGACAAAATTGAGTGCCAAATTAAGATTTACGGTTTTTTTGGGTATTCACCTTGTATCCAGATACTCTACTGAATCTGTCAATTAATTCTAGAAGTTTTACTGCAAAACTAATGTTGTGATGGCACATAATGTTTAAACTACTGTTTCATTTCTAATGATGGGCATAGTGATTTTAGAATTATCTATCAGGACAAAATTGAGTGCCAAATTAAGATTTACGGTTTTTTTGGGTATTCACCCCTT
>NW_022900951.1:61604737-61615321 GCF_012274545.1 Fukomys damarensis | reverse complement strand
TACTCAGCCATAAGGAACGAGAAATTAGATTCATTCAAAGGAAAATGGATACATATTGAAGATATACTCCTAAGTGAAATAAATAAGTCACACATGTGTAAACACCGAATAGTTTCCCTGGTGTAAATAATCTGCAACAATGCATAAGATTCTAATAAGATTACTGACATTTAGAAATGGGAAGGAGCTAAAGGTGTAGGGAAGGTGGGATGGGTAGGGGAAGAGTAAAAAGGGAAAAGAAAAAACTGTGAGAGAATGAAAAGATGAAAATAAAGTGTAGATGGGGAGGGGAGGAGGGGGTGAAGGGAGGGCAGAGGTAAGGGGAAAAAATGAGAACCAAGACTTGTCATGTAGAGGTACAAGATCCCAACAATGAATGTAACTGTACTGTATCCCTAAAATGTACCAATAAACTCAATCAAAGCTGAAAAAAAAAAGATTTATGGTTTTATCCCCCCTGTGTTGAGGATCAAACCCAGAGCCTCACACATGCTAGGCAATTGCTCTATCACTGAGCTACTCTTAACCTAAAATTAAATTTACTTTGTCTTTTTGTACCAGGGATCAAACTCAGGACCTCGCGCTTGCCAGGCAGGTGCTATACCACTGAGCTAAATCCCGGCCTTAAGCTTATTTTTTAAATATTTATTTGAAAAAGTAAAAGTGATGAGTGAGAAACTAGCTCTGCAAAGAGAGTTTGGGCTGAGTAAAGGAGAAAACAGCAAGATAAAAGAACCCTGGAGAAAGCAGAGCAGGCTATCATGAGGAAATCCACAACAACCAAAAATTAAGTTTGGAAGCTTGTGTAAGGATGGGGCATTGCTCAGTGATCAAGCACTTGCCTAACATGAATGAGGCTCTGGAGTCAGTTTTGGCACAGCAAAAATAAATAAGGAAATAAGCTTTTTATTGTGTACTAACAACCACATTTTATCAAAGTAACGTATTTGTGCTGGCAAATGGACATTCTAAAATGTCACACATATAGCTGACAACTATAACAGAAACAGTCCAAATCATACTGATTATTGCTTCCAGTCACTAGATATGATGGAGAATTCAGAGATGAAAAGGTATATTATAATCTAATAGGTTGGGCCAAGGATGTAGCTCAGTGGTGCAGGGCCTTCTTGGCAAGTACAAAGTCCTGAGTTTGATTACCAGTACCAAAAATATATATATGAAATAATCTAATAGGCTGAGGCTACCTTAAAGATGTTTATCTTTCTTAATCACATCTCAGATTTACATGCTTTTGAAGACTTCAGTCTTGTGAAGAACATTTCCAAAGACTGTGTTCAAATTGTATCAAAAAGTGTGCTGTTATTAATCTTGCAACCTAGTTACTTTGCACTGACATTGTAATTTCTATTAAAATCATGTAACCAGCGACGTTGGTGCATTTGATTTTTTGTTGTTGTTTTTTTGATACAGGGTCTCACTATGTAGTTCAGGCTGACTTCAAACTCACAGCAATCCTCCTGCCTCAGCCTCCTGAGTGCTGCTGGGATTACGAGAATGCACTACCACACTCATCTTGACTTTGGTGCATTTCATCAGACTCTAGGACAATGATGGTGAACCTTTTAGAACTTTCGATGATAACAGCAGGCAACAGCACTGTTCTAAGACATACTGCCTTCATTAACAGGCAAAAAAACTAATACTCATTTCGATCCCCAGTACAAAAAAAAATGTTTATATGTAAGGTTAAAGAACTAGCAATAAATAGACTGTATTTTTTTTCTCTTTTTGGTACTGGAAATCAAACTCAGGGACTCACACTTGCCAGCAGATGTTCCACTGCTGAACTATATTCCCGGACCCTGCAATAGACTGTATTTGACAAATCTTTTTAATACCATTGTAAACATTTCTAATAAACATGATATAAAATCAAAAGGTCTGATTAAGATAAATATCGCAAAGGAGCCAAAGAGCTAATCTTCAGACAACTTGGTTCACTTTATGGTACCACTCTTCCCTTGAATCTAGTGACACCCTAAATTCTCTAATGTGAAAAGGAGCCTGTCATGATGTGATCCCAGCACTTGAGAGGCTGAAGCAGGACAGCCATGAGTTCAAGGCCAGCCTGAGCCTTATAGAAAATGAGTTCAAGGCCAGCCTGACACATAAGAAGGAGAAAGTAGCAGGCATAACCACTATTTGGGCCAAATTTTTGCTCAAAGATGATCTAAAATAGTGCTAAAAGCAGTTACTCATTAGCTATAATTTCAGCTTACTACTACAGATGACAACCAAATTTCCATTTCATATTACTTCTTAGAGAAGCTCTTTTCAGAATGTGTATAGTATTTTTATTTTAATATACACAAAGGTTAAATAAAAAGCGATCAAATTTATCTTCATTTACAAAGGAAACAAACAAAACCTACAATGCAGGTTTCAATTGCACTTTATTTCTTCAATATGCCATATTTTAATGGATACACAGTGCTTTTACTTGGCATCAATTATGATTTCATTTTGAAACAATTTATTATTACATCAGCTGGCATGATTACTGATCTCGCCATTCCTTTGGGGTGACTCTGCCAACAGGGGAAAGGTTCCATTCTATTCCAATTTGTGTTGCTGTCTGTAAGAATTAAAATTACATCAGTTACACATTTAAACCAAAGTCCGCTCCCCCATAAAACTTATTTCTTGAAAATGATAAAAAACATTCTGTTCTACTGGTTAAAATACCCATAAACTCATCTGGGATACAGCACCCTCCATGTAAGTCAAACCTAACTGTTGTCCTAATTCTCCACAGCAGTGCTGTTTAATAGGACTTCCCAAGATGAAAGACATGTTCTACATCTGTACTGTAACACAGTAGTCACTAGCCACAAGTGACTATTAAGCACTTGGATATGCCTAGTGTGACTGAGGAAATTTTCATTGGAATTACCTAAATAACAGCCAAAGAACATTTAGTAATACTATACCCCTCCATCATTAGGGAATAGGTCCCCTCCAAAAGCTCCTCTGACCACACATTTGCTAGATTTTTGTTTATCCCTCTAATTAAGTACACATTTATTTTAATAGTATGTTCAATTCAATCAGTGGTAGAGTGGTTGATTAGCATGCAAAAGGCCAAGGTTTCAATCCTATCACCAAAAATATTGTACCTGATAATCGGGGTTTTTTTTGTTTTTTGGGAGCGGGGAGAGGACAGTGTTTGGTTTTTTGAGACAGGGTCTCATTATGTAGTTCAGACTAGCCTTGAACTCACTATGTAGTCTAGGCTGACCTCGAACTTGTAGTGATCTTCTTGCCTCAGCCTCTCCAGTGCCGGTATCACAGGTGTGCACCACCACACCCACTCAGCTTCTTTGAGGCAAAGGTTGATTTGTTATCTTTTAAAAATAATTTAAATATTAATTTAAATTTCAAGACTACTACTTTTAGCCAGTAAATACAATGGTAAACAGATTGTTAAGATACAAAAAACTGACAAGGGGAAAAAATGAGAACCAAGGCCTGTAATGTAGAGGTACAAGACCCTAACAATGAATGTAACTGTACTGTATCCCTAAAATGTACCAATAAGCTCAATTAAAAAGAAAAAAAGATACAAAAAAAGAATGCAAATTACTTTATATCTCTTCTATTAAAAACATTGTGCTCAGTTCTACTGCAAAATTTTAGAAAAAAAAAAACTGATTACTAAAGTGTGTAGAGGAAGATGACCCAAAATTGTAAATATCCTGGCAATTATAGAAAAAAACAACCAACAGAAATAAGGATGTTTTGTTTCTTTTTGTTGTTATTTTCATGCTGGGGGTTGAACCGAAGGTCTCATGCATGCTAAGTGCACACTCTACAATCGAGCTATACCTCCAATGCTAGCAATTTTCTAATATCTAATAGCTGTCGTATGGAAATGTGATGGTCAGAATTATCTGTACTCCAATTGAATGATGGGCAAAATATGAAAGAAGTGTATTTTTATTCAACAGAAGATCCTTTTATCAGCTATACAATACAGAAAGGGCCAGCTTGTGATGCAGTAAGCAATTTGTTACTTGAAATGTTAACAACACAGCCGGGCGTGGTGGCGCACGCCTGTAATCCCAGCACTCAGGAGGATGAGACAGGAGGATCACTTTGAGTTTGAGACCAGCCTGGGCTACACAGTGAGTTTCAGGTCAGTCTCAACTACATAGCGAGACCCTGTCTCAAAAACCAAAAAAAAAAAATGTTAACAACAAAAGAGGGAGGGGAAGGGCATGTAAAAAGAAAGGATGTCTTATGTATATACATATACCAGCTCCCCACAATAAATGTAATCATGTACTACATATACTACTAAGAAAATTTTTTTAAAAAATGAATAAATGATGAAAAAGAAACATTTGTACTGGGTGGGTGATTAGATAATCTTATAAGTCCTTTGTAACTAGAAATGTATACTGCTATCTTGAATACACAGATTAAGAATGAAAAATATCTAAAATAAAAATTACTGAAGTGGAGGGTATAGGTCATTGGTAGAGTGCTTATCTCTTGTACATGAGGTCCTGGGTTAAATCCCCAGCATTGTTAAGGGAAAAAAAAAGAATCAATAATACTTACATATATCCATATAGCAATACAGAATGTGGCTCCACCAACTAATACAGCATTACCATACTTGTCATGGAAATCAGGTGTACGTTTCTGGTGGCTCTGCCTTGCCACCATTTGTTGAATGTTTCGAACTTAAAAAAAATGTAGAAATGTATCATTATTAGGAAAAGAGAACATGCGATTGACAATGCCAAAGAGAAAGCCAAGGAAGTTAACTGTATAGTGTTGCACAGTTGAATAAAATATTACATTGCAGCTAAAAACAAAGTAACATATCCCAAAATACATCAAAAATAAGATAAATTGCCAGGTATGGTGCACAGGCAAGCAATCCCAGCACTGAGTGGCCAACGTAGGAGAATCTCAAATGTAAGTCCAGCCTGGGCCACTTCTCAACTTACTAAGACTCTCTGTCAAAACAAAATGTAAAATGAGGGCTGAAGATGTAGTTCAGTGGTAGAGGGCTTGCCTAGCATGCATGAGAGCTCAATCCCCTGTACTGAAATGGGGGGAGGTGGACTCAAAATGAACCCCCCAACCCACCCCCGTACTGGGGCTCAAACTCAGGACCTTGCGCTTGCCAGGCATGTGTGGTGCCACTGAGCTATATCTCCAGCCCATCACAATGAATATCAAATTAAAGCAACTATTCATGTCCTTAAAACTTCAACCAAAAACCCCTCCAAAAAATCTGAAGTTTACTAAAAAATCATTACTAAAAAAATTACTAATGAAAAAGGCACCATGCTATAAAAAGCAGAGTATATAAAAACATGTAAGATTCAAGACCAGCCAGGCCTACATATGACATCAAGCCCTGCCAGGACTACATTGTGTGACCCTGTCTCAAAAAACAAAACAAAAAAAGCTTTAAAATACAGACTTTATCAAGTTATTCCTAGTCTGGAAGAGAGTACAACATATGAAGATAAAATCACTCTAATACATAGAAGAAGAATTGGCTTAGCACTTTTTTTTTTCTTTTCTTTTTTCCTCTCTTTTTTTGTACCAGGAATCAAACTCAGGGCCTCATGCTTGCCAGGAAGGTGCTGTGTTGCTGAGCTACATCCCTGGTCCTAGCTCAGCACCTTAAATGGCAGACAGGATTTGGTTCTGCAAATATGGAAAAGGGGAATGTGAAAATGGGCAGAGACAGAAAAATACAGCGTACTGAAAAACCAATTAAGTGTAGTTGAAAGATAAGGAATATAGGCAGGTAATACAGAATAAAACTAGAAAGGATCATAGAGAGCTACTTTGCATTGGAAGGCAGGATAAGATGGTAAAGATTTTTGAGCAGAATGACAAGTTTTTACTATAACTCTAGTATAAAGGTTGAAACTAGTTTTCAAACTGTTCCTGGAGGTTGAGCAGGAGAGCTTGAAAAAGAGCCCAGACTGGGAAAAGCGATTTCTAGAAGTGTTTCTTCCTTCCTCTGCAATTTAATTAGCAGATCCTTATTGTTTTAAAGAGCCCCAAAAGGTATATCTATAGTAGAAAGCATGTTAAAGAAATGGCAATGTTTCCCATTCACTAACAGGAACAAAATGGTGTTTATGAGGTACAATGGGTTATTTCATGGTAGTTACTGACTATTACTGGTTCTCCGAACTGCCTTACATTAGTTTCACCTTGGTCATACCCAGGATGAACAAATTTACACACATTTCACAATTCAAACTGAGCATGTGAATTAATTGGGCATGGTGGTGCACACCTGTAATCCCAGTACTCTGGGAGGCTTGGGCAATAGGTTTGTAAATGGAACCCAGCCTGGGCAACCTAGTGAGACCCTATCTAAAAAGCAAAAAAAATTTACAGGGCTGGAGATGTAGCTGAGTTTGAAGGTCCTGGGTTCAATGTCCACCGTCACTAAAGAAAGGAAGGAACTGTAATACTAGCACTTGGAAGGCTGAGGTAGGAGGATGGTGGCATGTTTGAGGCCAGCCTGGGCTACATAGTGAGTTCAAGACCAGACTGAAGTACAAAGCAAGACCCTGTCTCAAAAATCCAAAATAAAGAAACAAACAAAAGCAAGGCAAGAAGGAGGGAAGAGAGGGAATGAGGAGAAAGGAAAGAAAGTGAAAGCAAGAATGCATGTGAGTCCCACATTAAAAAAAATAAATAAATACACACACACACACACACACACACACACACAGGGTAAAAGAAGACCCTGCTTGCTCAAAGGGCAAAGAAATTAAGAATACCAAGAAATTCTGACTTGAAAACTCAGATTACCCAAGTGGATATCCTTAGACCTCTCCTTTATAATAAAAATGGTTATCACACGTTGGTAATTTCATATAATCCTCAACAACCCTATGAAATATTATTTACTAATTCCTTTTTTTTACAAAGAAGGAAACCAGTTCAGAGTATTTAAATCCTAAATAGGCTTTTAGCATAGGAAAACCCAGATGGTTTTAAATTATTTTCAAAAAGACAATAATAAGTTGAGCGTCTAGAGGAGAATCTAGAATTACCCCTATTATCTCTGTGAACTGAAAATAAAAATACAGCTATAGAAGCTAATGGTAATAGCCTAAGGTCACCACTCACGTTATTCAAGGTCACCTTCCGAACAATTCAAACAAGGAACTTAATTTTTCCCTATCAATACATAATGCAGGACTCAGGGCCTTGGATTTATCTCAATGGTTCCACTGCCTGCCTCGCAAGCACAAGGACCCCAGTTGGATCCCTGGTGCCAAAAAAAGGAAAAAAAAATCAGGTGCATAATGCAGGACTCATATTTCTCTGTACCTGCCTTTCAAACAAGATTTTTAAAGAATGACCACGATTGTTTCCAGGGCAGTTAATATTCAGTTAACAACCAACAAATAATTTCAAAGCTGCAAGGCTACCATTTAGGTTACCAGCGTGCAAAGAAACCAGATAAAAAGCTAAATTTAGTTTCTTACAGTGGCTATAGGGATTGGCGAAAGGTCCTTCTAGGTGGGTTATGAGTAAGTGTACCCCCAAAGTTAAATTTATGACATCACTTAAAAAGCGACAGCTGTCCACCAACAAAGTCGTTGAGATAACTTAAGAATTAAACCGGTGCTACATAAGGACTAAAGGCAGAAAGAAGGCTGGGAATCAGAACAAACACACTGAGAGACCAAATCAATGCTAAGAAAATCTTTCTGACGATATGGGACGAAGTAGAAGACCAAGCATTTAGAATGAGGATGTCATTCTAAATGGCAGAAAAGGGACATGAGAGACAACAGGGTAAACGGATATAAGGCTGCTGTAAATAACTTAATTATAACTTTTGCTCACCTGGAAGACGACTTAATGCGTTTTTGGCCAAGGGAAACATCGTGGAGCTGAAGATGAAACTGTGGTTATTGAAGCTGCTAGTTTGATGCAAACTACTTCCAAATACCCTTGCAAAGAGTCCTGAAAAACAAAATGGCTTCCTGCAGAGATATTGAATGAGATTTGATGAATTCTCGCGAGATTTGTGAAAACTCTATAGAAATTCTAATCTTCCTCACCCAGAGGGAAACAAAGGCCTCTCGGGAAATGTAGTTTGAAGCTTTGCAGATGACGTAGCATTGTAGTCAATAAAGACTGAGCAAACTCCTTGAAGCAAGGTTTAGGGCTCTATTGAGGAGTGCAGAGACACCGATCTACACCTAGTTGCCTAAGGCACTAGTTTAAAAAAACAGTGTGAAAGTTCAAAAGGCTTAGATTTCGTGTCTCGCTCCACACTAGCTCGTTTTTCTTTCTCCAATACATATATATTATTTGAGACAGGGTCTCAACTATGAAGTTGAGACTGACCTGGAACTCACTATGTAGCCCAGGCTGGTCTCTAACTCACAGCGATCCTCCTGCCTCAACCTCCCGAGTGCTGGAATTAAAGGCGTGCGCCACCACACCTGGCTTTTCCAATATTTATTTTTTTAACTTTTCAAAATTTTTTGTCTCTTTTTAACGTTTGCTTGTTTGTTTCTTTCATTAAGTTTATTGGTACAATTTAGGTATATAATACAGTTATATTAATCATTGGTATCTTGTACCTTTACATAACGTATCTTGGTTCTTATTTTTTTCCCCATTCCTCTGCCATCTCTTCACCCCCTCCACCCTTCCCTATTATTTCGAGTTTTTCCTCTTCTCATATTTTTTTCTTTCCCCTTCTTACCTTTTCCCTACCCCTCCCACTTCTCCTACTCCTTCAGAACTTTTCTTCCTATTAGACAATATCAATTATACATTTTGACCCTTATTTACATTTTTAGATTTTTCACACCAGAGAAACTATTCAGTACTTACACGTGTGTCTTATTAATTTCACTGAAGAGTTTGGCTTTAATGTGCATCCACTTTTTGGAGAATGACCCATGTGCAGCCGAAAAGTATATTCTGATTTTGTGGGGTGGAACACTCTGTAGATGTCTATTAAGTCCATTTGTTCAAAAGCTTGGTTCAGTCCCGGCATTATGTTGTTCATTTTTTGTCTAGATAATCTGACTATTTGTGAGAGTGGGATATTGAGGTTTCCCACTACAATTGTATTAGTGCTTATTTGGTATTTCATGTCCATTATTATTTGTTTTGTATAGTTTGGGCATTAGTATTTGGTGCATATATATTTATGATTGTCAACTCTTCCTCTTGAATTGTTCCCTTTACAAGGATGTAGTGATCTTCGACTCTCTTAATTAGTTTTGGTTTGAAATTTACTTTGTCTAGAAATAAGATAGCTACCTCCGCTTTTTTCCGGGTTCCTGTCCCATGAAGAACTGTTTTCCATCCTTCTATTTTCAGTCTATGAGTTTCTTTTTGAACTAGGTGCATTTCTTGTATGCAGCATAGTGTTGGATTGTTTCCATTCTGCCAGTCTATTTCTTTTGATTGGTGAATTGAGGCCACTAACATTGATGGTTATAATTGTATGTAATGACTTATCATCATTGTCATGTTATTTTCCTGTTTTTGGCTCTTTTTTATCCCCCTCTCCCTATAATTTCTTGCCTTACCTGATGAATTTTCTCTGTTGGGCCTCATGGAGTTGTGATCTTCATTGTCTTTTTCTAGGATATTGGTTAGAATTGTTTGGAGTGCTGGTTTGGTAGTCATGAAGTTTCTCAGGTGTTCTTTGTCAAGGAAGTGTCTTATTTCCCCATCAATTTTGAAAGATAGTTTTGCAGGATACGTCGGTCTAGATTGGAGGTTGTTTTCTTTTAAGGCTTGAAATACCTCATTCCAGGCTCTCCTTGACTTGAGGGTTTGTGTTGAAAAGCCTGCTGTGATTCTGATGGGCTTTCCTTTGCATGTGATTTGTTTGTTTTTTGAAACAGGGTTTCTGCTATGTAGTTCTAAAACGGCACAGGCATCCAGGAATTGGAGGCAGAAAGCAAACTTTATTTATGTTGACGGGCCTGGTTGGGATAATTTTTCAGAGAACCAGGCACTGTCTGTCTGTCTACAGTTTATATAGAATTTGTAAGCTGGAACTAGTACAGAAGCGGAGCAGGCAGTTGATTGGTTACATATATAATATTATTACTGATTGGTCTATAGCAAGGTCAAACTCAGGGTAAGAAACATATTTGGAGTATGCATCAGTTCAGGGTTGGCTCCGCCAAGGAGAAGCAGATAAGAAAGACACGTACTTAGAGTGAGCATCATACAGAGTATGTTACATTCCAGAATGTGTTCAAACCCCGGGCAGAGATAGAGAATTATGTTCTTGGTGGTACTCACAGGTTGCATGCGGAGTTATGTATCTGGCAGTACTGCAAATAAAATACTCGTTTATAATAATCATAGCACAGGGCCATGGAGTTTTTACTCCATTTTCAGATAAACCCACCACCACCTGCCTCACTAGTGCAAGGTCCTGAGTTCGATCCTCGGTACTGAAAAAAAAAAAGTTGACAGGGCTGGGGATTTAGCTCAGCAGTTTGGTGGCCTGCCTTGCAAGCACAAGGACCCGAGTTCAATCCCTGGTACCAAAAAAAAAAAAAAAAAAAAAAAAAAAAA
>NW_022900951.1:61585581-61604704 GCF_012274545.1 Fukomys damarensis | reverse complement strand
GTTCAGGCTGGCCTTCAACACACTATGTAGTCTAGGTTGGCCTGGAACTCACAGTGATCCTACTGCTTCAGCCTCCTGGGTGCTGGGAATATAGGTGTTTCTCACTGTTTACAGCTAACTTTTAATTTTGAAATAACACCCAAATTTAGAGAAAAAGTGTAAGAATATCAAAAAGTATTCCTAGGGGATGGGGCATAATACAGCTATTCAATCTATGCTTAGCATACTTGAGGCTCTGGGACCAATCCACAGTGCAAATAAAATAAAATAGAAATTTTAAACTCTTAATACCCATAATATATAGGATAAATATGTAATAAGGCATGCTTGGTGACCCGCTGATTGTAAAATCTTGGTGGGTGTTCACAGTATAAGTCTTTCAATTTATCTGCATTTGGGATAGTTTCACAATAAAATATTAGGGGGCAGGAAGCAAAACTCTTGTATGAGCTGGGCGAGGTGATGTACACATAAATTCATAGCACTCACTCTGGAGGCTGAGACAAGAGGATCACTGAGTTAAAGGTCAGCCTAGGATACTAAGACCCTGTCTCAAAAATAAATGAACAAACAAAACTCTCGTATGCCCTTTGTTTTCTTTTGTTTTGTTTTTGTGAGACAGGGTCTTGCTGTGTACTCCAGGCTCATCTTAGACTCCCTATGTAGCTCAGGCAAGCCTGGAACTCATGGCAAGCCTCCTGCCTCAACCTCCCAAGTAGAAGGATTACAGGCGTGTGACACCACACCTGGCTTCGTATGTCCATTAGCTAGGTGGATCAATTGGTTATATTTTGCTGATTTCCCCCCATATATGAATAATTGTTTCTTTTTTGTGACAGAGTCTAACCATGTGGCCAAGGCTGGCCTCCAACTCACAACCCTGCATCAGTATCAATGCTGGGATGTCGGCCTTGCACTCCCACATTTAACCCCATCAAGGGCCATTAGACAATAATTTACATACATCATTCAACCGTTTACCATTACTTGTTCATCTCCTAAGAGTATGATAACCCATCCTCACACACCACTCCACACTGCATATGAGCCCAGGGCATTCACACTGAAGTTTGTCCCCAGCTCTTTTTGTTATTGTTGTTTATTTTGAGACAGGATCATGCTAAATTACCCAGGCAAGCCAGGCATGGTGGTACAATGGCTGTAATTCTAGTACTTGGGAGGCTGAGGCAGGAGGATTTCCATGAGTTTGAAACCAGCCTGTGCTACATAGAGTTTAAGCCCAGAATGAACTACATAGCAAGCTCCTGTCTCCAAAATAATAAATAAATAAATAGCCCAGACAGGACTCAAACTTACAATCCACCTGCCTCAGCTACCCAAGGGCTGGAACTGCACATGTGTGCCACTGCACATGGCTCAATGTTGCCTTATATGATCACAGTATAAAATTCTGAAAACTTTTTTTAGCCTGTAATCCCAGCACTCAAAAGACTTAAGCAGGAAGATTACTGCAAGATTGAGGCCAGCTGGGGCTACATAGTGAATTCAAGGCCAGCCTGAATACACAACCAGACCCTGCCTCAAAAAAGAAAACTCAGTCCAAGACCAGTATTAAATTTGGTTGTCACGTCTCTTTTTTTGAAGGGAAACATTTCTTAGTACATGTTATATATACATAATGATAAAATTCATCATAGGGAATTTGTACCTGTACATGATATATCTTACTTCTTTTTCTCGCATTCCCTCTTCAACCCCTCTTCCTGTTCTTGTTTACAAAACCTTTGTTCCCATGTTTTCTTCTATTGTTTTTTCCCTGTCCCTTCTTTCCTTTCCCCTTCCTCCTTCCCTTTCTCTTTTCATTTGAACACTGTCCTCCCATTTCTCAATTTTGGTCCTTACTTCTACTCTCTGTTTCTCACACCAGAGAAACACTGCAGCATTTAAACCTCTGTGTCCAATTTATTTCACTTAAAAGTATGGTCTCAAGGTGCATACATTTACCTAGAAATATCTCAAGTTTAACCCTGTTTATGGCAGTGTAGTACTCCATTGTAAAAAAAAACCCACATCTTCTATATCCATTTGTCAGTTGACAGGCTTCCAATATTAAGCTATTACAAACTGTGTCGCTATAAACATGGGTGTGCATATTGTGGTATGATGATTTTAATTCTTTCGGGAAGATACCAAGAAGGGTAATGGCTAGGTCAAATGGAACCTCTAGTTTTAGTTTTTTGAGAAATCTCCACACTGATTTCCATAGTGGTTGAACAAGTCTACACTCCCACCAAGAATGTAGAAAAGTTATTTTCCCAACATCCCCACCAGCATTTTTATATTGGCTTATTTCTTGGTAACAGCCATTCTTTCTGGAGTGAGATGGAATCTCAGTGTTATTTTAATTTGCATCTCTTAAATGACCAGTGATACTGAAAATTTTTTCGTATATTTATTTGCTATTACTATTTCTTCATATGAGAAATGTCTGTTCATTTCAGATGCCTACTGTTGGACTGGGTCTTTAAATTTGGGGAATCTGATATTTTGGGGTTCTTTATATATTACAGATAAAGTCTTTTGTCTGAGGAACAGTGAGTAAAAATTTTTTCCACACTGTGGGTAGTTTTCTCACTCTGTTGGTGGTTTCTCTTGGTGTGCAAAAGTTTTGTTTGTTTCTTTGTTTTTTGAGACAGGGTCTCACTAGGTAGTTGAGACTAACCAGGAACTCAATATGTAGCTCAGGCTGGTCTTGAACTCACAGAGATACTCCTGCCTCAGCCTCCTGAGTGCTGGGATTACAGGCATATGCAACCACGCCCGGCTCAAAAGTTTTTAAATAATATTAGATCCCAGTTGTTGATTCTTTGTGATATTTCCTGTGCAATCAGGGTTTTGTACATAAAGTCTTTGCCTACACCTATGTCTTCAAGAGTTGAACCTATTCTACTTCCAGCAGATTTGTAAGCGAGGTACAAGTCTAGCTGGGACAAGTGCACCTCTCGTATGTCTCCTTGCACACTAGGAGAGGCCTAGCTCATGCATTGAGCCTTGTCTATGTCCAGCTATGGCCTCGCTCATTCCCCCTAGTTGGACGCCTCTATTGCCCATCCAAGGACACTCCAATAACCAATCCTGTTAAGCCAAATATATTACTTCTCCTTTGCAACTCCCTCTTTCAAAACTTTATAAATTGTTGCCTGAACTTATTAAAAGTGAAAGCATTCCAGAAACCTCCCTGGAGTCTGCTTGTTGATTCCACGCCTTACCCTCACAGTAGAAGTTCCTGAGTGGGCTCGCGGACAAAAGCAACAAATTGGTGCCCAAACAGGGGACTCGCATACACCGGGTAAATATTGAAGCCTCTGGTAATGATCCCTATTATGGGTAAACTCTTAAATCAGGAACGGCCGGTACAGATCACCTTGGTAAAGGCACTATTAAAGACCAGAGGGATGAAAGTCCCAAAGAGCATCTTATTACCTTTTGGGAGACTATCCTTAAATCCTCCCCTTGGATGGAGGATGCAGATGTAGTAGACGCTGAGCTGTGGGAGTGCGCAATATGCAATTCACAGCATGCTGAGACACATGGGGAAGTTCCTCTACCTCTGGACTTCTTCCCCATCGCCTCGGCAACTATTCAATGTCTTGACCCTCACGCTGTAAAGGCATCTGAGGCATTCCCTGCCCAAACACAAACCGAAGGAGGGCCTCGACACTGCCCCAAAGATGGCAAACAGGAGTCTCGCGGGAGAGATGGCACATGAGGACTTTCTCTTCTGCCTTCTTCTTCCCCTGAAGCATCAGCCCCTTCCCCCTGATAGCCCACTTCCTTCCGCTGAAGAGCCTCTGCCAAAACCCTCGCGTCACCGGAAGCCACACCCCGAGGACCCTGCCTGTTCCGGTCCAAGATGGCGGCCCCCAGCAGGCACACCACTGTCTTACAGATCCTCTGGCTCCTCCGGTCCTTCTGATAGTGCGTCTTCTTGTGATGAGGAGTCTTATTCCAACAAGGCTCTCTTTCAAAATGTGTTCAAAAAAACCAAGACAGGACCTCGGCCCTTCGCTACGTACCCGGCTACACTAGGCAGTCCTGGAATTACGCCATGGGTTCCCCGCTCCGCTAAGGTGTGGAAGGACTTCCTTCAGGCGGTTCACGATCATGGGCCTTAAAGCCCTTTTGCTTTACAATTGCTGGAAAGTTTTTCATATGTTGTTAACTGTCCAAAGGATTAGCGTGACCTCACGTGGGCATGTCTTTCCCCGGGGGATTTCCTTATGTTTAAGGCTATGTATGAAGATCAATGTAAACAACAAGACCGACATAATAACATTAATGGCATTGGCATCAACCTAGATATGCTCAGAGGGACTGGGCAATATGATGATATCATCAGACAAGCTCAACAGACTGCCGTCTCTTATGATCAGGTGTGCAACTGTGCCCTTGCGGCCTGGCGCTGCATGCCCATTGTGGAGGTGCTCCATCTGTCAGTAAACTGTTACAAAAACCTTCCGAGTCCTTTCCTGATTTTTGCCAACGTGCTATTCAAACTGTACAACCAAAGGTTGCTCACCCTGAGGCTCACTCATCAAGCCCTGATCAAGGAACTTATTTTTGAGGGATGTCAAAATCCTTTTAGATCTATAATCACTCCCATAAACACACAAAACCTTTGATGATTGGATCTTAGCCACCAAGGATATTCGAACCCCCGAACATACAAATCAAATGCTGACTGCAGCCCTCACTAATGCCTTTGCAGCGGCCATACCCCTCCAGTCAGGACAGTTAACGGGACCAAACATTGGACCAAATTGTTGGGGTTGTAATCAACCGGGACATGTTAAGAGATAATGCCCTTTCTCTGGAACTAGCCCCTCTGGGAGGTAGTCTATGATCAAGCTCGCAGGCTTGGCCCCTCTTGGCACTCCACGACCCATTTCGGGACCAATGATAGTTTTACTCCTTTGTGTGGCATTGATTGCCAATTCCTAACAAGCCACCTCCTCACCCATCACGCAAGTGTGGGCCTTAATCCCCCCCACATTTTTGACACTATAGACTGGAATTCTACCTTGCCCAAGGCCTTTTGGCAATGATTCCCGTTTATATCCAAAAGCCATAGAGCGGTCAACTTCATACCACTCGATAGTTTCTACTGTTTGGAATACTTCTGTCTTCCCTTCTTCTGTTTGTTTCACCAATTCCTGATTCCACTTCCTGCCTCTGTTTATGACAAAATTATTTGACCAACGGCCATTTGGCTCCTACCATGTTCAATGCTCTCCTACTCATGAATCCTGTCCCCAACCCCATCTCTCCTCCTCACGTGCCCGTCTGTGGAAGGTATTCCAGACAAAGTTTTGTGCCACCACCTGATGCCATCCCCTTTGATGTGTGCATTTCCCCAATTCCCCTCTATCTCTCCCCTCCTAACATTTCTATTGTTGGTTGGGGGATGTTCATCCCTACTTTCTTTACATTAGAAAGAGCTTACCAGTGTAATAATGAGACCCACACCACTTATAAACTTTGAAAGAGCCTCATCACATCATCAGCTACCACATCCCCTTAGACATCTCATCCGTTCTATATTGATGGTGCCACTGTCTCTTCTAGGTTTCTCGGATTCAGGCCAACTGATACCACCCCATTCTACTTGCTCTCGGTGCTAATGTTTCCCATGCTCAGGTTAGAAGTCCCTCTCTCAGGTCTGTGGTGATTCATATCAATTTCTTACAAATCTAACTACACAGTTTTACCTTCAGTGCTTGCCTACTGTCCCCCTTTATATTTGTGTTTGTCCATAATTTTCCCCTACAGGTTAATTCCTCGGCCCTGGTTACCCCCTGTATAAACCCCTCCCTATTTAACCATTCTTCCATCTGGTTCTTATATGTTGCTAGAACACCCCCAGCCATCTGGGTTCCCGTTAGTCTCACCAAAGATTGGCAGTACTCAGATCCACTTTTTAATCTTATACTTCACCCCCACAGTAAGCATGATCTAGGAATCTCCACCACTGTAGCCATCATCGTCTCCGTAGCGGCAGACATTTCCACTTCAGCAACTGCCTCCACCACTCTACATAACCAAGTGACAAGAGCCACCACACTGAATCAACTAGGTCACAATACACACAAGCCCTCAGAGAAACTGTCCTGCTGTTTCAAGATGTTTGAGCTGCTATATTAAATCTCTAGTCTTGAATGAACCTCATGTAGGAAGACATACAAAACAAAAATTTTGAGCTGCTGTCATGCTAATTTTTCTCATGTCTGTATAACAACCTACCTCTGTCATAATTGTGATCAATATAAAAATCTGTCAAGTTATTTGTGGAAAACTTGGTACCCTACATTTTGTCACCATTTACAAACCTTAAACCAAACTATTGTATAGCTTAATGATACTCAAGCTTTAGATGTTGTCACTCTCAATATTGTCAGGGACACGGTCAGGACGGGTATCCTTACTGGGTGGAAAAGTTTAAGTTCTTGGGCAAAAGGGTTAATTCTTGGATCCCCATATGTTTTAACTATATTTGGTGTTCTTTTATTATTCCTGATCATTAAGTTTAGTAGACGATTTTACTTGATGATATAAACAAAGTCATAAAAATGTATTGCTCTTGGCCAAGGCGATGGAGGCAAAAAACAGGGGGAGATGTAAGTGAGGTACAAGTCTAGCTGGGACAAGTGCACCACACATGTTTCCTAGCACACTAGGAGAGGCCTAGCTCATGCATTGAGCCTTCTCTATGTCCAGCTATGGCCTTGCCTGTCCCCACTAGTTGAACGCCTCTATCGCCCATCCAAGGACACTCAAATAACCAATCCTGTTAAGCCAAATATATTACTCCTCCTTTGCAACTCCCTCTTTCAAAACTTTATAAATTGCTGGCTGAACTTATTAAAAGTGAAAGCATTCCAGAAACCTCCCCAGAGTCTGCTTGGTGATTCCGCTCCTTACCCTCCCATTTGAAATTCCTGAACCTTTGTTCCAAGAGCGAACTCGTGGACAAAAACAACACAGATGTAGTGTTTCTGCTTTAATATTTAGATCATTGATCTGTTTGGATTTTAGTTTCATGCATGGTGAAAGATATGGCTTTAGTTTTAATCTTCAGTATGTAGAAAGCCAGATTTTCCAGCACCATTTATTAAAGAGGCTGTCTTTCTTCCAGTGAGGATGTTTGCCTCTTTTGTCAAAGATAAGGTGGCTGAGTGTGTTTGGAGTTATTTCTGCATCTTCTAATCTACTCCATTGATTCTTGGATCTGATTTTTGCCAGTACCATGCTATTTTTATCACAGAAGCTTTGTATTGTAATTTCAAGTCAGGGAGTGTGATTCCCCTGCATTGCCTTTATTGCCTAGAATTACTTTTGCTATTCTAAGTTTCTTTTATTTCCGAATCAATTTTAGGATTGTTTGCCCTAATTCTGTTAGATATGCTGTTGGAATTTTTATGGAGATTGCATTAAATCTGTGCAACAATTTTGGAATTATGACCATTTTCACTATCTTGGTTCTTCCTACCCAAGAACAAGGGATATTTTTCATTTTCTGATATCCTTTATGATCTCCTTTTTCAGAATACTGTTGTTTTCCATGTAAACATGTTTTACTTCCTTTGTTAGATTGATTCCTAGGTATTGTATTTTTTTGGATTCTATTGTGAAAGGTGTTGTTTCCCTAATTTCTTTCTCAGTGAATTTGTTAGTTATGTATAGGAATGATATTGATTTTTGAGTGTTGACTTTGTATCCAGCTACAATATTGAATTTGGTTATTAAATCTAGAAGTCTTTTGGTGGAGTTTTTGTGGTCTTCTATGTAGAGCATCATGTCTTCTGCAAATAATGACAATTTGACTTCTTCCTTTCCTGTCCTTACTCATTTTTATTTCTTTCTCTTCTCTCATTTCTCTGGCTAATGTTTTTAAAACTATATTGATTAAAGCCGGGCATGGTGGCGCACTCCTATAATCCCAGCGCTCAGGAGGCTGAGGCAGGAGGATTGCTGTGAGTTTGAGACCAGCCTGGGCTACATAGTGAGTTCCAGGTCAGTCTCAACTACATAGTGAGACGCTTTCTCAAAAAACAAACAAACAAAAAAACTATATTGATTAAGAGGAATGACAGTAGATGTCCTTGTCTTGCTCCTGATTTTAACAGGAAAGCTTTCAGTTTTTTTCCGTTTGGTATGATATCAGCTGTTGGTTTGTCATAGATGGCTTTTATCAGATTGAAATAAAGACCATCTATTCTAATTTTCTCTGGGTTTTATCATGAACTGGTGTTGCACTTTGTCAAATGCTTCTTCATTTATTGAGATGATCATATCATTTTTGTCCTTGTCTGTGTTGTATTAAATATATTGATTTGCGTATGTTGAACCATGCCTGCATCCTTGGCGTGAATCCTTCTTGGTCATGGTGTATAATATTCTTGATAAATTTTTTTTTGGTTTTTTGAGACAGGGTTACAACATGTAGTTGAGACTGAACTGGAACTCACTATGTAGCCCAGGCTGGTCTCTAACTCACAGCGATCTTCCTGCCTCAGCCTCCCGAGTGCTGGGATTACAGGCGTGCACCACCATGCCTGGCTTATATTCTTGATAGTTTGCTGCATTCTGTTTGCCAGTATATTATTGAGAAATTTTTCATCTATGTTCATTTGGGAAATTCGCCTGTTATTGTCTTTTTTGATTGGATCCTTCTCTGGTTTTGGTATCAGGGTAATGCTTGCTTCTAGGAGTGAATTTGGGAATATTGCTTCCCTTTTAATTTCAAAGAGTTTGAAGAGTAGTGACATTAGGTCTCCCCTGAATTTCTTGTGGAATTCAACAGTGAATCCATCAAGGCTTGGGCTTTTCTTTGTTGGTAGGTTTTAATTACATCTTCAGTTTCTTTGACTGATATTCATTTAATTAGAAGTTTTATATATTCTTGATTCAGTTTTGGTAATCCATATTTATCTAGGAATCTGTCCATTTCTTCTGTGTTTTCGATCTTATTAGAATACATGTTCTCAAAGTTCTCAAAATACAGATTCTCTTCTGGATTCCTGGAAAATCTGTTATTTCAGCCTTCTCCTTCTTAAGTATATGGATTTGATCCTTTTATAAAGTTGACTAATGGTTTGTCCATTTTATTTATTTTTTCAAAAAAACAACTGTTTGATTCATTGATTCTTTGTATTGTTTTCTTAGTCTCTATTGCATTAATTTTTCTTCTGATTTTTATAATTTCCTCCCTCACACGAGTTCTGGGCTTGACTTGCTCTTCTTTTGCTAGAAGCTTGTGGTGCTAGCCCACAGCTGCTCTAAGTTCCAGGCTCAACTGTCCCCTCTCCAAGGTGGCTACCATCCAGTTGCCCTCTCCTGGGGTACATCTGCACCCGAATAACTCACCAACCACTGCATCCACTGCTCCATTCTACTGGTGGGTTTTTCTGTGGTGGCCTTTGAGATCACCAGTAGTCACAGTGCATCTGCGTATTGGAGTCCCCCTTTTCACTAAGTGCGTCAAGGCTCAGGGAGAAAGTGCTGCTTGCCACCTCCTTCTTCTTCACTGAAGTCTCTCACTTGGTTCTCAGTTCAGATCCTTGTTAGGTCCCATGGATCCACTTCCTTCCTTCTTCTTTTTCTCACTTTGCTATATTCCAGAGTCTGGACACCAAATCTCAGAAAGGCTGTTTCCCTGCTGTTCACCACTCTGCCATCTTCCTGGAAGTCCTTATCACATATCATTTCTCTCTTTTAAAATATAATAGTTCCTTAGCCTTTCTTTGTCTTTTATTTTTATTTTTATTCCCAATACCAGGAGTCTGCCTTGTGCTTGCTAGGCAAGTTCAGTGCCACTGAGCTAAATCCCTGGCCCCCGTTTTATTGTCTTTTATAGTGTTATTTTTTCGCACTTAAAGTAAATTTTATACTCTCAATTTTACATGTGAAGGAAGCGAGGTGCAGGATCCTTAAATGATGCAGGTCAAGGTCAAATCAGACCAAGAGCAGACAATCATAAATGGTAGAAGTGATGATTGCCTGATTCCACAGGTCTGTGCTGTGTAATTTTTTTTTAATCTTTATTTTAAGATAGCATCTTGCTATTCAGTTCAGGCTGTCCTCAAACTCACTGTGTAGCTTAGGCTGGCCTCGAATTTATGGAGATCCTCCTGCCTCAACCTCCAGAGTGATGGGATTACAGGTGTGTGCCACCACTCCTGGCTGTAATATTTTTGAAGAGCACAGACTATTTATTTTACAAAGGTTCCCTAGATTTGTGAATCTATGATGTTTCCTCACAATTACTTTCAGTTTATATACTTCTGGCAGGAATACTACATAACTGATATGCTTTCATAGGGCATCTTATCAAGAGGTGTATGATCTTGGCTTGTCTCATTATTGGTAATGCCAACTTTAATCATCTGATGAAAGTAGTGCCCTCTTGTCATCAGGAAGCCAGGTCCTGACACTACAAGGAATCACCCCTCACCCCCAGCTCCTCTGTTCTTTGTGCCTTAGTCAAGACATGTCTGCAGCTGTGCAGAAGTATAGTTAGGGCTTATTGAAAAGCAGATATAGAGAGACTTATACTTTCAGAGAAGGCTTGCTATATATCATAGGCATCTGAACCCAATAGGAGTTTGGAAATCTTTTTGTGCACACAAATTACTCCAGGTGTTCAAGGACTATGGTGATTATGATGTTCATCAACATTTTTCTTAGAGGTTGCTTTGCAATTGCCAAATATCTTTGTTCTATTCAGATGATCAGTGTTTCCTCAGGGGCCTTATTTATGTAAGAAATTTTGGAAAGAAATCTATAAAAGATAAGTTTTAATCTAAATCAATGTTCCCTTTTCTGGAATCAGTGGGCCATAGGTTATGGCAACCAGGAATGCCATATGCCTTCTTCTCAAAATGGGGACCCTGTGTCTTTCAGTCTGAGGTCTATTAAATGGTTACAGATGTATTATACACTGAGGTCTTTGTTTCTTCACTTAAATATGACTGGCAAAGCATGCTATTCGGACCCCCTTTGCCTCTCAGGCCTGTTAATTTCTAACTACTGGTATTATACTCTTTGGTATAGGGAACTGAATTCAGCATCCAGTGCTTGTGAGGCAGGTGGCAGAACCACTGGGCTAAATCGCTGGCCCTGGCCTTAACACTTTTGAGTCCTGAACTATAAAGTTACTGCTTTTCCTTTTGTAATACATAAATGACTTGTAAAGAATACATCCAGATTATGTGACGACCTTGTTTTTTTGTTTTTGTTTTTGTGTTGTTTTGCTTTGCAGTGCTTGAAATAGAACGCAGGGCCTCATGCATACTATGGAAAGCATTCTACCACTTAGCCACACCCTTACCCCCCCCCCGTACTGGGAATGGAACTCAGGACTTTGTGCTTGCCATGCAAGCATGGTGTCGCTGAACAACATTCCCAGCCCTCCATATCCTGTTCTTTATCAAACTTTAACCCACTAAATTATGTGTTCATTGATGATTTTTGTCTGAGTCAGTAATTGGTATGAACGTTGTAAAAAGTGACATTCTAATCCCTACCATTTCTTTCACATAGAATAGTAGTTATTTTAGTGTAAGAAGGTATTTTATTTTCTCCTGTTTACTATTTCATTTTCAGCATAGATTCATGTATTTAATAAGTTATAATCCATTACTGTAATCTTTTTTTCTTTTCTTTTCTTTTGGGGGAGTACTGGGAATCAAACTCGGGACCTTTGTCATCATTTATTTTAATGAAGATTAACCCAAGGTATTATCAGCAGGATACGCTTAAGCTAATTCCTGTGTCTTTCTTTTCTTTTATATGAAATCATGTGTGTGTGTGTGTGTGTGTGTGTTCGTGGGGAAAGGACTCCAAAGAGAAGAGATGCAAGGCAAAAATTATGCAGCCTTCTAAATCCATCTCTGCAGGCTGGCCATTTCCCCTCAAATCTCAGATCATCTTGTGTTTTTTCTCCACCACTTTCTGCTATTTTTTAATTTTTGAGACAGGGCTCTCACTAGATTGGTAAATTGCTGAGGCTTGGCCTGAATTTGCAATTCTTCTGTCTCCCAGGCATGTGCCACTAGGCCCAGTTACCCCCCCCCCCATTTTTTTTGTGGTACTAGGGAGTGAACCCAGGGCCTCACACATGATAAGTAGACAGGTGCTCTACCATTGAGCTATAGTCCAAGATCGGTTTTAAAAAATCGTTTTAAGTAATATTTGAGTCCTCTTTTTTTCAAAGCTCCTGGTATTGTTCCTGGAACACAAAAGGTATTCTACAAATTCTAGCTAGTATTGACTTTTCAAATTTTTCCCTCAGTGACATTATTCAGCATATTTTTGCTTTCCTACTTTCGTTGTTTTTTTGTTTGTTTGTTTGTTTTTGCTTTTGTTTTTTTATTTGAGACAGTCTTGCGCCACTATGCCCGGCTCGTATTTCATTTTGATTTGACATACTTTGGTGGCAGAATGAGGGACAAAATTCCTCTCACATGTCTAGGTCCCATTCTTATAGTATATTACAGGAAACAAGTGAATGTCAAGAAGTGGTCAGGCCAGGTGTTATTACCCTGATGATGACTGTATAGCAGAGGCAAGTCTTGCGGGTAATTGCTGGTACAAACCAGGTATGATGGTGTACATCTATAATCCCAGCCCTCCGGAGGCTAAGGCAGGAAGATCACCTTAAATTTGAGGCCAGCCTGGGCTACATAGCGAGTTCAAGGCCAGCCTGAACTAGAGGGAGACTTGTCTCAAAAAACAAAAAAGACAAAGGTGGATATCAGCTGGGCACGGAGGTGCACGTCTGTAATCCCTGCACCCTGGAAGACTGAGGCAGAAAAATGACGAGTTACTGCCTTGGCTAATTTAATGATTTTGCGAGACCTATCTTGAAATAAAAAACTAAAAATGGGGACTAGTTGCGAAGTTCTGGATTCAATCCCTAGAATCATAAGGGGGAAAAAAAGTGGCTATCAAAACTTGTACGTGAGTCTCTGGGAGAAAGATTCCGTTTTGGTAACGTCAAGCCATTTTGAACTAAAAGAGCCGCAACAGCTCACTACTGCGCATGCGAGATTAAAGAGCTGCGGAACACATCTTTACGCGTAAAGAAAGGGGAGGCCCATTATTTTTAGCAGACCAATGAAAAACCTCCAGATTATCCTTTTTCTATTGGCTAACGAGAACCAATTAGAAGCGAACTGTCCGTTAGCCGGCGTCAGGCAGTAGCGCTCTCTGACGTAAGGTGAGGGGTCCGCTGGCTGGGCTGAGCAGAACCAATAAGGAAAGTGAAGGGGTTGGTTTGCCAGTTCTCACGCCCCACCCTCCGATGCTGCTGGAGGAAAGTTTCGCTTAGAGAAGCTAGAGGAGCGAACATGGCAGCTGGTAGGCGGCTTTGGTGTGCTTCTGCGACCGTGGCGATGGCGCTGCTGCTCATTTACCAGGTTCCCTCTGCCTCTGCCCAAAGAAAGAAGGAGGTAAGGATTTGCGGTTCCCAGCAACAGGGGCTTTTCCCGATGTATGAGATTTAAAAGAGTCTATTCACGCTCTGCCTTTTCCCCGCCAGTTTCTATGCTTTTGGCGTCTTTAATTCATGTATTTTCCGAGTTACTGGCCTCTCAAGAGGAGGAGCTGTAACTCCTCGTCTTCTGAGGATGCAGTCAGATTGAGGTGGAAAAGGTTGTAGAGGCCTGGGAATGTACATAGCTACAAGTTTTGTCGCTTCTTTGAGTTTGGGCTCCATTAGATGTTTGGGATGGGGAGTTTGATTTTAGATCCAGAGAGTAGAATCAACATGAGAGAGTCTTTCTCCTTTTGGCAAATGTAATTCCCTCTAAGACGTATAAGAGGTGCCTGTTTTCTAGCATTTTCTCATAAGGAGTGTGACAATTAGACCACAGTAAAATCATTCCAGGTTTATTACACTCTGCAAGTAGTCATTCACCAAATTTCAAGCATGCTGGGCACAGTTTTAGGCGCTTGATGCACATAAATGAACGCAGCCAAGATCCCTCCTAATGGAAATTACAGACTTTGGGAAGTGGAGGTATATTATCCTTTACTCAACGTTAAGCAGTCCAAACAGATGAATTTTAACATTGTGTTTTTAAATATTTGTGACCTAGAGTCATATACTTTTAATGCTTTCAAAAGGTTAGTAGCGCTATTTATACCCTCCAACTTTATAGAGAACAAAAAACAGCCCTGAGTTTACGCATTTAACTTGCAACAGGACTAAAGCCCCAGGTCAGTCATTCTAATGCTATTTTCTGTACATGCTGTGCTTCCTCTAGTACAAAACTCCTGTATGCACACTTGTAAAATAAGCTAAACGTTTTGCATGCTTAACTAGAGCTGAATTAAAAAGCTATCTTTTTATGTTTCTTCTTATTTGAACTATTTCATAAGAAGAAAAACTAAACAAATCGAAACAATAAATTACTTAAATTGGCAAAAAAATAAAAATACACAATTATTAAAGGTATGGTGAACACTGGACTAGAAATTGATGTTCTTTTTGGGAAGAGTGTTAAACCATTTTTATATAAAAAACAAGATGCAGAGCAGTACATGATTTTATACTCTAGAAAACTTACTTTTTTAAACCCATGATGGCACACACCTTTCATCCCATCACTCTTGAAGGCTGAGGCAGGAGGATTGCAAGTTGGAGCCCAGTTGGGGCAATTTAGTGAAACCTTGTCTCATGATTTAAAATAATAATAGTAATAATAAAAAGGGCTGGGAGTGTAGCTCACAGTGAAGACCTTGAGTTCAATCCCCGACATCACAAAAATTATAATAAAAGCCCACATATATAATTATGTGTATATGTATATACAAACCTCTGTAAGGATACACAGCAGTCCCTAACATTAGCTATCTCTGGACAGTTGGTAGTGTTGAGGGGGAAATGCTTTTGATTTTTACCTTATATACTGGTGGTATTGTCTCTACTTCTACAATGACCATTATTCCTTTTAAATAAAAAGATGTGTTTGTTTTGAGACATGGTTTTGTTATGTAGCTAAGGCTGACTTTGAACTCATAATCTTTCTGCCTCAGCATCCTGAATGCTGAGATTACAGGGTTGTACCACCATGCTTGCCAGATGAAAAGGTTTTTTTTAAGCTGTTTGCCAGTGAAATATGTTTATTCAATCACTTTTTAACTGATTTGGAAGCAAAAGTGCCTAGCAGGAAATCGATAATTCTTTTAAAAGAAGGCAATGCTGAATTGTGTGTGTGTGTGTGTGTGTGTGTATGTATGTATGGGTGGTGGTGGTGATTGTGGTACTGGCAATTGAACCCAGGGTGTGTGTGTGTGTGTGTGTGTGTGTGTGTGTGTGTGTGTGTGTGTGGGGGGATATGGGTGGTGGTGGTGATTGTGGTACTGGCAATTGAACCCAGGGCCTTAACACATGCTAAGCAAGCCCTGAAATCAACTGAGCTACATTCCGGGCCCTGAGTTATTTCTTCTTGTTGTTTTTGTTTTTTGCAGTATTGGGGATTGAACCCAGAGGTACTCTACAATGAGCTACATTCCCAACTTGTTTTTTTGGCACCAGATATCAAACATGGGACCCTATGCTTGTGAGGCAGGCAGTGGAAGCACTGAGCTAAATCCCCGGCCATCCCAACCATTTTTTTATATTTTGTTTTGAGATAGAGTCTCACCAGATTGCCCATGCTGGTCTCTAACTTGCCATCCTCTTGCTATTTGCTCCTTAGTAGCTAGGATTATAGATATGTACCACCACTCCTGCCTGAGTTGTATATGTATATTTTTTTAATTTAATTTTATTTTATCCCATTCCCCGCTTCAAGCCCACTCCCCTGCCTATGTACAAAAGCTTTGTTTCCAATTTTCCTTCTATATTCACTTTTTTCTTGTCCCTTCCTTCCTCCCTCCCTCCTCCCAGTTCCCCTTCCCATTTGAACACTTTCTTCCCATTTCCCAACATCCATTATACAATTAATTGTATATTTTAAAATCATGAATGTGGTGGATTTTATGTTATGTGACTTTTATCTCAATTAAAACAATTTTTTTAAAGAAATCATATTCTGCTTCCCATCTTTTCATGCCCACTATTCAGATGTGCATTTCTCTTGGCAAATATATTGCAGTAACTGATTAACAGATTGTTCTCTAATCCATCCTTTGTAATGTTGCCTGAAGTGCCAATATGAACTCTGAAAACCCTTTAACTGATTTTTTACAGTATTAAACTGGTTTCTCTAATTTGTTTGTGGTCTGAGATTCTTCCTGCATTACTTATCCTGAACTATCTGACTTCCTTGATCTTTCTATACTCTTGCAAATGTCTGCATATGCAGGACTTCTGCTAGAATATCTTTCTTCTCTTACGACCCCCTTACCTGAGGGTTCTTACTCTTCAGGTCTTGTCTTAGTTTTTTTGGTTTTTTTTTCTTTTTTCAGTACTAGGGATTGAACCCAGGGCCTTTCCACTGAGCTATATTCCCAGCCCTTTTTAAAATGTTAATGCCAGGTATGCCTGTTATCCCAGCACTCGGGAGGCTGAGAGGCAAGAGGATCACTGCAAGTTCAAGGTCAGCCTCGGCTACGTAGTGAGTTCAAGCCCAGCCTGAACTACACAGTGAGACCTTGTCTCAAAAATAAAATAAAATAAAATGTTGAGACAAGGTCTAGCTAAGTTACTGAATTGCCCAGGGAGGGCTAAAGCTTATGATTTTCATGCCTCAGCCTCCCAGTGTTGCAGTAACACCATCTGTGTCTTACATTAAATAGTTCCTTGTTCCTCATCCAAACTTCTAGGTTTCCCAGGTGACTTGACACAAATTTAGCACATCATATTTTCATTGTTTGCTTACCTGTGTGTGTGTGTGTGTGTGTGTGTGTGTGTGTGTGTGTTACTAGCAATTGAACCCAGGATGTTACACATACTGGTAAGTGTTCTACCACTAAGCTAAATCCCCAGCCCCTTTTGTTTTTGAGACAACTACAACAATCCTAGCTACTTGGGACGCTATAGCAGGGAGATCACAAGTTCCAGGTTAGCCTGGCCAACTTAAGGGCTCCTGTCTCAAAATAAGATAAAAAAGCCAAAGGAGATAATGGTGCATAAATGCACCCCTGTGTTCAATCCCCAGTAGTAAAACAAACACAATTTTAAAAAGCCTCAGGATGGAGATGTACCTCTGATAGAACATTTGCCTATATGTACAAGGCCCTGAGTTGGATCTCCAGTGCCACAAAAAGTAATGAAAAACTATATCCCCTAAATGAATACTATTAAAAATCACTCAGGTACCTTACTGTTGTCTCTTGTTAAGTGGAATGCTACTTTAATTACTTCATTATTTATACCTTTAATAAGGTTTTCATTGGAACATGAACTTCTCTAATATTTGTTGAATGCCTTCTATATGCCAGGCACCACGGTATACATTCGTTATCTATAATCTTCAGATTAACACTTCAAAGTAAGTATTAACTTTTTTTTAAAGATGAGGAAATTCAAGCTAAGCAAGAGAGATTGAGCTCTGCCCAAAGAAGCATAGCTCTGAGAAGCTGAATTTGGATTCCCTGGCCTGACTCCAAAGCCTATGCTGTCTGTAAAGCCACAGAAGCTTTCTTTTGAAGTGACTGATTGATCGACTGACTGATTAATTGATTGATTGATTGATTTGAGACAGGGTCTCACTTTGTAGTTCAGGCTGGCCCTGAACTCACTATGTAGCCTGAGCTAGCCTTGATCTCCCAGCGATTCTTCTGCCTCAGCCTCCCGAGTGCTGGGATCAAAATTGTGCACCACCACACCCAGTATGCTTTTATTTTTATGATGAGTTACTTTCCCCCTGTGGTAGAAGAGAAGTTGCTTGCTCTCAAATCTGGTGGTAGGATGGAGGGAGGCAGCATGATAATGAAAAAGAATGATCTTTGATAAAATTACTCATATTTCTTGACTACTTCTGAAAATCTATAATAATAAAGAAGTAAAATGAAATATGGAAAAGGATGAATGCACAAAGCATAGCTAAGCATAATAAAAATGGTCATAAATAATACTAGGATTGCAGTGTTTTCCTCTTCTCAGTTTCCAAAAACACCCTAGAGTGTTTTAAAGAGAGTGTGCTTTTAATCCAACCCCAGTGATCTGTAGCATGATATTGAATCTTATTTTCCTTATTGATAGAATGGAAAAAATGCATGTTTATGTTGTTTGCTGTACTATAGATTGAACCCAGAAGTACTTTATCACTAAGCTACATCTCCAGCCTTTTTGGTTTTATTTTTATTTTGTTGCTATTATTATTAGTAATAGTAAGAGTCGTAGTACTAGGGGTTGAACCTAGGTCCTTTGCACTGAGCTACATGGGCAGTCCTTTATTTATTTTTTATTTAGAGACTGGTTCCCCCTAAGTTGCCCAGGGTTGGCTGGAACTTTTATTTCTTTTTTTTTTCAATGTCTTGCTATTTTTGAAACAGTGTCTCATCAGCCTTGAATTCACTATATATCCCAGGCTGGCCTTGAACTCAAGGCAGTCCTCCTGCCTCAGCTTCCCAGAGTGCTAGGATTATAAGCATGTGCCACTGCCCCCCACCAAAATGCCTTTCTTTGGCTTTTGTGAAAATTAAATGTGATGAGCTCATTCCATAAATTGCCTAATGAAGTGCCTTGCATAAGATGTGAAAGTAGACAGGTATGGTGGCTCATGCCTTTGTGTATTCAAAAATAGAATCATCTACATCTGTTAGCAAGGTAGGCTATTACTGGGAAAACGTATATGTTCTGTAACGTTGCTTTGAGAACTGACACATGAAAATATCCCAAGTGTAAAAACCTTGCAGTTGTTATTTATTTATTTTTGGTTTTTTGAGACAGGGTCTTGCTATGTAGTTCACAATGGCCTTGATTTCACTGTGTAGTCCAGGCTGGCCTCAAACTTGCGGTGAGCTTCCTGCCTCAGCCTAAGTGCTAGGATCACAAGCAGGCACTACTATGCCGGGCTAAAACCCTGCAGTTCTTTAGGAGATATCTTAGCTGGGCATGGTGCACACACCTGTAATCCCAGCACTCGGGAGGCTGAGACAGGAGGATCACTGTGAGTTCGAGACCAGCCTAGGCTACACAGGCAGTTCCAGG
>NW_022900951.1:61529311-61585387 GCF_012274545.1 Fukomys damarensis | reverse complement strand
TGAGCTGAGTAGTGGCATTTGCCTGTAATCCCAGCATTTAGGGACACTGAGGCAGGAGGATCGCCATGTGTTTGAAGCTAGCCTGGACTACGTAGTGAGTTCAAGGTCAACCTGAACTACATAGCAAGACTGTCTCAAAACAAACTGAGACCACTCCCCAAAAAAATCTTAAGGAAAAGAGACAGTGATATATTTTAGCCATATCCAGGAAGTAGGTGAACTGACAGTGGGAACAGATGGCATTTAGGAATTAAAAATGCTCTCTTCTCTGCCTCCTGTCTGTCTCCTTCAGTAATTACTTGCCAATTATGTTTCCAAATCTGTTAATTCTCAATCTTAATTTAAGGATGAAGTTAGAAATGTATTACCTGGGAATTATATCTTAATAACATGAAGACTGATAAATTATTAGGAAAGCTAAAAATATGAAGAATTTTTAAGAATGAGCCCCAGTGTTCTAGAATAAAGATACAATTAAATATGTTTTAGAAGAGCTGGGCGTGGTGGTGCACACCTGTAATCCCAGCACTCGGGAGGCTGAGGCAGGAGGATCGCTGTGAGTTTGAGAACAGCCTGGGCTACACAGTGAGTTCCAGAGAAGTATGAACTATACAGTGAGACCCTGTCTCAAAAAAACAAAAAAAAAATGTTTTAGAAGAAGAAGAGGTATATTTCAGAGGAATTTAGACTGGCCCTATATAGCTTTATCTGAAATTCAAAATAAATCTGAATGGCAGGATCAGTTTTAGCTCTGAATGTTAATAGGTTCAGATATAAGTGCTCGGGACTGTAGTCCCAGTTCAGGAAGCTAAGGCAGGATAATTGAGAAATCAAGGCCAGCCTAGGCAACTTAGAAATATCTCAAAATTTTAAAAATAAATAAAGTAGCCTCCTGTATTCTTTTTTCGATGAGTGATATTTAGTGATGATAGAATTTGTACTTGTTAAAGGCTTAACCTACTTCGCTTGAGCTAATCAAGATAACTTACATAACAAGTAGAATAAAATTAAACTGTCTCGCTTCGCTTTGGTTTTTCCTTTTTATGTTTTAGACAGAGTCTCACTTGGTAGTTTAGGCTGCCCTTGAACTCACGATGTAGCCCAGATCAGCCTAGAACTCATGGAGATCCTCCTGCCCCAGCCTCCTGAGAGCTGGGATTACAGGTATGCACCACCACACTCGGCCTGTTTATTTTTGAGGTACTGGGGATTGAATCCAGGTCATTTGCCCTAAGCTAAATTCCAAGCACATTTTTTATTAGTACACATTTGCAGTACCCAGCACATTATTTTTTGAGACAGAATTTTACTAAGTTGCCCAGGCTGGTCTACAACTTGCAGTCCTCCTGTGTCAGCCTCCTGGGGTCACAGACTTGTGCCGCCACACCTACCTGTTGGTCCTCTTAATCCATTGAAGTCCTAGGTTTCTCTAACACTTGATTGTTACTAACAGGATTAGAGATATTGACTTCCTATTAGTGTAATGATTTTTAATTTTTTTGAGACAAAGTCTCACTATACAGTCCAGGCTGGCCTTGACCTTACTGTATAGCCCAGGCTGGCCTGGAATTTGGGTGATCTTCCTGCCTCAGCCTTCCAAATGCTGGTGTGAATCACCACACCCGGCTTTAGTGGAATGACTTTCAGCATATGTGCTACCGAAGTGAGCACTAGTGGAATGATTTTTGAAAGCCATGCTAACTAAAATATTTCAAGAAAAGAGACTTTAAGCTTTCTTTGTTGGTACTGTACTTAATTGTATTACTGCTTTTTATTTTATTTGAACAGTTGAAAATAGACTGATATACTCCAAGGACAAGGACAGAAATCATGGATTGTGAATGTTAGTTTATAAATTTAATGTTTTTCCACAGTAAACTTGAGGTTTGTTTTAAATAAATATATCTGATGTAAATTTAAAACTTTGTATCAGTACTTTAAAAAAAATGTTTAAATGTACCAGTGGTAGCTGAGCATGGCGGTTTGTGCCTGTAATCCTAGCACTTGGGAAGCTGAGACAGGAAGATAGCTGCGAGTTCAAGGCCAGTCCCAGCCAGGGCTACATAGTGAGTTCAAAGCTAGCCTGAACTACATAGCAAGACTTTGTCTCAAAAAGCAAAATCAAACAAACAAACAAAAACTATCAGTGAAAAAAGTACTTGCAATAAATAGGATTTATTTTCAAGTCAGTTCCTTTTTTAGGTTGCTGAGTAGTTCACTTGATAAACCTCTTACATTTCCATACCACAGTCCTTGAAAAGTGTTTGTAACTTATTAACTTTAAAGTATTAAATAGGAAGTACAATGACCTAAAAGACATTAGTGAAACTTTATTTTTTCATTTGAACGTTGTGACTTAGGGAGATAAAGGAATATTGAGAAATTGAATAGTGTGCCTAGTATGGAGGTAACAGAGGAACCAGAATTTTCATTTTTTTATGGGAGGAAGCTGGGGGTTGAACCCAGGTTCTTATGCATGCTAAGCATGTGTTCTAGCACAGAGAGGCAACCACAAGTCTAAATTTTCATTTCTTTCTTTCTTTGTGCAGCACTGAGGATTGAACTCAGGGACTTGCCCATGTTAAGCAAGCATTTGGCCACTAAGCTACATCCCCAGTCCCTAAATTTTATTTCTTGACCATGGTTTTCAGTACTTAAATAATGAGGTCTTTAAAAGGACAAGGAAGAATTTTCTTCAGGACTAGAGATTTGCCTTGATCACAAAAGTTTCCCAAGGGTGTGATAGCTAAAAAGTGTTGGAGATACAGCTCAACCCAAGAATGCTTGCCTAGCATGCATGAGACTTCATTTCAGTCCTTAGTACTTGGTGGAGGGAGGGTGTCTATATTTTGTGTGTGTGTGTGTGTGTGTGTGTGTGTGTGTGTGTGTGTGTGATATTGGGGATTGTACCTGGGGTTTCTGCAGTGAACTACATCTCCAGCCCTTTTAAATTTTTTTTTATTTTGAGATAGGATCTCATTCAGTCATCATATTGCCCAGGCTGACCTCAAATTTGTGATTCTTCTGCCTTAGCCTCCCAGAGTGTGGGAATTGTGGGTATTTACCATTATGCCCAGCTAAAAGAAAGTGTTCAGTGGCATGCACCTATAATCCTAGGTACTGGGGAGGCTAAGAAAGGTTTCCAGTTTGAAGAGAGACTGGGTGATATAGTGAGACCTCTATCTCAAAACCAAAACCCAAGAAGCCATGCCTATAATTCCAGCACTCTGAGAGGTTGAGGCAGGAAGATCACAAGTTTGAGCCCAGCCTAGGCAGTTTATCAATTTAGTGAGATCCTGTCTCAAAAAATTTTAAAAAGGGTTGGGTATGTAGCTCAGTGTAAAGGCCCAGGGTTCAGTCCTCAATGCCACAAAAAGACAAAAAATAACATCAGAAAAACACTTTCAACTGATATACAATGAAGAGACATTCCTTTATAAAGCCATGTAATATAGAAGGAAAAAGAAGAGGCTCATGAAAGAAGTGTCTAAAAATTAAGATGTTTGCGTTATCTGAAACATCAGTCTTCAACTCTCCAGGAAGATAAGGGGGTAATTTCTTATAAAGAACTGTATTTTCTCTTGTTATTTATCATTTGAATCACTTGATATTGATTTAATTTCCTGTGTTATACATAGAAATTTATATAACATGTGTTTCCTAGCTATAACAATTAGTATGTAGAGCTGTGGCAAGACGGGGTGGCCCACACCTATAATCTCAGCACTTAGGAGGCAGAGGCAGGAAGGTCGTTGTGAGTTCAAGGCCAACCTGAATTACATAGCAAGACCCTGTTTCAAAAAAAGGGGTTGGAGGGCTAGGGATTTAGCTCAGTGGCACTTTGCCTGCCTGACAAGCCCAAGGTCCTGAGTTCAATCCCCAGTACTGCAAAAGACAGGGGGAGGGGTTGGAGATGTAGCTTAGTGTGAAAACCCTGAGTTCAACCCCCAGTACCACAAAAACTAAAAGGAAAAAACATCAACTGGAAATAAACTAAGAATAGGGAACAATGAATTTGTTCACCATGAGAGATAATTAATGTTAACGTGTGTATATACATCCAGAAGGCTATTTATACATGTGTATTATAAAAATGCATTTTTTTTAAACTACGGAATTAGAGGTACAGTTTATTTATTTATTGGTACCGGGTATAGAATTCAGGACTTTATTCTTTTTTTTTTTAATTTTATTGAGTTTATTGGTACATTTTAGGGATACAGTACAGTTACATTCATTGTTGGGATCATGTACCTTTACATGGCAAGTCTTGATTCTCATTTTTTCCCCTTACCTCTGCCCTCCCTTCACCCCCTAGGACTTTATTCTTTTTGGGCAGGCATGGTGCCAATGAGTTACATCCCCGGCCCAAAAATGCATATTTTTTTGAGACAGGGTCTCACTGTGTACTTCAGGCTGGCCTTGAACTCACTGTGTAGCCCAGGCTGGTCTCAAATTCACGGCAATCTTCCTGCCTCAGTTTCCTGGTTGCTGAGATTATAGGCTTGTCCCACCATTCCCAGTTTAAATTTCAGTTGTTTCTCCCTAATATATTATTTTCACTTGTTATTTCATATTATAAAACGTACCCTAGACTTACTGAATTAGTTTTATTGTGGGATGAAACCTAGAAGTCTTTTTTGTGTGTATGTTGGGGGGAGAGTACTGGGAATTGAACCCAGAGCCTCACATGGAGCTGTACCCTGTCCCTATCTATCTATCTATCTATCTATCTATCTATCTATCTATCTATCTATCTAGTGAGACAAGGTCTCATAATGTAGTTCAGACTGCCCTGGAACTCACTAGCCCAGGCTAGTCTTGAACTTGCAGCAATCCTCCTGCCTCAGCCTCTCAAGTGCTGGGATTACCAGTTTGCACCACCACGCCAGGTTTAAAAGGTTGAATGTTTTTTTTGCGGGGGAGTACCAGGGATCAAACTCAGGACCTTGCACTTACAAGGCAGGCACTGAAACCACAGAGCTAAATACCCTAAATTGTTTTCTTTATTTTGAGACAGGGTCTTGCTAAATTGTCCTTCTGCCTCAGCCTTATGGAGTGCTGGGATTATAGGCATGCGCCACCATAATTGGCTCATGACGCCACATATTTATAGCTAATTCAAAGTATGTTGAACATGTACCAACTTCCCATGATGAATGTATTTATTATATATCACAAATATGTACTAATAAAGAAAAAACAGCTGGGCATGGTGATGCATGCCTGTAATCCCAGCACTTGGAAGGCTGAGAGGCAGGAGGATCGCCATGAGTTCAAGGCCTGCCTGGGCTGCATAGTGAGATCCTGTCTAAAAAAAAAAAAAAAAAAAAGTAAGCAGACAAGCACATATGCATGCACACATACATGCACATTTATTTGCCTGTTTCATTGGGATGATATGGTTAGAGATAGAATATATAAAGCTAAATAAATACTTGTTAAAGCTTTACAATTTTTTTGTCAAATAGCTCCAAAAAAAGAATCTTTCACAGTGAATAATATAGCCAAATCATGTTTGAATTATTTGAAAATACAGCAAAACTAATGACAGCTTTAAAATATAGAATGAATATTTAAGAAATGTTCAATGTTGCTGACCGTTAGAGAAATGCAGATTTATTGTTTGTTTGTTTGTTTGTTTTTGGTACCGGGGATTGAACTCGGTCCTTGTGCTTGCAAGGCAGGCCACCAAACCCGCTGAGCTAAATCCCCGGCCCTAGAAATGCAGATTTAAAACGTTTCACCTATTCCCTTTTTCTAGGTATCTTCCCAAACGAGTTAAGTCATCCTGTTATAGTGATACATACATACCCTTGTTTATACACTGATAGCATTATTCACAATAGTTAAATCTTGGAATCAGCCCATGTGTCTCTCAGCAGATGAATGGATAAAGAAAATATGGTAGTGGCCAGGGATTTAGCTCAGTGGTTCTGCTGCCTGTCTCACAAGTACAAGGATCGAGTTCAATCCCCACTACCAAAAAAAAAATAATAAAATAAAATAAAGAATGTGGTGGTAGTTATACACAATGGAATACTGCTTTGCTATAAAGGATAAATTTGAGCATTTGTAGGAAAATGGCTTGAAAACATAATTTTTTTCCAGAATGAATGGGTAGTCTGTTCATTGAATGCAGAGGAAACATTTACAAATTGAGTACACAAAATGAATAACTGCACATTCTCCATCCAGGGTTCATGGTATGAAGGTTTAGGAGGGCCTATCAAAGACCCAAAAGACTCCAGACTCCCTCTCTACTCTCAGAACCCCACAGATATTTGGGAGAGTGGGAGGAAATTCTGAGGCTGTGGGGCTTGGGCTTTCTTCTCTCTCCTACCCAGAAGGCAGTGAGAACAGAAGTCGGGTGTATAAGGCCCAGTCATCTTGACACAGAATGGTCTCTGGTTTAGTAAATACTGGAGGTGGCACATACAGAAGGAGAAAATTATGGCCCAAGGCTGCCCACTGGGAGGAGCTAAGTGGGGGATCAAATTCCCAGCTAGCAGATTCCTAGGTAAGGTCAGAGGCTTTGCCCTGTTCCCTTTTGACCCACTGAAACCAGCTGTGAAGGGGGGGACCTTTGAGCTTCAGCCTGGTGGTATTATTATTATTGGTGGTGGGGGGGGTACAATGACAGCCAATGAGACAGTTCTGGCTCAGGCCACTGGGAAAGCACTCCTGAGCCCCATCCGCCTCCTAGAAGGGCTCCCTTTAGCCTGGGGCCCAGACAGTAATGTTAGTGCTATGAAAAGGAGCCAACACAGGGTGGAAGGGGCAAGAGCAGCTCTCATAGGAAGGCCAATGCCCTAGGTACCCAGGGTCCAGAGGCAGGTCACACAGTGTGGCTGAGTTCCAGGGAGAGGTGTACAGAACCTGAGAAGGGGAACTGAGCATCCCAGGACCCTCCTGCAGTGTACCAGTTCCTTTATTTTCACTTCCTTTTGGAAGATTATGGGTTTGTAATGTGGACATCCATTGCTCACCTCTGGCTGTCTATTCCCAGGCTAGACACTAGATGGTACCTTCGTGAAGCTGCACAAGAGAGCGAGCGCAGAGGTCTCTGAAGGGAAAGAGCAATGGGTAGTACCAAAGGATTGCACTAGACAGTGGGATCCTAAGGCCTATGTCTTGGCCCAGGTGCCCCTGTTTCCCCAGGAAGCAGCAGTGGGGCTTTTTTCGCCCTTAGTTGAGAAGGAGGCATCTGGGAAATGAAATGGGCATCCAGGGTGGAGAAGGAGGCAATAGTGGGCTCTGCAAAGAAGAAATTGAGAGAAGCCGGGTGTGGTGGCGCACACCTGTAATCCCAGCACTCGGGAAGCTGAGACAGGAGGATCGCTGTGAGTTTGAGACCAGCCTGAGCTACACAGTGAGTTCCACAGCAGTCTGAACTATATAGTGAGACCCTGTCTCAAAAAAACAAAAAAGAAAAGAAAGAAGGAAACTGAGAGGGACTGGGAATTTAGCTCGGTGGTTCTGCCTGGTGCAAGGTGCCAAGCTCGATCTCTGGTACCAAAAAAAAAAAAAAAAAAAAAAAAAAAAAAAAAAAAAAGAAGAAGAAGAAGCTGAAGCTGAGTTGTGAGGAAGGGGTTGGAGTGATCCTGCCACCATCGTGGCTAAGGTCCATGCCACAATATGGCCATCTGGCAAGTGTTAGGGCCCAGGAGGGGTTCCTGGCAGCACTATGCAGGAAGAAAGATCTTGGCTAGGAGATAGGGACTGCTTAGATCTAACCAGGGGTCAAGGCCCCTGTGGCCTGCAATTCTAGCTAAGGCCAAACCTGGGCCTGCCACTGGAGCCTAATCTTAAGGAATAAGGTGGCCTGGAATTTGAGGAGCTGGGGAGAAAGGTTCTGTGGATGAAAGGGGAGTTCCGGAAGTAACTGGGGCATAGAATACCCTCCAGTTAAGTGAATCTCAGCCCCTTGGGCCACCTCCATTCCATCACACCAAATTCAGGCCCACTGTGGACAGGGTCTCCTGAGGGCACAGAGCAGGGGCTGAGGCCAGGCATTTTCTATTTAGTCCTGGCCATGAGGCCTATTTCTAAAGAGTATTGGGCCCAGATGACACGGTAGAGCATGGACCATGGTATGTCTGTGCCATGGCCGGGGGCTCAGCCATTATATTGCTGTGGATAGCGCAGGTAAGACTCCCACACACAATACGACTTGTTACAGCATGTACAGCACCTGGCGCATGTAGATTGGGTAGACCTGATGCTCCGGTAGTGTGAGGAGGTGTGCTTCAGGATGTTTTATGAGATGAATGGTGAAGATTCTTCATAGACAAAGAAACTGCTATGCTACCACCCACGGATGCCTCAAGGCCTATAGTACGGTTATTCGGATAGCAGCAGACAGTCAATGAAGTCCTTGATCAAATTGAACACATTAGGCCAGGGATCTCTCAAGTAACTACTCTCCTCTGAGGCTCTACTGGTACAGCCAGGTGCAATTGTCATCCTCAAAGGGCACGGTACCACTGAGCAAGATGTAGTCAGTGACACCCAGCACCCACATGTCCACAGAGTTGGTAGTGGACCGGTGGACCAGGACCTTAGGAGCAATGTACTCAGGTGTGCCATAGGTGATTTCGTCAGGCAGTCCTCACCCATCTTGTGGATACTGGGAGGCCAGAGTCAGTGATGATGATCTTGGAGTCAGCACCCTGGGTGGTAGAAGACCATGTTCTCAAGTTTGAGGTCACAGAGTGTGAAGCCTAGTGTGTGCAGATACTGGACACCATCCAGCACCATCTGAAGCATCCTTGTGGCATTGCACTCAGTGATGTAACCCTTAGCAGTGATGAGTTGAAGGATCTCACCTCTTGTGGCTAGGTCTGTCACCATACACACATGCTTCTGTTTCACACAGTTCAGTCTCACACCACCCTCTCTCAGTATTTGGTTTCAGTCATCTTGATGGCAGGTGACTGACAGGGTGCCTGGTATTCCACACATACTACTCAGCTAAAACTGCCTCGACCAATGAAGGAAGCCCTTGGTGTCATCTTTAGCTGTCACACATGGGTGGAAGTTGACTCTATGCTTAGCCACCCTGGCCTGGCATGGTGGTTCTAAAGAAAGCTCTGTAGCTGGTAAATGGGGCACTGTGTCCAGGAGGTACATAGTGAGTGGCAGCTGAAAACTCAGCCTTAAGTGGGCCAACATTGTCCACCTCTGATGAAATGCTTACACATATCACTTAGTGCCACTGAAGGGTTCCATCTTCTTGATAAGATTCAGCTGGACATCCTTGAACAGGTCAGGAAGGACCTTACTTGTCCCATGGCCTATCATGGACATGGGTATTCTGTCCTGTAAAGCTGGCAGTACTTGTTCTGTAGTCAGAGCCCCATTTATATCTTAAGTGGGAGATTGGCTGCTCAGCATCTCTGTGGCTCTGTAGATGTCTCCTGGCTACAGCCACAGATGCTGCTGTTGCCACTGCCATCTTCCAACATCAGCATTGTGGCAGGAACCATTATGTTAAATGAAATAAATCAGACATGCAGATTTGACACATTCCCTCAAAATTCCCACTGGCTTGAACCACTGGCAGTACATGTGTGATTGTCCCATGCTGCCTGACGGTCATGCATGTACTGCTCGCCAGGGGTTCAGCCTGGCAGAAAGACATACAAAATACGGCTCCAATTTGAACCTTATTTATATTTTTAGTTTTTTACACTAGAGAAACGATTCAGTATTTACACATGTGTGTCCTATTTGTTTCACTTAAGAGTATGTATGGCTCAATATGCATCCAATTAGCTATAAATGACTCTAGTTTGTCATTCTTTATGGCTGAGCAGTACTCCATTTTATAGAAAAACCACATCTTATTTATCCAGTCTCCAGTTGATGGGCAATTGGGCTGTTTCCAAGTTTAAGCTATTACAAACTGTGCCACTATAAACATAGGTGCTCATATATCACTGTGATATGAAGCTTCTAATTCTTTTGGAAAGATACCCAGCAGAGGGATGGCTGGGTAAAATGGAACCTCCAGTCCAAGCTCTTTGAGGTATCTCCGTATTGATTTCCATAGTGGTTGCACCAGTCTGCACTCCCACCAACAATGGAGAAGGGTTCCTTTCTCCCCACAACCCTGCCAACATTTGTTATTGGTTGATTTCTTGATAGCAGCCATTCTTTCTGGAGTGAGGTAGAATCTCCATGTTGTTTCAAACTGTATAATTGGTATTGTGAAATAGGAAGAAAAGGGCTAAAGGAGTAAGTGACGTGGGGAATGGTAGGGGAAAGGAAAGAAGGGAAAAGAAAATATGAGAAAATGAAAAACTGGAAACAAATTTTTTGTAAATAGGGAAGGGTGGAGAGGATGAAGGGAGGGCAGGGGAATGGGGAAAAATAAGAACCAAGATACTCCATTTAATGGTACAAGATCCCAATGATGAATGTAACTGTACTGTATACCTAAAAAGTACCAATGGAAAAAACAAAAAACAAATTACGGCCCCATCATGAACATGTTAAATACAATATGATTTCTCATATATGGGAAAACAAAAGTATAAAGAGCAAAATAAAAAAGGAAATGGCGAGATTGATCTTTTGCAAATGAGAAGGGGACTAAGACATGGAGAGAAGGAGGAAGGAAAGGAAACATAAAAAGAATTGAAAGGCATCATCATATAGCCACGATGAAAGTAGTCATTATGTATTACAAACATGTACTAATAAAAATTGAAAATTTAGTGTATTAACTGCATGTTCACTTTGTCTTTTTAAGATGGTGTTATCTGAAAAGGTTAGTCAGCTGATGGAATGGACCAATAAAAGACCTGTAATAAGAATGAATGGAGACAAGTTCCGGCGCCTCGTTAAAGCCCCACCAAGAAATTACTCCGTTATTGTCATGTTCACTGCTCTCCAACTTCATAGACAATGTGTTGTTTGCAAGTATGAGCTTTCAATTACACACTAAAATTAACTCATAAGATTTTTAATCACTTCTCAATTCCAGAAGAACCAAATTTGTTCAGTGGATATATAAATAATGAATGTGTATATCTTACTTAGGATGTCTATAGTAACACATACTATTACTTCTCTTTTATGATTAATTCTTGGTTCACCATGTTTTTGTAGAAGTATAAATAAGGGATTGTAGCCATCATAAGAATAATTTAAAAAACAATCATTTTATAAGTTGTTATCAATTATATATCTGTACCAGTAGCATTGATACAGTGTTGCTGTTTATGAATATTTTTAATGTAATATTCTTGTTTTATCACAGCAATCTCAGTAGTTAGAATAAATATTCTTCCATTATTGGAATGCACAGGCTCCCAAAATTTTAAGTGTTCTCCCTGAAACGTTAGATGTTTATTTATGCACTAATGATAGCTTCATCTGGGAATATGAGAGAACAAGGAGCTCTTAAAAAACAAAGATGTATATGATCTCATTTGGAACCTAATAAAGTCAAACTCAAAAGAAGCACAAAGTAGAATGGTGGTTACTAAAAGATTGGAGGTGGAAATGGAAAATGGGGAGACAGGGTCTCATTAATGGAGCCTCAGGAACAAAGATTGCTTTCTTTAAATAGAAGCATCATTGATAATTAAAAATGGTAGATGTTAAAAACTAGAGTAGGTTTTGCTTTTTACTATTTTTATATCTATGAAGAGATAGATATCTCTCTCCGTGTGTGTGTGTGTGTGTGTGTGTGTGTGTGTGTGCGTGTGTGTTTAAGAAAGAAAGTCTTACTGTGTTGCCCAGGCTGGTCTTGAACTCCTGGGATCAAGTGATCCTCCTACCTCAGCCTCCCGAGTAGTTGCCCAGTCTGGGCTGGAACTTGGGATCCTCCTGGGATTATAGGGACATACCACAATGCCTCACTTTCTTTTTATTTTTTATTTTGAGACAGAATCTCACTGAGTTGCCCAAGTGGGACTCAAACTTGCACCCTCCTACTTCAACCTCCCTCAGTGCTGGTATTTTAGGCAACTACAAGTATATGTATTCCAAAACATCACACTATTTTATATGTGTACACACACACACACACATGTACACTATACAATTATTATTTGTCAATAAAAAGAATTACTTTTTAAAATCCAAAGATATAAAATTTAGAAATTTTTTTGTTGTCTATGTTTTTCAATGTTTGTTAATCTTGGAGTTGGAGACTAATCTCACTAAATTTTCATCAAACAGTAGTTTAGCAATTTTATTTTGCTGTTTCTGAATGATCTCAGGAACAAAGATTGCTATTTCTTTAAACAGAAACATCACTGATATTTCAAAATAAAGTATCTTTTGCTTTTTAATATCTATATATATCTACATTTATATATACACGGATACAAATTTTATATATAGACAACAAGAGCAACAAAAGACGCAATTAACTGAAGTTTTTCATGTGACCACTGAAAGAGCTTTGGTATAAGAAACAGGCACAAAGTATGAAATGGAGACATGCAATTACTAATTTCTGATGAAATCTCCAACAGTTGGGATAAGGCTTTTTGTGCCCAAACAAGGTTTGTTCCTAACCTTGTTATCAGAGCCTGACTTACTTGTGAATGATTTTTAACATTTCTCCTATAAAAATTGCTATTGCTATTGCTTCGTTGGACTTTAACTGCTGATACACTACATTGATTTTAGAAACTGTTTTATATGTTATGTTCACAAATCTGATTGCATCCAGGCAAGCTGATGAAGAATTTCAGATTCTGGCAAACTCTTGGCGATATTCCAGTGCATTTACCAACAGGATATTTTTTGCCATGGTGGATTTTGATGAAGGCTCAGATGTATTTCAGATGGTAAGACCTTTGGTTTATTCTCTTATGTAGGGGTAGATTTTATGTGTGTGTGTGTTTGCGTGTGTGTGTGTGTGTGTGTGTGTGTGTCTGCTGTCAAATCGAGCACAGGGATACATAAAATATGAATAAAGATTTTTTCAGTGGCTATAAGAAGTTTAATAGGATTGCTCCTATGTAAGATCTAGAGTAGTTGGTGAACTAAGAGCTAAACTTTAATCGTAAAGACAGTGATCTGGACCAGGGATTTAGCTCAGTGGCATGTGCCTGCCTGGCAAGCGTGTGGTCCTCAGTTTGATCCCCAGTACCAAAAAAAAAGAGTCAAAAGGTAGTAATCAGTGTTAACATGTTAGAATATGAAAATTGAGTAGTAATCGAGTAACTTGGACATATATGTAACTTATACACAGTTTTATTGAGGTGAAATATAAAATAAAATTTACCATTTTAAGTATATAACTTATAGAGTAATTAGTGAAATCACAACACAAATCTTATTATCGTGTCCCCAATAGTGAAGTGTTTAGTACAGCCAGTATTGCTCTTGCCTCTTGTCTTTAACAGAAAAGGTCTTTCTTGTTTAAGGCTCAACCCTTTTCCTGTGTGCTGGATTACATACCCATCTACTTTATTAGTTATGGGGTTTTATGTCTGTGTTTTCATCTTCAGCCTTTACTAGGTCTTACCCCTTGCAAATAATCAAGGACATAGATTTCCTGGGCATGAAAATGCCTATCTGAGTACTCAGGAAGCTGAGGCAGGAGGATCACTGCAAATTTGAGGCAGCCTGGGCTACATAGTGAGACCCTGTCTCAAAAAGCCAAAAATAGGAGCCGGGGATTTAGCTCAGTGGTACCACCGCCTGCCTCACAAGCACAAGGACCATGTTTGATCCCCAGTACCCCCAAAAAAGAGCCAGGTGTGGTGGCACATGCCTGTAATCTCAGCACTCGGGAGGCTGAGTCAGGAGGATTGCTGTGAGTTTGAGGCCAGCCTGTGTTACATAGCAAGACCCAGTCTTAAAAAAAGAAAAATTGAATCAGGGACATAGATTCAATTTTGTCTTTGTTATAAGTTTGTCTAACTCATAGTTGAACTCAGTAATTGTATAAAATATAAAAATGATCTGTGTAATTCCTTGCTATACTTGCTCATATGAAGAACTTCCCAATCCAAAAATTCATTATGTCCAAAATTAATCTCTCTTCTACCTACACTTGGTGTTCTATGTTCCATATTGTTAGAAATATTTCTTTGATATCTTTGTATTTTTTTTTTTTTTTTTTGGTACTGGGGATTGAACTGGGGTCCTTGCGCTTGCAAGGCAGGCCACCGAACTGCTGAACTAAATCCCCGGCCCAATCTTTGTATTTTTGTACAGCATCTGTTTTAGACATTTCCCTTTTAAGTTTTTTTTTTCTTTTTGATGTTTGTTTTTTGCTTTTTGAGACAAGGTGTCACTTTGTAGTGCAGCCTGGTCTTGAACTCACTATCGCTATGTAGCCCAGGCTGGTCTCAAACTCGGGATAATCCTCCTGCCTCATCCTCCAGAGTGCTGGGATTATAGGCATGTGCCAGCACACCAGGATTCCAGAACTTTTTTTTTGTCTTACAAAATTGAAATTCTAGTCTAGAGGATGTATCTCAATTGTAGGGTATATGCTTGGCATTAGTGAGGCCCTGAGTTTAATCTCAGCACCACAAAGAAAACAAAAACCCTAAAACTGCGCATTAAACAACTTTCATTTCTCCCACCCCAGCCCTTGAAACCACCATTGTCCTTCCTGTCTCTGTGAATGTGACTACTCTAAATACTTTATATAAATGGAATCATACAGTATTTGTCTCTCTCTCTCTCTCTCTCTCTCTCTCTCTCTCTCTCTCTCTCTCTATCTCTCTCTCTCTCTCTCTTTGGTTTTTCGAGATGGTCTCACTATGTTGTTCAGACTGACCTGAAATGTAGCCCAGACTGGTCTCGAACTCAGGAATCCTCCTGCCTCAGCCTCCTGAGTGCTGTGATTACAGGCGTGCACCACCATGTCTGGCTTGTATTTGTCTTTTTGTGACTATCATTTCACTTAGCATCGTGTCCTCAAAGTTGAGATTGTAGCATATATCAGAACTTTGGTTTCTTTTTTGTGTGTGTGTGTGTTACTGGGGATTGTACCTGTGGCATTTCCATTGAGCTATATCCCCCATTCTCTAGGCCAGCTTGCCTTCCTTTCTGTCTTCTGTCTTCTCACTTCTCTTCTCTCTTCTCCCTCCTCCCTCCCTTTCCCTCTCTCCCTCTCCCTCTCTCCCTCTCTCTCCCTCTGCCTAGTTTGGCTTTTGCAAATAATGCTGTTGTGAATGTGGGTATATAAATAACTCTTCAGGAACCTGTTGTCAATTCCTTTGTGTATATACCTAGAAGTAGAATGGCTAGATTATATAATAATTCTGTTTTTAACTTCTGAGGAATCTCCATGCTATTTTCTGCAGCAGCTCCATCATTTTACGTTCCCACAAACAGTGCACATGGGTTCCAGTTTCTCCATATCCTCACCAACAATTCTTTTCCTATATACATAAATACTCACACACATACGCATATAAGATCATTCTAATGATGACAGTGGTATCTCATTGTAGTTTTGATTTTTATTTTCATGATGATTAGTGATTTTGAACATCTCATGTTCTTATTGATCACTTGTATATCTTCTTTGTAGAACTGTCTATTCAAGTCCTTTCCCCTTTTTTCTTTTTCTTTTGTGATTTTAGGGATTAATCACAGGGCTTCATACATACTAGGCAAGCTCTCTACTACTGAACTATATCCTTGTTCTTTTTTGGAGATAGGGTCTCTAATATTTGAGGCTGGCCTCCAACTCTCAATCCTTCTGTCTCAGCCTCCTAAGCAGCTGGAATTACAGGTGTGCAGCGTCATGCCTGATTGCTTTGCCCATTCTAAAACCCAGTTATGGGGCTGAGGGGTTAGCTCAGTGGTTCTACCGCCTGCCTTTTTTATTTCCTTCCATCACCTGTCTTGCAAGCACAAAGACCCAAGTTCAATCCCTGGTACCAAAATAAATAAATAAATAACCCAGATATTTTCTGTTGTTGAGTTGTAGAAGTTGTTTATATATTCTGAATATTAACCCCTTATTAGATTTCCAGATAATTTTACTGATTTCATAGGTTGCCTTTTCACTCTTTTGATTTTCTTTTTAATTTTTATTACTATATATTTGCAGTACATAATGGTTACATTCATTGTAAGGAGTTGATATCTGTACATAACACATCTTAATTCTTTTTTTTTTTGGTTTTTTTTTTTTAGATAGGGTCTCACTATGTTGTTGAGAATGACCTGGAACTCACTATGTAGCCCAGACTGGTCTCGAACTCACAGCGATCCTCCTGTCTCAGCCTCCCGAGTACTGGGATTACAGGCGTGCACCACCACATGCAGCCATGCAAGATATTTTTTAAAAAGTGATTTGTTATAAACATCTTTTATTAGCTGGGCATAGTGGCACACACTTGGAATCCCAGCACTCTGGAGACTGAGGCCAGAGGATCACAAGTTCAATCCCTGCATGGGCAAATCAGCAAGAGCCTGTCTCAAAATGTTTGAAGATGTAGTTCAGCAGTAGAGGGCCTCTGGATTCAATCCCCAGTACTGCAAAGAAAAAAAAAGTTTTATTAATAATCAGGGAAGGGCCAGGGATTTGGCTGAGGGGTGCTGCCGCCTAACTTGCAAGCGCAAGGTCCCAAGTTTGATCCCTGATACCAAAAAAATAAGGGAAATAGAAATTATAGTAATGATAATATAAAAGTTTAATCCATCAAACCAATTTTTGGCCAAGGATATGGGGAAATGGATACTTTTCTACCTTGATGAATAGCATTATAAATTAAATATAATCGCTTTGGAGGGCAATTTGATTGTATCTGTTTTAGTTTTAAAGTATTTTTGCCCTGTAATCTAACACTTCCATTTTTAGATTGGCACTTTCACATATGTACAGGAAGATATGTACAAGGATGTTGCTTTTTACTTTTTTGTGTGTGATACTGAGAATGAAATCCAGGACTTACACATACTACTAAGTAAGTGCTCTACTATTGAGCTATGCCTGCAGCTCATATTATTTTTAATTGGAAAGAAAGGGAAAAGCCTAAAAGTCTAGCAAGAGCATAATTACTTTATAACTGTAAGAATGAAGTTAATATATGTGTACTTTCAGTCATTCAAATTCAACATGATTGAATTTTTAAAAGCATATTTAAGAATAACAGTGCTATGTATGTTAAAAGAAAACATAAATATCATGTTTTCTGTTTATACATATTCATGTATATAGATCAAAGTCAAAGATACGGGAATGGTAAGTTGTTGCTGAGGTACACTGGAAATGGTTCTTGTAACCCTGTAATTTAAAAAAATTTTTCTAGAGAAATATTTATGTGTTACTTAGCTTTTGTTTTCTTAGACACAAAGGTGATATAGCTAAACAAATACTGAAAAAAAGTTTGGCTTAAAATGTGAGCAACATTTGATGGAGTAAACACTCTCCATGGTCTGGTTCTTTGCTTTTTAGACACAAATCAAACTTTTAGCAGTGTATTCAGAATTTATCTACTTTTGGATATTTTGTGCACACTAACAAAACCATAAAATCCATAGACATCAGTAATCACAGGGTTTATTGATTTATTCATCATATTATACAGTCAAAGACAGAGTAATAATAATAATATACAGCTATATATAGGGTATGATTAAAAATAAGATGACTGCTTAAAATTTTTAAATTTATTACAGTAAAGGACACACTGCCATTATTTTCCTTCAAAACACTCCCTCATCACTTTGTTATGTTTTGTTTTGCGGTAATGGAGATAGAACTCAGTACCTTGCACTTGTGAGGCAGGCACCACTTTACTGAGCTAAATCCCTGGCCCCTCCCCCATCACTTTGAACACTTATTCTTGTCACTTAAAGTCTTTTGGAAGTATCTTTGTGCTCTCCTGGCTGCCTCAATATCCTGTATCAGTTCAAAACCTTAACTTGCCACGGTCGTTTTAACTTTAGAGAAGAGCCAGAAGTAGTACGGTGCCAGATCTGGTGAAGGTGGATGAGGACCCACTAGTACCACAATGTTTTACACACCTTTCTGGACTAGATGGTGCTTGGCAACAACATTCACTGTATTTTTTATCGCAGCTTGCAAAGACAAAATTCCTCTTGGCTTATGTATGGAAAAATCTACAAATTGCTGTTAGAAGGGTGTTATTGTGAGTATAGAACCAAAGCAAGAGAGTTCGATTATTTTTTAAGGTTTTTTTTGTTTGTTTTGTTGTTTTTGTTTTGTTTTGTTTTTTGAGACGGGGTCTCACTATGTAGTTCAGTGTGGCCTTGAACTCACTAAGTAGCCCAGGCTGACCTCAAACTCATGGCGATCTTCCTGCCTCAGCTTCCCAAGTACTGGTGCACCACCATGCCCAGCAAGGTTTTCTTTTTTTGAGTTATTTTCTTGGCTGATGTTTTAAAGTTATAATTGTTTTGTATAATTCATTCTCCATTATAGGATTACCCTTTGAGAGGACGCAAAGGCTTACATCTTTTGGTCAGAATTTTTCTCTAGGATTTTACATTGTAGTAAGAAAGATATAATGCAGGGCTGGGGGTGCAGCTCAGTGGCACAGTGCCTGCCTGGCAAGTGTGAGGTCCTGAGTTTAATCCCTGGTACCAAAAAAAGAAAGAAAGACACAATGCAAATGAGAGGATTAGTGTTTCTTTGCCTTAGCTATTCCAGTGTTATCTTTTCAAGCATATCATGCTCTCATGATGAGAAAAAAATGTGATGCTCATCAGTAAACATTTATGAAACTCATTAGAATGAACTATTTCTGCTGGGTATGGTAGTGCACACCTGTAATCCCAGATACTTGGCAGGTTGAGGCAGGAGGCTCATAAATTAAAGACCAGCCTGAATAGTTTAGCAAGACCCTGTCTCCATTTAAAAAAAAAAAAAGACTATTTGCCTTTCTACATATGGCTACCATTTTGTATTGGTTTTCACTGGTTTTTTTTTTTCTTCTTCTTCTTCTTTTTCTTTTTTTTGGTACTGGGGATCAAACTCGGCCCTTGTGCTTGCGGGGCAGGCAGCCAAATCCCTGGCTTGTTTTTCATTTTTGTTTTTGAAACAGGTTCTTCCTATGTAGTTCAGGCTGGGAACTCACTTGTAGCCCAGGCTGGCCTCAGCCTCTTGAATGGTGGGTTTACAAGCATGCGCCACCATGCCTGGCTGCAGTTTTCGATCATTATCCTGATCTTTTGTTCTCCACATTTAACAGTGTATGTACAAGGGATTTAAATTTTTTAAAATGTATTATCATAAGACATTGCCAAGAACAATGGAATAAGTGTGTTCAAAGTGAGGGGAACTATTCTTAGTATTTTCATGGGAATTAATGGCTATGTGTCTTTTAGTATAATAAATTTATTTTTTTGGTGAACAGAGGTTCTTGCTAAGTATTTCAGACTGATTTCAAAATCGTGGTGATTCTCCTCCCTCAGCCTCCAGATTGCAGGGTTTACAGGTGTGCACCACCACACCCAGCTTGTAACAAATATTTTTAAACATTCAAGCCATATCTTCCGTTCACACCTTGTGCCTTAGCTGGGCACAGTAAGTAAAACGCACACATAATACCAGCCTCTGGGGAGACTAAACAAAGGGTATGGATATAGTTTGGTGGTAGAGTGCCCTTGGGTTCATTTGCCAGTACCCCCCATACACATACACAAAGTACTATATTTGGGGATTGCATCAGCTACATAAGACAGTTTAAGTGCTCATGTATATGTGTTATTTTCATAATCTCTGAACAGATTAAAATATCGATGGGATGGGAAATTCCCATGCTAGTGGAGTACAATATAGGTTTCTTAGCTAGACATTTATATTTGGTCAGTAAAGGGTAATAGTTAAGGGCACAGTCAGACTTATGTTTGAACCCTGACCACCATTTGAGCAAATCAGTTAACCTATCTAAATCTTAGCTTCCTCATCTTTGTAAAATGCCTCACCTTTGTAAAATGTCTTCCTCATCTTTGTAAAATTATTTACCATTAACTTTTTTTTTATAATTTATACTTCCATGGGCTACTCTTCATTCAGCTAAACATGAATTCTGCTCCAACTTTCATCAACTTTCCTGCAAAAGGGAAGCCCAAACGAGGTGATACATATGAGTTGCAGGTGCGGGGTTTTTCAGCTGAGCAGATTGCCCGGTGGATTGCAGACAGAACTGATGTCAATGTAAGTTTCTCAGATTTGAAGAAAGTTTGTTTGTTGTTGTTCCCTTTGAATTTTATTGGGCAGTGATAATTAATCTTGGCCCTATATCACTGAAGTAGTAATAGTTTGGTGATTTTTTCATAAGTAGTATTTAACAGAATCATCTGGATAAAACAGTGAAATTACGAAACACCATTTGTTACCCTCTTAAATTCAGACTGGAAACCATTCTTTTATTCTTTTGACCTTCTTAAGTCTGTGGGCTATCTATCTAGTTGTACCTGGCAATCTTTCATAGTCTAAAAGATGTTACATTGTGATTAAACAATATTACATCAATTCCACCATATTTTAGAATACAGTATAGATTGCTTTAATTGGAATGAAATGAAAAGAGTATAATTTTTCCTATGAATAAGCACATTTTCATTATTATGTACTTAGTGAATAAATTTTATGCTTTAAGATCTTTTTCTTTCCTTTCCATTAGATTAGAGTAATTAGACCTCCAAATTATGCTGGTCCCCTTATGTTGGGATTGCTTTTGGCTGTTATTGGTGGACTTGTATATCTTCGAAGAAGCAATATGGAATTTCTCTTTAATAAAACAGGATGGGCTTTTGCAGCTTTGGTGAGTCAATTTTATTTTATTTGGTTAGTTTTTTGAGACAGGGTCTCACTATGTACTTCAGGCTGGCCTGGAACTCACTTTGTAGCTGACGCTGGCCTCGAACTCACAGTGATCCTCCTGCCTTAGCCTCCTGAGTGCTGGGATTACAGGCATACATGACCACACCTTTCTCAAAATCAAAAATTTAAAAAGGGCTAAGGATGCTACAATATAAAGGCTCTGGGTTCAACCTCCAGTACCATAAACAATTAAAAGTGAGGAAAACAGTATTTAGTATTCAGTTTTGAAACTTGTCAGTTTAGTTGACATTTTAAAATAGTATTTCCTTTTTTGAATTATTATTAAAGTGTGATTGTTGCGGTGAAATATAAGCCTAAGTAAATAAATCATTTAGCTAGAAAAAATTCACTAATTACCTGAACAGATATAATATTTTATATACCTACTAGTATAATCAAAGTAGGACTAGACTGGCCATGAGTATTTCATTATTTTTTATTTCCCAGTGTTTTGTGCTTGCCATGACATCGGGTCAAATGTGGAACCATATTAGAGGACCACCATATGCTCATAAGAATCCTCACACAGGACATGTGGTAAGAAAAGTCTGGGAGTTGTTTTCATTTTATGCCAAAATTAATTTAATGATTATTATTAAGTGAGACCTGTGCCATAGGAGCTAGATGTAGTTTTGATTTTTCATTTTCTCTGTGTTAACAAGCTTCAGGTACTGAAAAGACCATGCAATGCTCCTAAAAGGAGAAAGTTCCTTATCCCATTTGGTGAGTCATTTTAGTTAAGAATGAAAGTCAGCCTTCAGCTAAATAGAAAAATTAGTCAAATACTTGAGCATTTACTGTTTGTAGGTAACTGCTGGGTTTTATCAGATATTTTGATAGATAAAAGCATAGTTCTTGAGCTGGGCGTGGTGGCTCATGCCTGTAATCCCAGCACTCGCGAGGCTGAGGCAGAAGGATCGCTGTGAGTTCAAGACCAGCCTGGGCTACATAGTGAGTTCCAGGTCTGTCTCAACTACACAGGGAGACCCTGTCTCAAAAAAACAGAACAAAAAAATGGCATAGTTCTTGTTTCATGGAGTCTATATTATCTTATGGTCTTGTACAAATAAATACTAGTTTTTTCATCTGTTGTTGTTGTTGAGAACATAATGTAAGTACAATGAAAAAACAATAAATACAGAAACAGCTTTTATAGTAATCAAAAGTATTTACTGATAAATGCCAAGGATTCAAAATATATGCTTACACACATCAGGTGAGTTAATAATTTCATAGGGTTTTAAATAGCCCACTTTAGGGTTAGGATACTAGAATTTAATTTATATTTAATAAATCAATTTTTTCTTCCCCTGCAGAATTATATCCATGGAAGCAGTCAAGCCCAGTTTGTAGCTGAAACACACATTGTTCTTCTGTTCAGTATCCTTTTTACAATAATTCTTGATTGCTGCATTTTAATTTGCCTATTTCATCACAATCTAGTATTCTTTGTACAGCCTTTGGTTGGGATTGCTCTCCTAATGTAGGTCATAATATCCTTCAGAAATCATATTACTGTTTCATCCATCTTAGCCCAGTTAGCTAGAGACCCCAAGAACAAACATGCAGCATGATAAAGCAGGGTTTCTTGACCTGTTCATACAAGAGACTCTGCTTATTAGAGGAAGCTTGGGATGTCTTTTTACCAAAACAGAGTTTTTACAAGGATTTGAGGTAAAGGTGTAGTTTAAGTAACGTTTAAATGAAGCGCTGTTTTCATAAGCAAAGCAAGGGGGTGCAGTATAGTTCAGTAGTAGAGTTCTTGCCTAGCATGTGTACTGCCCTGAATTGTGCCCCAGCACTGCAAAAGAAAGGGAGGGGGGAAGGCTAAGCATAAAGGGTTCAATATTAGGTCTAGACATTGAGGTTTTGTTTTTTATTTTCCAATACCAGGGGTCAAACTCAGGACCTTGCACCTGAGAGGCAGGCACAGTGCCCCTGAGGTACATCCCTAACCCCACTGAGGTTTTAAAATAGACCCAAGATTCTATTTCTTTGGAAACTACAAACTTAAATAAATGTGAGGGGTTTTTTTTGTTTTGTTTTGTTTTTTTGTCTTCAAACTCCTTGTGCTGCATCTTGGATATAAATCAAGATTACTGAGAATTTAAAAATAAGACTACTGAGAAGTTATACTTAAAATTTTTCTCTTTTTTTGGTACTGGGGATTGAACTCAAGACCTTGCGCTTGCAAGGCAGGTGGCAGAACCACTGAGCTAATTCCCCGCCTCCCTCGCCCTTTTTTATTTCCATAATGGTTTTGCTAGTTTATATTCTCACCAATAAGGTACAAGGGTTTCTTTTTCCTCACAACCTAGCCAGCATGTGTTATAGATTTCTTGATTATAGCTATTCTTTCTGGAGTAAGGTGGAATCACGCTGTTGTTTCAATTTACATTTCTCTAATGGCCACTGACAGTAAACATTTTTTTCATGTATTTATTGTCCATTTGTACTTCTAAGAAGTATCTGTTCATTTCAGTTGCCCATTTTTCAGTTGGGCTTTTTATTTTAAAGGATTAATTTTTCTTAGTTCTTTATATATTTTACATATTATTCATCTATCTGAAGAATAGTTGGCAAAATTTTTTTCCTGTTCTCTAATTTGTCTTTTTTCTGTTGTTTCCTTTACTGTACAGAAGAAGCTTTTTCATTTGATATGATAGCATTTCTTGATTTTTGGTGTTATCTCCTGTGCAATTGAGGTTCTGTTCAGAAAGTACTTGCCTAAGCCTATGTCAATAATTTTAACTATTTTATCTTCTAGCAGATTAAGTGTTTTTGTTTCCTTATTTAGAGTTTTGATCTATTTTGATTTTAGTTTACTATTTGGTAAGAGATAGTGGTCTAGATTCAGTCTTATGCATATGGACAGCAAGTTTTCCCAGCGCCATTTGTTAAAGATGTTATCTTTCCTCCAGAGTAGGTTTTTGGCCCCTTGTCAAAGACCAAGTAGCTGAATGTGTTGGAGTTTTTTCTGCATCTTCTATTCTGTTCCATTGATACACATTTGTTTTTTTGCCAATACCATATTATTTTTATCACTATAGCTTTGTAATGTAACTTGAAGTCCAGAATGTGGTTTCTCCTGCCTTACTCTTGCCCCGGATTGCTTTTACTATTCTAGGGCTGGTTCCATATCAATTTTAAAATTTGTTTTCTCTAGTCCTGAGAGGAATGTTATTAGTATTTTGTTTGGGATTCTGTTAAATCTGTGTATCAGTTTTGGAAGTATGGCCATTTTGAATCTATTTATTCTTCCTAATAAGGAATAGTGAGTATCTTTTCATTTTGATATCTTTTTTGATCTCTTTTTTCAGAGTGCTATTATTTTCATTGTAGAGGTCTTTTACTTAATTGGCACAGTTATTTCTTAGAAATTTAATTTTTCTTGATGCTATTATGAAAGATATTGTTTCCCTAATTTTTTGTGAGTTTATTATTAGTGTATAAGAACACGTAATTTTTGGGCTACCAAATTTGGTGGAATTTTTTTGTTCTTCTATGTAGAGGATCATGTCATCCTCAAATAATGATAATTTCACTTCTTTCTTTCCTATACATATCTTTCTCTTTTTTTTGAGATAGGGACTCATTATGTAGTTCAGGTTGGCCTCAAATTCACAGTGATCTTCCTGCCTCAGCCTCCCAAGTGGTGTGATTACAGGCATGCACCACCACGCCCATCACATATCTCCTTTCTTTCTCTCTTTTGCTTGATTACTCTGGCTAATATTTCAAGAACTATATTGAACAGTAGTGGTGATAGAAGACATTCTTTAATTTTAGAGGAAAAGCACTTAGCTTCTTCCTATTTAATATGATGTTGGCCATTCATTTGTCACCTGATTAAGATAAGATCTTTCTATTCCTATATTGGTTTGTTTGTTTGAGACAGGCTTTCCCATATGTAGATCAGGCTAGCCTTGCACTCACTATTTAGCCCAGGCTGGCCTTGAGCTCTTGGTGATCCTCCTGCCTCAGCCTCCCAAGAGTTCTGAGATTACAGGTGTGTACTTCCATGCCCCTTGGTTTTAACTTTTTTATTAATACATGTTTGCAGTACATAAGGAACACATTTATCATGAGTAATTTGTATATATACATAACACATCCTAATTCTTTTTTGTTCTCTTCACCGCCCCTTCTTCAACTTCTCATTTGCAAAAGCGCTATTTTAATTTTTATCTAAATCCCTTTTCCCTTCCCTCCCTCCTCCCCCAGCTCTTCTTCCCCTTCCATTTGAAAATGTTCTCTCTACTTCCTAATACAGTGGTGCCTCAGTTCATGAATTTAATTCTTTCAGAGATTCTGGTCACCAACCAAATCGAACAAGAATTGAATCAAATTCAATAGTTGGGTCAGTGTTGACCTTAGGGGGAAATTTTATTTGGTTCTCATATCTATCATTGAGATGTATTTATCATCTGTTTTGTTCCTTATTTGTATTTTGGGTTTCTCACACAAAGTAATATATTTAATCTTGCGCGTCTGTTTTATTTTACTTAAGATTATGGTCTCAAGGTACATCCATTTATCTAAAATGCCTCAAGTTTATCCTTCTTTATGGCAAAGTAGTACTCCGCATTTTTAAAAATCATTGTTTATTGGTACATTTTAAGTATACAATATGCTGACATTCATCATTGGGAATTTGTACCTGTACATGATTTATCTTGGTTCTTATTTTTTCCCAATTCCCCTGACCTCCCTTCAACCCCTCCACACTTCCCCATTTACTGATTTTGTTTCCATTTATCCATTCATCTATTGGTGGCCATATGGGCTGTTTCCAAGATTTAGCTATTATAAATTGTGCTGCTATAAACATGGGTGTGCATGTGTCGCTGTAACATGATGATTTTCTTTCCAGCTAGCTTTTTATTAGTGTCTTCTATATGGTTCTTAATATTTTATTACCTCCATTATCTGGTTACATTTTCTGAGCCTGATGAGTACCTCACTGATGTGTTTTTTAAACTCTTTCGAATAATTCAGCTGTGTAGCTTTTTCTTTCCTCCTGTCAATCCCCTATGGATTGGCTTTAGGGGAGTTGGAAGTTTTGGCAGGTGCTTTGTTGTCTTGTCTTCTCATGTTTCTGTTTTTGTTTGTTTTGTGCTTAGGTATGGAGATTTCTTCAGTTAGTCTTCTTTTCCACTGATGCACCGCAGGTGTGGCTAACTGTAGTCCTTTATTTCCATCCCAAGAACTGATCACCTGTGTTAATTTGAGACTGAGCGATGCCATATAATTGTCCCAGCACCCAATTCGCTGGGAATTGACTGCACTACTATTAATGTCACAATGGTAATACTGCACTATTGTTAATGTCACAAAGGTAATCTAGGTATTGGCAGAGAGAAAACCTGTTTATAGCAATAATTTTGTGACCTTGGCAATATCAAGAGAATTAGCAACAATAATATCCTCCAAGACCAACTGGATATTGATATATCATAAAAACCAATAATGTACCACTCTTAACCTTAGAAAAGAAATCTATAATTATAGTATAAACCTCAAGACAAACCGAATACTGTCATATAGTAAATATCTACTAAAGGCATTAACTATACTACTAATAACAGAAAAGACTTCAATAGTAGTAACCTAGAGGTAACTATCTAAAGAATAATAAGCCAGGCATGGTGGCGCACGCCTGTAATCCCAAAACTCGGGAGGCTGAGGCAGGAGGATCGCTGTGAGTTCAAGACCAGCTGGGGCTACATAGTGAGCTCCAGGTCAGTATCAACTACATAGTGAGACCCTGTCTCAAAAAAACCAAAAAAAAAAAAAGAATAATAGAGCTTAATCATATTATTACAGGTATAGAGGATTGGAAATGGAAGAAATAAACATTTTTGAAAAATTATATAATGGGAGATTAGGAGGAGGAGAGAAAAGTAAGACAAAAGGTCCTATTACCAAGTGGAAGTATATTCATAGAATTTGATAAAGCTGACAGAAAAGAAACAAGAAATAGAAGATAGAGCTGGACATGGTGGTGAATGCCTGAAATCCTAGCCCTCAGGAGGCTGAAGGCAGGAGGATCACTTTGTTTTGAGTCCAACCTGGGCGTTATAGTGAGTTCAGGCCAGCCTGAACTGCATAGTAAGACTCTGTCTCAAAAAAAAAAAAAAGAAAAAGTCTGGGAATTTAGCTCAGTGGCTCTGCACCTGCCTTACCAGCACAGAGTCCTGAGTTTGATCCCTGATATGGGGAGGGTGGGGGTAGAAATAGAAGATAAAAGAAAAAAGGGATAAAAAATAATATGGAGAAAAACTAGCAAAAATTAAAAGGAAAAAGAAAGAGTAAGAAAAAGAAGAAAGAAATGAGTCCTAAAACAGAAAAAATGTTTTTGTCTGTATACATGTATTTGAATGAGTGGTTCCTTCTAGGTTCCGCAGTTTTGGAGTCCAGCAAGTCTTGATTTTTCTCTGCCTAGCCTTATGGCCTATGCATTTATGAGCCTGCCCCCTCTTCTAGAGGCCCCTCTGTGTACCCCAGGCTGTGGCAGTGTCCTTGCTGAGATGCCTTCTTGCTCACTTTGGTGGATAGGGAAGCATTTAGTCCTCAGATCTCTGCTAGATATAAGCATCTAGGCAAGAGTTCAAGTACCTTGTACTGGCACCTACAGACTGCTGTTTCTAACCACAGTGCAGACTAGGCCTGGTGTCTCACTGTAGGTAGGGCATGGCGCCTTTCCAGCCTGAGTTTAAACTCCTCAGGATCTCTTTCTAGCCTCCCTGTCCATGGCTATTTCTGGTGGCAGTCTTTCACCCGTCACTGTTAGGGTAACAGTGGGAGCCCTGAAGTGAAGCTGTTTTTAAGGTGTTCTGACTCCTATATTTAAATAAACCACCCCTTCCCAAAATGGTGCTTAATCAAGCACTGTCTGGCAATATGATGGGTACCTGCCCTTGATTCCCTCTCTGGCTATTCCCTGCTGTGTAGAAGTAGCACCCTTAGAGTAAAAACCCTGCTCTATTTTCACAATTCACAAAGGCTGTGAACTCTGCTGCTGTTTCTCCCTAGATCTTCCAGCCCTGGGTACTTACCTTGCTTTTGGGGAGCCCAGTTCCCCTCCCTGCAAGTCACAAGTGCCAGAGAGAGTGTTCAGACTGTTTGCTTCTTTTCTCTACACTATGGATTTTTTTTTTTTTGGTACTGGGGATCGAACTCAGGACCTTGTGCTTGTGAGACAGATGTGGTGCCACTGAGCTAAATCCCTGGCCCTATGGATCATCTTTTTTAACTTGTCATTTTCCCTGTTAGTTTCATCCTTCTCTTTTCTTCTTCACCAAGTTTTTTTTTTTTTTTTTTCAGTATCTGGATTCTAGATCTTGGTAAGGCTGAAATATGCTAATGATTACCACAGTGTCATTTTGAGAGGGGACTAAATCAAAAACTTTTTTTTTTGTTTTGTTTTTTTTGTTTTTGAGACAAGGTCTGGCTTTGTAGTTCAGGCTGTCCCTGAACTCATTATGTAGCCCAAGCTGGCCAAGAACTCTCGGAGAGCCTCCTGTCTCTACCTCCTGAGTGCTGGGATTACAGGCATGTGTCACCATGACACTAGTATTCCAAATGTTTCAGATTTCAAATAGTCTGGATTGGGAATGTTCAAACTAATCCAAAATTTGAAAATCTCCAAAATCTGAACCGCTTGAGGATCTACACATTTTTGCCTAGGGAATACTGAATTTGTGTTACTTAGAACAGTTTACTCACCTGAAACATAAGCAATGACTCTAGAACAAATAAGGTAAACAAAGATAATGTTCCTACAGTTGTAATGCTCAGCCAGAAGGTTGTGACAAAAAGAGGTGGGGAGGTAGCTCAGTATGAAGGTCGTGGGTTCAATCCCCAAGACTGCAAAAAAAATTTTTTTCAAAACCAATATGTGTGTGTATCTTTCTCAATTATGTTTTATTAGATCAATCATTAGAAATGTTTTGAAGGGAAACAATCTGAAAAAATATTAAGCATTTGTTTTGGGGTTTTTCATTTTGTTTCATTTTGTTTTGGAGGCATGAGAGAGTTTGAGACATACTCTTATTTGGTCCAGGCTGGCCTTGAATTTGTAATCCTTGAGCTGGGATTATAGGCATGTGCCATGACACATGGTGTTTTTTTTTGTTGTTGTTGTTATTCTTTTGTTGCAATCAAAACCAGGGCTTCACATGCCATGTGAGCACTTTACCACACAGCTGTACCCCTCTCTTGAATTCTTTGGCCATATTGTATGTTTTATGGAAAGGTGTACATTTTATATTAATAGAGATACTTTGTATGAAGTTTGATGTCTTAATGTAAGCATTTCTGTATTGTTTATGGCCTTTACAGTAATAAAAATACAGGAAGATTACAGAGAAATCTGAAAATATAATGAAAAATAGTCATTCTTGATATTTATATAATAGATACATGATCATCCCATTATTCTCTTTTTTGTTATTTTTTGTGATACTTTTGTGATTTTTTTGTGTGATTTTTTTGGTGATACTTCACACTAAGTCCTTTTTTATTTTAAATTTTGAGAAAGTTGTTTTAAGTTGCTAAATTCCCCACGCTGGACTTAGAATCTTCCTGCCTCAGCCTCTGAGAGTTCTGGGATTACACCCAACATGCCTACCATTCTACTTTTTTGGTTTTTGGAGACAGGATCTCACTATGTAGTTGAGGCTGACCTGGAACTCACTATGTAGCCCAGGCTGGTCTCAAACTCACAGCAAGCCTCCTGCCTCAGCCTCCCGAGTGCTGGGATTACAGGCACGTGCCACCACACCTGGCTCCTACCATTCTACTTTTATTGAACATTACAAAGAATGTTTCCTAGCAAATAAATAATTTGGCATGTTTCCAAATTCCCAGAAGATTCAAAACAAAGTGTCCAAAGCTGTCTGCATGGTTTATGTGCTGTCTAAATTGTTTCTCAAAAGGATTTTGCTACCAGAAATATATTTGTGCCCTGGTATTCCTGGCAAGTCCTAGCCATCGGTATGTATGCTCATTTTTTGAAAGTGCTAATTCAACAAGCAAAGAAATTATATGACATTGTTTAAATTTGGATAATAAAAATGCAAATATTTTTGGTTTTGTAATTATACTTCATTTAATTTTATTTTATTTTTGGTACCAGGCATTGAATTAGGGACCTTGAACTTGCAAGACGGGTATTGTGCTGCTGAGCTAAATTCTAGGACCCTATACATCTTATGCACGTATCTTTGCCTGTATTTTAGATAATATATTTTAATTCTGCTGGCTCTTAAATAGTCTAGTTATTATATATTATGAAATTCTGCCTTCTCTATTCTTTATTCCATTCTCCCAGAGTAATAATCATGATTATATAATTATTTATTTCATTGTTTGTATCCCCCACGAGAGTATTAATCTGTACTTAAAAGGGTTTATATTTTGTTCCACTTTGTAACTCCCAACAGTTAGTATTGCCTGTAATATAGTAGGCAGGGTAAGTGAAGAAACTGAAAGAATTGCTGTGGGAGGCTGATGCCGGAAGATCACAAATCCAAGCCCAGGCTGGGTGACTTAGCCAGACCCTGTTTCAAAATATAGAAAGGGATGGCAATGTAGCTTGGTGCAGAGGTCCTTGGTTCAGTCCCCAGGACTGAGAAGAAAAACCTGAAGAATAAATAAATGAAATGAAACAATACATGTGGAAGTATATCAGAGCTCTTGACAGTGGAGATGAGCACACACAGCTCTTACGAATATACAGTAAGATGAAAAACTCTTTCAAAGCAAAAGTATGTATTGGGGGTAGGGCATAGCTCCATGATACAGTGTGCCAAGCATGAGCACTGAGGGAAAAGAGCATATAGATTAGCAATGGTGAACCTTTTGAGTGCCCAAACTGCAACCCAAAACCCACTTACTTATTACAAAGTGCCAATACTGCAATTAAATCTGAATGCTGAGGTTTTAGTTTAGAAAAGAACAACTATTACCCAATGCTCAGCTGCTGGGACAACTTGGCTCATGTGCCAACAGAGAGGATTCTGCGTAACCACTCTGGAAAGCATACCATAGGTTTGCCACCACTGACACAATGATACCAAAATAAACTGTCCCCAAAACAAAAGTCTCAGCCATTAATCACAGAGTGCCTGGTAAGCAAAGCTTGTAGAAATGATCAGTCTGTGTTCCAACCTGGATATAAAGAACCTCAGAAAAAAAATGCTAGGGAAGAGATTGGATGAAAAATTAAATACATGAAGAATGGGCATTGTCCCTAAGAAGAGGCTATTGAAAAGAAAGTGCAAGGGCCAGGGATTTAGCTCAGTGGTTCCACCGCCTGCCTCACAAGTGTAAGGACCCGAGTTCGATCCCCAGTACCAAAAAAATAAATAAAATAGCTGTGTTTTTCTTTTTGCTTAACTATACCCACATGCAGTAGCACACTATGTATGTATGTATGCATAATTAATTGAGGACATTTTATAGGAGAGTACTAGGGATTGAGCTCAAGACCTTACGCTTGCAATTGAAGACATTTTTTAACTACTGTTGGTATTCACTGAGCTGCATGGTGAATTTCTCTTTTCTGCTGGAACACATTCTATTTGCTCTAAATTTTGATATTGTTTGCTGAACATAGTGGTGTACACCTGTAATCCCAGCAGTTAAGGAAGCAGAGGCAGGTTAAGTTTGCCACCAGCCTGGAGAGATTAGTGAGACCCTCTCTCAAACCGCGAAGGGCTGTATGTATCTCAGTGCAAAGGCCCTGGGTTAAATCCCCAGTACTGCCAAAAAAATTGATACTGCTTATTTCAACATTCAAACCATGTGATATGACACTTTTTTGCATGGGTAGCTTAATTTTATATTTCTGTAGTTCCTCATATAACACCGATTATAAATGAGATCTTGGCACATGTTCAATTTTCCTTTTTATTAGAATAGGATAAAATTAGGTCAAAGTAAATTTCTGCCTTAAAGATTGTTGAGCCGAGGGTGTAGCTCAGTGGTAGTATTTAAGACTCTGGGTTCAATCTCCAGTCCCCACCACCACCAAAAGAAAGTTTGTGGAGGGCCAGGGATTTAGCTCAGTGGTTCCAGATGTGTTAAATTTGTGTTTTAGATGTTTTTGTTTTTGTAGCACTGAGTGTTGAACCCAGAGCCTTCACACTGAGTGACATCTCCAACCCTTATTTTTTTAATTTTGAGACAGGGTTTCACTAAGTTGCCCAGGGCTTGAGCTTGTGATCCTCCTGCCTCAGCTTTCCAAGATGCTGCAAAACAGGTGTGTGCCATCTTACCTGGCTTGAAGAAATGTTTGAGAAACTATTTCCTGAATATGAATAAGTTACTCTTCGGGGCCAGGGATTTAATTCCACAGCATAGCGCCTGCCTGGCAAGCACAAGATCCTGAGTTTGATCCCTGGTACAAAAAAAAAAAGAATAAATTACTCTTTAAAGTGTGGATATTTCCCTAAAATGTACCAATAAACTCAATGAGGAAAAAAAAATAAAGTGTGTATATTTCAAGTGTGTTCTTGAGGGGATTGATATATTGAAATGGCTGTTAGTGTTTTAAAATGTGTACAAAGTTGGGGCAATAGCTGAATGTCCAAGCAGGTTATTTCAAAGTACAATTTTAGAAAACCTTGTATTTATCTATAAATTACAGACAGGATGTTAGTTTGAAATACTGATTTTCCTACTCGGATGTGGTGGTGCATATCTGTAATCCCAGCACTCAGGAGGCTGAGGCAGAAGGATTGTGGCAAGTTCAAGACCAGTCTGGACTACTTAGCAAGACCCTAATCTCAAAAAAAAGTCATATACTAATTTTCCTTTGTACAAATGAAGTAATCTTCCAATCTTAATATTTTATTATATCTTCGTGGTAAATAATTGTTACACTGTATATATTTTGGATTACATGTTGGTTACAACATATTGATTACAATTGGTGTCAAATTACATATTGGTTATCAAATCAGATTTATATATTTCTTCATTTTAATTTTCTTCATGAGAAACTGGGAAGAGTGAAGGGGTATGTCTTTTGTATTTATGAGAATTTTTCCTTAAACAATTTGTAAGATGGTGGGGTTACTTTAGGCATGGTGCTTTTATGTGAAGCTGCTACCTCTGACATGGATATTGGGAAACGAAAAAGTAAGTCATTACATACCTCTGATGTAACAATTCTGCCTTGAATGCAGAAAAAAACATAGTGATCATCTAATGACTTGTCCCCATACTATTTTATTCCATTACTATTATAAAAGTAATATATGCTCTTTATAGGAAATACAGAAAATAACATTATGAAATATCTAGGGATAGATTCACCCATTATTCCACCACCAAAAACTAATAATTTTAACATCGTTATATATTTCTTTTTACTTGTAGAAACATTTTTAAGATTACCCTAAAATTGAGTGTGATGAAGCATGGCTGTACTCCCAGCCCTGGGAGGCTGGGAAAGGGTGGCTATGAGTTCAAGCCCCGCCTATGCTACACAGCAAGTGAAGGCCATACTGGAATACATGGCAAGACCCTATTTCAAAAAAAATTTTTAAAGAAAAAAATCAAAACTATATATGAAATTTTGAATCTTATACCTACTTTTAAACTGTGATTAGTAACATACTTTACATAACTTTAAACTTTATACTGTAGTTTGACAGTTCTGATTTTATTAAATTTTAGATTTTTAAAAAACTTTCATTATAATGAATACAGTGGGCCCTCAAGTTACGACCAGCCTACTTATGGTGTTTAAGAATGCTTATTTCAGGGCCCGGAATGTAGCTCAGCAGTGCAGCGTCTGCCTGGCAAGCACAAGTACCTGAGTTCAATTCCCAGTACCAAAAAAATGTATGCATATTTCAGTGTAAAATACACACAAATATATATTTTATATATTTGCTAATTAGATGAGGGAGAAATATTTTGTACTTGGCTTATTATGAGGTTGTGTTCCTTTTTTCTTTCTTTCTTTTTTTTTTGAGACAGTGTCTCACTTTATAGTTCAGGCAGGCCTTGAACTCACTTTGTAGCCCAGTCTAGCCTCAAGCTTGGCACTCCTTCTACCTCACTCAGCCTCTTAAGGGCTGAGATTATAGGCATGTGCCACCATGCCTGGCTTGAATATTTTCTTAAATATTTATTTGTGTTTTCTCTTCTGTAAATGTCTTTTTGTATTGTTATCTGTTGTGTAAAGAAATTATCACTATAAGTATATGTCAGAGTTTTTCCTTCCTGATTAAAAAGTTAAATGTCACTGGTACAGTGGTGCTGCCTGTAGTCCTACCTACTTGGCAGGCTAAGGCGGGAGGATAGTAAGTTTGAGGCAAAGCTGGATGATTTAGTAAGACCTAGTCTTAAAACAAAAAATAAAATAAGAATGATGACATAGCTCAGTGTAAGGCTCTAAGTTCAATCTCCAGTACTCCCCACCACCACCAAAGTTTAGTGCTGTCAAAATTAAACTACATAGTGGTGATGCACACCCCTAATCCCAGCACTCGAGAGGCTGAGGCAGGAGGATCTCTGTGAGTTCGAGACCAGCCTGGGCTGCATAGTGAGTTCCAGGTCAGTCTCAACTACATAGGGAGACCCTGTCTCAAAAAACAAAAATTAAGCTACATAAAGTCTAATATTTACTTTATCTGCTACATAAATGATGAAGATATTAGATTTCAAAATTAGCAGATACTTATTTTGGTGAAGTAAAATGAATCTTTTATCTATTACAAAAAAGAGCTAATGTACCCTAACTAATAACATTTTTTTAGTGATGATATTAGGGAGTAAACCCAGAGGCACTCTACTACCGAGTTGATCCCCAGCCCATTTTAGTTTTTTGAAACAGGGTTTCACTAAGTTGACCAGGCTAGACTTGCCTCAGCCTTTGAAGTAGCTGGTATTAAAGGCATGCCCTACCATACCTGGCTAATATATTCATTTTCTTGTTTAGTCAAAATACCTTCTTTCACTGCTTGACTCTTTGAAAATTGCCTGTCTCAGTGTTTCTTTAGATGGAAAAAGGCCATCTGAGCATAATGCTGGTATGGATTGAAGTTACTGAACAATTACCAACATATATTACAATGGTCGGCAGTTCTATCTAGTTCCAAGATTCTATCCTAATGAGATAATCACAAATAATAGTAACAATAAACTTTTTTGGGGCACTATTTGGTGTCATGGCACATGCCTATGATTCCAGCACTTGGGAAGCTGAGACAGGAGGATCACCTAGGATTTCTTAGATGCTATGCTAGCACCCTACCACTAAGCTATATCCCAGCCCTTTTTTATTTTTTGAGACAGACTCTTAACTTTTACGCAAGGCTGGCTTCAAATTTGCAATCCTCTTTTCCTCAGCCTTCTAAGTAGCTGGGATTGAAAGGATACATCACCATACCCAGCTAATAAATATTTCTTTAGCATTTATCAGGAACTGCTCTAAGAACTTTTAGATATGTGGAAAAAGCAAGACACAGATATACATAAGAGTGCTGCTGCTGTGTGTGTGTATGTATATGTATATATGTATATACATGTATACATATACATACATGTATGTGTACATTTTTTTTAGAGAAAACACTTCTTGCTGGGTGTAGTGGTGTACACCTGTCATCCCAGCACTCAGGAAGCTGAAGCAGGATTTCTGGGAGTTCAGGGCTAGCCTGGGCTACATAGTGACTTCAAGACCATACTGAACTACGTGAGACCCTGTCTCAAAAAAGCCGAAATATGAAAAACAGGGAAAAAACCCTTTTTCTTATAAATTGAGCTTGTGTTAATACTGGGGAAAATATTGCTTAACATTTACATTTAGCCCCTATAATTTTTCATATTATGTGAAAACTGGAAAGAAAAAGGAATTCTTCCCTAAATGTGACAAAATTGAAGATTTAGGTTTTGTTTTTGTGGTACTGGGGATGGAACCAAGGGCCTTTGCATTAAGTTATATCCCCAGTCCATTTTTTTATTTTGAGATAGGGTCTCACTAAATTGCCCAGGCTGGGCTCTAACTTGAAATTCTCCTGCCTCAGCCTCTCCGAGTCCTGGGATTACAGGCATGTGCTCCTACATCCCAAGGAAGGTTTGTTTTGTTTTCTCTCATTGAGTTGGTTGCTTTTAATATTGGTCACTAAAGTATGACTTCCTAGTGCTTTTATCGATGTTGTACACATGCAGTCTCACATCCTTATATCTATACCACTGAGCCAGTCTTAGTCAAGAGAATCAACGAGTGCTGAAAATTTATATTTAAGTCATGTGAGGTCAATATGTGAATTCAGGTTAATAACTACTCTGCTAAACTAGAGCATGTGGGATTAGTAGAGAAAGCTATGAATTTGAGACAAAAATCAGGATTTGTCTTCATTATTCAAATGAGGATTTGTGTTCAACAAGTTTTTTAAGGTTCTGTGGTTAGTGGTGCATGAATAAAGTGCTTTCAAGTAAGGTTATTGAAATGATGTTTCCAGGTGTCTTTAAGTAATATTTATTAATAATATAGTAAAGAGCCAGGCATAGTGGTGCATACCTGTAATCCCAAACTTGGAAAGCTGAGGCAGGAGGATCGCCATGAGTTCAAGGCCAGCCTAGACTACATAGTGAGAGTTCAAGGCCAGCCTGAACTGCACAGTGAGACCCTGTCTCAAAACAAAAATACCCAATAAATGCCCTCCACTTTTTTGCCCAGTGCTAATAATCAGACCCAGGGGCTTTGCACATGCTAGGCAAGTGCTCTACCACTGAGCCACACCCCCAGCCCTTAATCTTTCTTTTTCTTTTCTCACTATGTAGTCTAGGCTGTCCTCCAACTCAAGAGTTTCTTGCATCTACCTCTCCCAAGTCACACCTGGGTAACACTAAATTCTCAAGTGTCATATCTTTAATTACTTTTTAATTGTACAGTATATAAATGGAATTATTCTGTTATATTGTAATGGAAAACTTTAAATTAGAAGGCAAGGCATACCCTGGAAGAGTAAAATAGGGAGATAGAAAACTGTTAGAAATTTATTAGTAAATTTTTACTCTTTGGACATGTGGAGTATGATTTGTGCCATTTATTACACTTAACCTGCTTGTTTTACTCTCCTTTTCTTTTTCTACAGTAATGTGTGTAGCTGGTATTGGACTTGTTGTGTTATTCTTCAGTTGGATGCTCTCTATTTTCAGATCTAAATATCATGGATATCCATACAGGTATGAATCTTATTTCTGTAGTGATTACCTCTACTTACAATGATCACAGTTAATGTGGCTTTATGTTTTTTTCTTTTGCATTGCTTTTGCACTATTCTGGTTTCTAAGACCAAAGAAAGTTTAATTTAGATATATGTAAAATTAATTTAATTATGGAATAATAGACAATACTAGTGTGTGTGATTACCCAAACACCTTTTAGGGTTATTCTGATGTCACCTAATTAAACCTGGAAATCTATAATAACACATAATGATTAGAGCATTTTATATCATACACATATATTCTTACATTTCCTCTTGAGGAACAGATGATTTTGTAATATTTTTAAAATTTACTTCCCTTCAAGGCTAGTTTAGATAACATAAAAGAACATTTGATTTTAAGCCAGAAGCCAGTTTGTAGAAAGTTTAAGAATTTAGCAAGAGCCTGAGGCAGGAGGAGTAAATGTTCCAGTTTAGCATGGAGTACATAAGGAGAACTTATCTTTAAAAATAATCCAAAGTACAAATAAAGACCAAAATAAAAGATTGTAAAAGGAAATAGGGAGATAGATCTTTCAGAAAGGGGAAGGGGACCAAGAGACTAAAGGTAGGGAGAGTGGAAAGGGCAAAAGATTTAATGTGTATCCTGTACATTACCAGCTACCCACAGTTAACATAATTTTTAAATGTCACTGACATTGAGCATGTAGCACACACCCATAATCCCAGCACTCGGGAGACTGAGGAACTTGGGAAGTTGAGGCAGGAGGATCGCCATGAGTTTGAGGCCAGCCTGGGTTACATAGTGAGTTCAAGGCCAGCCTGAACTACACAGCCAGGCCCTGTCTCAAAAAAAAAGCAAAATAAATAAATGTCAGGCATTTATTTTGTCAGGCATGAACTATGATGATGATGATGATGATGATGATGATGATGATGATGATGATGATGAAGAAAATGGGGAAAGGAGATCCAGAGTTGGAGGGAGGCAGGTGGAGAGAAGAAAGGGAATAAAAAGAATAAAGATATAACGTGTATGTGCCTATTCCCTAATATGAATGTAAACATTACTCCAAATGTGCACTAAAAAGGCCAGGGATTTAGCTCAGAGGTTCGGTGGTCTGCCTTGCAAGCGCAAGGACCTGAGTTCAATCCCCGGTACCAAAAAAAAAAAAAAAAAAAAAACAACAACAACAAATGTGCACTAATAAAAAAAAACTAAAAGGGGATAAATATGTACTAATAAAAATTAAAAACAATCTATATTCTCAAGAAAATAAAACAATCCAGGCATGGTAGTACAGGCCTGTAATCTTAGCACTCAGGAGATTGAGACAGGAGGGTAACTGTGACTTCAAGGCTAGCCAGGGTTATATAGTTCAAGACCTGCCTGGACTACAAAGAGAGACCCTGTCTCAAAACAACAGCAACAACAACAACAAAAACAAAAAAGAACGTTTAAGACGGTCTACTGAAGCCAGGTGTGCCCATAGCCCCAGCTACTAGGGAAGCTGAGGCACCACTGTGCCTGGCTTTGAATTTAATTTTAAACAGAAACCTCCTAGGACCCTGATTCTTGATTTGTAATCTTCTAAATCTTTGCTTTTATGCCGGGCCTGGTGGCACTCACCTGTAATCCCAGCACTTAGAGGCTAAGGTAGGCAGATTAAAAAATAAAACACAGGGCCGGGGATTTAGCTCAGTGGTTCTGGCAACTGCCTCGCAAGCACAAGGACCTGAGTTTGATCCCCAGTACCAAAAAATAAAAAAATAAAAAATAAAACCAGGTATGGGGGCACATGTCTGTAGTCCAAGCTATTGGAAGGGTGAAGCAGGACGATCGCCACAAATTCAAGGGCAACCTGGGCTACATAGTTAGTTCAAGGTCAGCCTGAACTGAATAGTGAGAACCTGTCTCAAAAAAAGAAAGTAGGGAAAGAAGGAAGTCTGAGGATGTACCTCAGTGCAAAAAGGCTCTGGGTTCAATATAGTCTATAAAGCTAGGCATAGTGATGCACCACTGTAATTCCAGCACTCAGGAGGCTGAGGCAGGAGAATAACTGAGTTTAAGGCCAACCTGAATCACATAGCAAGACCCTGTTTCTAATATCTATACGTTTGTGTATATGTGTATATATGTACACATAGTACCAATATTTAATTAATTTATACTTTTATTCTTTTGTATATATGTGTTTTAAAATGATTTGGCCTCTAAACTACTGATTGGTATATAAGAATAATTTTTCTGTAACTTCTAACAGAATTAATAATTATTTGATCACCACAGTTGATTCAGTTATTAGTGTTTCCATTCAGGAGATGTTTTAACTTGAGGTTATGTCTATTTTATTTTGCTGTGAAACTACCTGGTTGCTTGGTGTTTCTCATATTTTATTGTTGATATTCATATTATCATACATGTGCTAGAGTGCTGTTAAAAATCACCATACTACGTATTTATTAGAAGCCTTTTCTTTCAAAGACTAATAAATTCGTATATATTTTTGTTTCAGCTTTCTGATGAGTTAAAAAGAATTCCAGAGATTTGTAGACACTGTGGTAATGGAAACTGAAAAACAAATATGTGTGTATTTGAAAAGAAGAATGCAATTTGTGTATTTTATATTACCTCTTTTTTTCAAGTGATTTAAATAGTTGATCATTTAACCAAAGATGTGTAGTGCCTTAACAAGCAATTTCTTGTCAAAATCGTGAAGTATTTAAAAATCACTCTCTTCTTAAACTTCCCTTCCCAGTTTTATAAAACATTTAATTTTGTATAAGTAAGTACATTATAAAGTTTAAAACTACTACATTTTAATTAGAACAAAGCTCACTACTATTTCAGTTAACATTTTGATTATCTGATTTTATATTCTTTTCCAAAGTGGGGAATAAAAGTTCTGACCAAGTATTCCCACATATCCATGCTACAGATAACTGCATCAGTAATTCATTCTTAGCTTTTCTATGTTTGCATGGATGTGTATATTTTACACATTTTTCCTTGTGGACTGAGAAATATGTACTTTATGGTCTTTTGAAACTGGAACATTATTCTTGAAAATACAGATCTAGCCTTTAGAAAGATTAGTCAATCTTCTTTCTGCATCATTTCTACTGAAATACAGTGCTATCTATGCTTCTTGATAGCTGCAAATATTAAAAATATCTAAATATAGAATTATAATTTCTGCATGTCTATAGTGTTCACTACCTTGTATTTGGAAAGACTTCAGATTCATCCTATACCCTTAATTTCCTTTTATTTAAAATGACATATCTCTAATAATAATATACATTAATGCTAAAAGTCAGTGTCATCTGGATGCAGTGGCACACACCCCTATAATCCCAGTACTTGGGAGGCTGAGGCAGGAAGTTCAACCATGAGTTCAAGGCCAGTTTGAATTACATACCAAGATCTTGTCTCAAATCCCTGTGAGTTTGAGGCCAGTTCAGTAAGTTGAAAGCCAGCACCCTATCTTGCAACAAAAAAAGACATTGTAACTTATATTCTATGTTCTACAATGTTTCTAAAATTTGAAGATTAACATTTGTTTCCTTTTTTACCTAACAGAAGAAATAGTCTCAGTAGGCTCAGTTGTGTTTAGGAAAAGGATTTCCTTGAAATAGGAAAAAAATCATTTGTTACCTGTGTACAGAAATTGAATGTTTCTTGGTTTATTCTATCTTTGCTATGACTTTAGCCTTTTTTCCTCTCTTGTTAAGTAGAGAAAGCCAGCACAGTCGCATGTACCTGTCCCAGATGCTCCCAGATACTTAATGATCTGAAGTAGGAAGATGTTTGGGGACAGGTTGTTTGTTTTTAGTTTGCTTTGGTTTTTGATGTTGTTGCTTTGGTACTGGGGATCAAACTCGAGTGCTTGCACTTGTAAGGCAGGCAGCGGAACCACTGAGCCAAATCCCTGGCCCTGCTTTAGTTTTTTGAGACAGATTCTTGCTATATAGTCCGAGCTGGCCTCCAACTCAAACCCTACATCCTCCTGTCTCACCCTCCAAAGTGTTGGATTATAGGCAGGGTCCATCATATCCAGCAGAGGATTATTTGAGGTCAGCCTGGGCGAGATAGTGAGACCCCATCTCCAAAATAAGTGGAGAAACAAAGTGAAACTTTGAAAAGGTTTTGTTTGAACTTCATCCTTTTATTCTTGACAGTTGTAATAATCATATGTGTTAACCAAGTTTCTGTGAGGAATATTTTCATGGTTATCATTACATCTAACTGTGAAGACTAACCTAAACTGCCACTATTATGAAAATATAAGAATTGTAGTTGTGAAAAATATATTAAGGGAATCTTAGAAGTATTGGATACTGTATAGAAGTATAGGGTACTGTGACTGCTCCCTGCTATTCACCATCTAATAACCTTCCCATGAAGTATAGAAGTTTTATATAACAGAGGTTTATGGAAGGAGATTGATATAATTGCCTCAGAAGAAATATTTTATGTGGATTTTTGTTTTTATTTTTATTACTTTTGCTGGTTAGGTGGATACAGTTGACCTTTTACTTTTTAATGGAGCCACTTTTTGTTAATCATTCCCCTGTAAAGTGAAAAGTTCTGGGCTCCTTATCTACTATTCTTGTACTTGTCTCAGGCCAAATAATTCATGCTGTGATTCTTATGAGATGTGTATGAAGATGCCCTGATTTATACTGATGGACCAGGGGAATTCTACTGCCATATGATCTGTGTAGCTCCAGATAATTTGTCATGGTCATTGAAAGATCCCTTTTAAGAGCACTAATTTTCTTCTTCTGTAAGGGGAAAGATAGCATTCTGGCAATAAGAATTGTAGTTGTGAAAAATATATTAAGGGAATCTTAGAAGTATTGGATACTGTATAGAAGTATAGGGTACTGTGACTGCTCCCTGCTATTCACCATCTAATAACCTTCCCATGAAGTATAGAAGTTTTATATAACAGAGGTTTATGGAAGGAGATTGATATAATTGCCTCAGAAGAAATATTTTATGTGGATTTTTGTTTTTATTTTTATTACTTTTGCTGGTTAGGTGGATACAGTTGACCTTTTACTTTTTAATGGAGCCACTTTTTGTTAATCATTCCCCTGTAAAGTGAAAAGTTCTGGGCTCCTTATCTACTATTCTTGTACTTGTCTCAGGCCAAATAATTCATGCTGTGATTCTTATGAGATGTGTATGAAGATGCCCTGATTTATACTGATGGACCAGGGGAATTCTACTGCCATATGATCTGTGTAGCTCCAGATAATTTGTCATGGTCATTGAAAGATCCCTTTTAAGAGCACTAATTTTCTTCTTCTGTAAGGGGAAAGATAGCATTCTGGCTAAAATCTGGGGGAGTAGACTTACTACACTTAAACTCGGGTTATATTTGTAGAAATTTTGATTAGCTTTTATCTGAAGTGCCTTAAGTAGACTCTTAATTTACTTTTCTAATAATTGTTTAAATATCATTTATTATGCATTTTTAAGATTCTATTCAAAATGACACATTATAGTGGCAAAGATAACCAAATGTCTGGCTGTTTGCTCTTTGACCTTATCAATAAAACTTTTACAACCTAAATTCTGAGTTTTTCATTACCATCTAAAGAGAGATCAATTTAAAATATTGAAGGGGCATGCCTGTAATCCCAGTACTTGGGAGGCTGAGGTAGGAGGATCACCATGAGTTTGAGGCCAACCTGGATTACACAGTGAATATAAGACCAGCCTGAATTACATAGCAAGACCCTGTCTCAGAAATAAAGAAAAAAGAATAAACACTTAAGAATTGCAAAATTAGAATATTTCATTTTGAAATTATAATTCTATTCATTGGGAAGAGTCTTAGTTTTTTGAGACACAGTCTTGTTATGTAGTTCAGGCAGACCTGAAATTCACAGTGTAGTCCAGGCTGATCTTGAGCTCGCATTGATCCTCATGCCTCAACCTTTGAGTACTGGGATTACAGGCATGTGTCACCATTCCCAACTGGGAGGACAATTTTCTTAAGTATTTCTAGATCGAGGTACATTCTTCTAGGAATCCATATGTGGTGCTTGATTAATATAATGTGTTACATTAGTAAAAACAGCCCATGCTGGGCCTGGGGATGCACACCTACAATCCCAGCACTCTGGAGGCTGAGGGAGGATTGCTGCAAATTTGAGGCCAGCCTTGGCTACACATAAGTTCTAGGCTAGCCTAAATGCCATACCAAGGCCTTTTCTTAAAAAAAAAAAACCCAGAAAAGGCGATGAATGACAGTTTTTAATAATTGATCTACATTTTTTGTCCCAGTCAGTGAATTCTTTTTCGTGGGGCAAGCAGTAGGGATTAAACCCAAGGCATTTTCACTGAGCTATATCCCCAGATTTTCTTTTTAATTTTTTTTTTTGAGACAGGATCTCACTGTAGTTTTAGGCTGGTCTTGAACTTAGTATGTGACCCAGGCTAGCCTTAAACTAGCAGCAATCCTCCTGTTTCAACCTCCTTAGTGCTGGGATTATAGATGTATGCCACTTTGCCTGCCTCAGTGAATACTTCGTAAGTAGGTAATTCCATATTGGTAGTAAAAAATTGATTTGAAAGTTACTCTGGCAGATTGTCAAGTTATATGAGACTGGATAGGAATACATTTGCAGGACCAGGAATTTAGCTCAGTGGTTTTGCCACCTGCCTCACAAGCACAAGGTCCCAAGTTTGATCCCCAGTACTAAAAACAAAAGCATTGTGCAGTTGTGCTGTAGAAACACTGGACAGGAAGTGAGGAAGTCTGATTTTTGGTCTTTATTAATTACTTTCCCGTAGGTAAGACAAAATACCGGACATTGGCAACTTAAAATAGAAGTTTGTTTTGGCTCACAGTTTCAGTGGATTTGGTCCATGGTTGGCTGACTCCAAGGCAAAAATTGCATAGCAGTGAGAAGCTATTCACCACATGGGGGCCAGGAAGCAGAGAAGGGAGGAACTGAAGATGAGAATACACCCTTCTAAATTAAGTTCCCGAGCCGGGCGTGGTGGCACACACCTGTAATCCCAGCACTCGGGAGGCTGAGACAGGAGGATCGCTGTGAGTTTGAGACCAGCGTGGGCTACATAGTGAGTTCCAGGGCAGTCTCAACTACATAGTGAGACCCTTTCTCAAAAAACCAAAAATTAATTAATTAATTAATTAAGTCCCTGATCTGCCCCTTCTGACCAAGCCCCACCTCCATATGTGAGACTTAGGGCATCATTTTAAATCTTAAACCATAACATTCCAAGCTGACCTTCAAAAAGCTCATGTCCATCTCATGCAGAATACATTAAGTCCAGCTCTTAAAGGTCACTAAAGTCAGGCTGGGGATGTGGCTCAGCGGCACAGTGCCTGCCTGCCAAGCGTAAGGTCCTGATTCCAACCCTAATCCCTGGTACCAAAAAAAAAAAAAAAGTCACCAGTCTTAACGTTTCCAGCACTGCTAAAAAAGGTCACGTACAAAGTCTCCACTGAGACTCAAGGAAGAGTTTTAGCTATAACCCCCTGTAAAAATCAGAAAGAAAATTAAAACAGTTTGAACACACAATGGCACAGAGTAAGCATTCTCATTCCAAAAGGAAGCAGAAGAACAGACAAATCATCCCATAGCAAGAACAAGTAGAGGAAACATTAAATCATGTAGTTCTTGTTCAGCATCCAGGGCAGGTTATGGTAAAATATGAGCTCCAAAGGACTTACCAGCCCCACCCCTATGGCCTTGCCAGTTGCACCCCTTTTGGGCTCTCTCTGCATGTTTCCTGCTTTTATTTTTACTTTATTTTATTTTTGAGAGAGGGTCTTGCCGTGTAGTTCAAACTGGGCTTGAACTCAAGGCAATCGTGCCTCAGCCTCCCGAGTGCTGGGATTGCAGGCGTGTACCACCATGCCTGTTTTTATACTCCGTGGATGTTCCACATTCCTGTCATCTCTAACTTCCTGGGGTCTTGTTGCTGAGACAAAATATCTGACACCCAAAGTTAAAGGAAGAAGCTAGATTTGGCAGAGGTTTCAGTCCATAGTTGGCTAGCATCAAGGCAGGACAGCATGGCAGGGGGGCATCACAGAGGAAAAGTAGTTTGTAGCAGAAGACAATAAAGAATGAGGCAGAAGCCTCCCTTTCATCCCTTCCAGACCACCCATATTTTGGATGCTGCCACCCATACCCAGGGTAAGCCTTCCCATTATCCACACAGAGAACTATACTTAACCAATCAGTGGATTAATTTAGTAATTATGCACCCTTAGTCTCAACATCACACACTTTAATTCCACCATCATGCAATTTAATCACAACATCACACACCCTAGAACCAGCCACCTCTGAAAAGCCCCACCTGTGAGGGCATAAGGCTTTGAAGGGATATCTTGATACACGCCATACCAGGTCTCCACTGCACTTTTGGCTTCACTTTCAGAACTGCACACGTTGATGTCTCAGGGGCACATTGCCTGGCATCCCACAGTCCGTCTTCTAATTCTAGGTGGAAATATCCATGACCCCATAACTCCTACAGTCTGCATGTTGTAAAACCAACACCATGTAAGTGATGCCAAGGGCGGATGCCAGTTTAAGTAGTAGCCATTTCCCTGGGATGTCAGTATAGCAGCCTCTAAGTGGATGTCTGAACTTGGGTAGACATTTCCCTAGGCAACCCTGAATGAGCAGATAAGCCAGGGACTCCCTTCTCAAATGAAAGATTTGTTTTGTACCCTTGCAATGGGTGGGGTCTTGCTGGTTGGGCCCTTAAACTTTTTTTGGGGGGGGGTTTGAGACAGGGTCTCACTATGTAGTTGAGACTGCCCTGGAACTCACTATGTAGCCCAGGCTGGTCTTGAACTCACAGTGATCCTCCTGCCTCAGCCTCTCAAGTGCTAGGATTACAGGCATGTCCCACCATGCCTGGCTTTTACCCTTAAACTTGGAATGGGTGGGATCTTGCTGGTTTCTGAGGTGCCCTCCAGCTATTTTCTTGTTCCTGTACAAAGAACTTGGCTTCTTTTTAATGCTAGTTTTTTTTCAGCGACCGTGCTCTTCTTTGCCCCAGCTTTGCAGGTGCTTTGTTTCTGGCAAAACTCCAAACTTCAAATCATTCAGCTCTCCTGTTTGCTCTTGATTCTCACTGTAGATCTGGCTGATAGCCAGCAGTACCCTATCCCACAGCCTGAACACTGGGCTGCCTTCACATGTCATCTGCTGGATTAATTGTCATCCTTAATATCAGTCTCCCCCAAAGTTTCAGGATGTGGGCAAAATGTAGGCAGATTTTCCACTAAGAGTGTAATATACATAGCATGTAGTGCAACTGCTGATGGATTCCTTGCTTCCAACTGAAACCTCTTGAGCCTAAACTTTACTGTCCACTTTCCTATCTGTGTTCTGGTTTTTTGAGCTCTGACTAGTATTTCATATCAAGCACTGCTCACAAAACATTTTGGGGTTTCTCTATCCCCCCCATTTCCAAACCTTTCCAAATTCCTCCTGCAAAGCAGTTCCAAAGGCTTCTGAACCACATTGTCAAGTATAATCACAGCAATGACCATTCTCAGTACCAACTTTCTGTATTAGTCATTTTCCTGAGACTGGGACAAAATACCTTACACCTGCAACTTAAAGCAGGAGTGGTTTCTATTGGCTCACTGTTTGTTTGTTTGTTTGTTTGAGATGATCTCAGTGTGCAGTTCAGGCTAGCCTTGAACTCATTACATAGCACAGGCTATCCTCAATCTTTTGGCACTCCTCCTGCCTCAGCCTCCTTAGTGTTGAGATTACAGGCATGTGTCACTATGCCTGGCCTGGCTCAGAGTTTCAGTGGATTCAGCCTGTGGTGCACTGGCTTCAAGGCAAAAATGGCCTAGCAGAGGAAAATCTCTTCATTATGGCAAGAAAGCAGAAAAGATGAGAATACAGCTTTCCAAATCATGCATTCAGAGACCTGCCCCTTCTGACCAGGGCCCACCTCTAAATGTGAAATTTGGGTGGCAAGTTTTAGATCTAAACCATAACATAAGGCCACGTGTGGTGCTGCATACCTGTAATCCCAGCACTTAGGGGGTTGAGGCAGGAGGATTGCCAGGAGTTTGAAGCCAGCCTGGGCCATTGTGAGCTCAAGGCCAGCTTGAACTGCATAGTGAGACCCTGTCTCAACAAACAAACAAATATAAAAAACAAACAAACAAATAGTCCTTGTTTTGTTCCTGTGCAGTCTGTGACTAAGCAGTTTACTTGAACCTCTCTAAACTTACTTCATCCTAAGAAAAATATGTTCCACTAAATCACCACAGTGTGGTTTCTTGCTCTGTTGTTCTATTGTGCAAACTATTAGTAAAGATGTATTTAAATTTTAAACAGATATAATTTGTGATGCTCAGATTTGGGGCTCAATTAAATCAATTAATTAGATTAAAGGTAGGATGTTTAGTAATCAGATTTTTGAAAAAGCTGTGAAATGCTGATGGAAGCCATTATAACCACAAATAATTTAGTAATATGCACTGAAACTTTTTTGAGAGCCAAGTATGGTGGTATACACATTCCCAGAACTCCAGGAGAGTAAGGCAGAGAGATTGCAAATTCAAGCCCAGGTTGTGCAATTTAACAAAATTCTATCTTACAATGAAAAACTTTCTAAAAGGGATGGGGATGTAGCTCAAAGCCAAAGCCCTAGGTTCAATCCCTAATAGGGCCCCTCAAAAGATTTATTTTTAGAAAGGATGTACTTAAGCCGGGCATGGTGAAACACTCCTATAATCCCAGCACATGGAAGGCTGAGGCAGGAAGATTGCTGTGAGTTCAAGACCAGCCTGGGCTGCATAGTGAGTTCTAGGTCAGTCTCAACTACATGGTGAGATCCTGTCTCAAAAAAAAAAAAAAAAAAAAAAAAAAGAAAGAAAAAGAAAAAGAAAAAAAAAGAGAAAGGATGTACTTAGGACCAATATATTATCAAATTTGGATTTAAATAGGTTCTGCCCAGTTCTGAGAAGAATGAGGTCAATACTGAAATAGTATGGTGATACTATTGAAAGTCAGGCCAAAAGGACTTTGGAAATTGTTTAAGTTAATCCTTCCTTTTAACTACTGAAGAATACCTGCCCTATAAAAGTGAAGCAAGTTACTCAAGGTTATTCCAAGGAAAAACCCATAGGTTTCCCATTTTGCTGCAAATTCTCCATGGATAACATTTCACTTGTAGATGCAAATAACTCCCTGGTGACTTGGAAACCATAAGTAGTTCACCTTGATTTCTTCCTGATGTACAGATTGCTGGGAGAAGAATTCTAATGAAAGAGGAATTTCCCTAGAGAGGCTGATACAGGCTTTCTAAGGACAGAGTTTTGAGTGACTGAAATTTGTGGAAGTAGAATTTAGGTGGGGAAACAGACTTTCTTTCATAAGGAGAGCAAGTAAAATGCCCTAGACATTACTCTTCATAACTTTGTGTCTATGCATTCTTTAAACTCTGTTCTCAATTTTTCCTACACATAATTAGGGACCTAAAAAAATACTGATGCCTTAACCATAAGGGAAATGCAAGTCAGAACCACAATGAGGGCTGGGGATTTAGCTGAGTAGCTCAGTGGTTCAGCCGCCTGCATCGCAAGCGCAAGGACCTGACTTTGTTCCCTGGTACAAAACACACACACACACACACACACACACACACACACACACACACACACAATGAGACACCATCTCATCCCATTATAGTAGATAATATTTTTAAAAAACAGTAAATTGGCAAGGATATTGAGAAATTGCAACCTTTGTGCACTGTTGATGGGAATATAAAATGGTGCAGCACCTGTGGCAAACAGAATGGAGGTTATTCAAAATAAAAATATAAGCTGGGCATGGTGGCACATTCCTGTAATCCCAGTGCTCTGGGAGACGGAGGCAGGAGGATCTCAAGTTCAAATCCATCCTGGGCAATTTAGCAATGTAGCCACACTCTGTCTCAAAAAAAAGAAAAATGACGGGAGATAGCTCAGTGAAGGTGTTGGGTTCAATCCTCAGTGCTGCAACAAATTAAATAAGTCCATAAATTGCCCGGGCTGGTTTTGAACAGGTATTCTGCCTGCCTCAGCCTTAAGAGTAACTAGGATTATATATGTGCACAAACACATTTGGCTTCATCTGCTCTTGTAATCAAAATTTTCTTTCCTAATCATTCTACCTAGAAAGACTGAAACCAGAGCACAAAGAATCCTTAATTCCAGTTTCTGTCCCTCATTCAAATACCTGAAAGTCAATGATTATGACAAGTGTTTCTCAGATTTATACAAAACACCAGTGTTTTCATAGTATGCCAAATAAATACTAAAATGCCAGTACTACCATGTTGCTTTGGTATCATACATATTAAAGTCCCAACAACTTAATAAAAAAAGGTAAAGCCAGACCAGGTATGGTGGTGCACACACATAATCCCAGCTGTCCAGAAGGGTAGGGGAAAGGTAATAAGGGAAAAGAAAAAAAATAGGAGAAAATGAGAAAACGGAAGTAAAGTGTTTGTAAATGGGGAGGGGAGGAAGGGGTGAAGGGAGGGCAGGGACAAGGGGAAAAAATGAGAACCAAGACCTGCAATGTAAAGGTACAAGATCCCAATGATGAATGTAACTGTGCTGTATAACTAAAATGTACCAATAAACTCAATAAAAGAAAAAGCTTCCAAACAAGAAGGTAGGATGTCCAAGAAAGACAGAGAAAGTAGTTAAAAGTTATGAATTGGCAAATTAAATCTCCCCTCTTTTAAGTTGTCTCAGTGACAAGAAACCCATTAATAAAAAAATGTTGCTGTTAAAAAAAAAGAATAAATGGAACGAAAGATGTCCAAGCCATACTTAAAATACACAGTATTAATAAGATAAAGAACATCTAAGTAAAATGAAGGATACACATAGACATAGACACAGTAGAAACATACAAAGTGGGCTGGGGATTTTGCTCAGTGGTGCCGTCACCTGTCTCACAACACAAGGACCAGACTTCGATCCCTAGTACCAAAAAAAAAAAAAAAAAAAAAAAAAAAAAAAAAAAAAAAAAAAAAAGAAAGAAAGAAAGGAAGGAAGAAAAGAAACACACACATTTATTACTGATTTATTTACTTATTTGGGAGGGTGATGAGCTGTATTGCACTCAAATTGTTTGCACTGAGCTACATCCCCAGCCCTTTTTAAGATTTTGTTGTTGTTGTTGTTGTTGTTGTTGTTGTTGTTTTGAGACAGTCTCACTAATTTGCTTACTTGCTCAGGCTGGCCTCCAATTTTCAGTCCTCCTGCCTCAGCCTCTCAGATTGATGGGATTACATGTGTGTAAAACCACAACCAGATTGAAGGATATGACTTGTTTGTAGATTTTAAATTTCAACATTGCAAGGCTGTCAGTTTCATATAATCCATGCAAAATCCCATGCAAAGCTGGGCCTTGTAATCCCAGCACTCAGGAGGCTGAAGCAGGAGGATTGCCACAAGTTTGAGGCCAACCTGGGCTCCACAGTGACTTTACGGCCAGCCTGAACTCCACAGTGCGATGCTGTCTCAAAAAACAACCCCCTCCAAAACAAAAACAAAAATAAAAACTCATACACCTTTTCATATGTATGAAGATTGAAATGCTGATTTTTAAATTTTTATGGAACAGGAAATAAGATGTGTTATGTACATGTACCAATTTCCCATAGTGAATATAATCGTTATGTACTGCAAGCATGTACTAATAAAAATAAAAATTTGAAAATAAATATATATATGAAAAATTTTTAAATGACCCAATGGCCAGGGAATTAGCTCAGTAATTCCAGTGCCTACCTCGCAAGCTCAAGGACCCAAGTTCGATCCCTGGTACCAAAGAAAAAAAATGACCCTGAATAACCAACACAGAATATATCTGCAATGAGCATGAAAGGCTTGTCACCTACATAGAAACACTGAAAAAATGAGCAGACTATCAGAATCAACTTTGTCCAAACTTTGAAAAATAGTTCACGAAAATGTATGCTAACTCAAGGAAAAGGTGACTGGAAACTGAATTTAACTCAGTGCTTTTTGTGGTGGGGTTCTTCCCCCATTTTTGGAGATTGAACCCAAGGCCTTCTCACTGAGCTACATCCCTAGCTCTTTTTTATTTTTTATTTTAAGACTGGGTCTTAGCTAAATCCCTGATTTCCTAAGTTTGGGCTCAAACTTGAGGCCCTCTTGCCTCAACCTCCCAGAGTTCTGGAATCATAAGCATGAACTGCCACACGCAGCTACTACATAGGTAAATCTAAAGGCCAATATTGAATTTTTGCTTTATAACTCCTCTTTGTTTTCCTGTATCATTTAAAAGACATGGATAAAACAATAAATATAAACGTGGATTATGGATATGCAAACTAGGCATAGTGGTGCATACCTATAATCCCAACATTTATGAGGCTGAGTGGGAGGATCAAAATTTCAAGCCCAGCCTGGGAATTTAGTGACTTGGCAAAACCTTGTGTCAAAATGAAAAATAAAAATTGGGCTGGGCATGGTGGCATTCGCCTATAATCTCATCATTCAGGAGTCTGAAGTAGGAAGATTGCTGCATGTTCAAGACCAGCCTGAACTACATAGTGAGACCCTGTCTCAAAAACAAAAAGGGATTTTATGAAAATGTTAAACAAAAGAGAGCTGGGGTAGCTATAGTAAGATCAAACAAGAAATAAAGGGCCAGGGATTTAACTCAGTGGTTCTGGCACCTTCCTCGCAAGTATAAGGACCCAAGTTCGACACCCAGTACAAATAAATAAATAAATAAAGTAAAAAATCATTACAAGAGACAAAGAAAATATTTTGTATTTATAAAGGGTCAATCAAAACATAGGGACACAATATTGTCCCAAATTATGGGAAGCAAACATCGATAGTAAAGGGAAAAATAGTCTCCAAATAGTAGTTGGAGACTTCTACACCCTGCCCTACTTTCAATAAACACAGACACAGACTCACACACACACAATGAACACAGCAACAAGAAATATTAATATGTGTGTGTGTGTGTGTGAGAGAGAGAGAGAGAGAGAGAGAGAGCTTTCCCATTGTTCACAGCAATAACCCTAATTCTCCAGTACTAATTTTCTGTCCCATTGCTGTACACAATACCTGACACCTACAATTTAAAGGAGAAGAAGTTTCATTTAGCTTATGTTTTATGGGGATTCAGTATATAATCAGCCAGTTCCAAGGCAGAAGCATCATCCCAAAGGAAATGGTGAAGCAAAGCTACTCATGTCATGGCAGTCAGGATGCAGTGGAGGGGAAGAGTGTCAAAGAGGGAAGGGAAAGGGACCAGATATAGTACCAAGGTCCTGTCCCAGTGACTTAACCAGACACACCCAAAAGTGTGCTGTGCCAACTCACTGGGTTGCTCCCAAGCCAAGCAAATTGACACAATTAAGCTTAATCATCACAATATATGAAACACTTCCCCTGTGGGGTGTACCTGTAATCCCAGCTACTGGAATTGAGACAGGAGGATTACAAGTAGAGGCCAGCTTTGGTAAATTTGCAAAACTCTTGTCTCAAAATACAATTTTAAAAAGTTTTTGGCCCAGGTGTGATGGTGCCCACATGTAATCCCAGCACTAAGGAGGCTGAGGCAAAAGGATCGCCGCAAGTTGAAGGCTAGCTTGGGGTACTTAGCGAGTTCAAGGCCAGCCTGAATTACATAGTAAGACCCTGTCTGAAAAATAAAAATTGGGGGTGTGTGGCTCAGTTGTAGAGTGCTTACCTAGTGTGCTCAAGGCCCCAAGTTCAAGCCAAAGCATTGCAAAGAAAACAAAACAGTATTGACAGTTTTGTCATGTGTAAATGGAACATTGTCAAGGCTGGACCTTATATTATGCAACAAATAAGACTCATTAAATTATAGGGCTAGGGATTTAGCTCAGTGATTCCGGCACCTGCCTCGCAAGCGCAAGGGCCTGAGTTCAATCCCCAGTACTTAAAAAAAAAGAGTCATTAAATTATAAAAGAAGAGCTGGACATGATGGCAAATGCCTGTAATCCCAGCACTCTAGGAATTTGAGGCAGGAGGATGGTAAGTTGAAGTCCAGCTTTTGCAATTTAATACTTGAAAAAGACCCTGTCCCTAAATAAAAATGTTTAAAAATAGGTTGGGGCTGTAGCTCAGAGCTAAGACCCTGCGTTCAGTCCACAGTACTGAAAAAAAAAAAGCAACATTGAAATCATATGAAAATATCTTCTGACCATAGTAAAATTAGAAATCAACAACAGTCCTCAATTTAGTAGCACATATACTAAAATTGAAATGATACAGAGAGAATTAGCATGGCCCCTGCACAAGAATGACACGCAAAACAGATGACTGGATAAAGAAAATGTGGTATTTATATATAATGGAATAATACTTGGCTATAAAGAATGACACATTTGAGACATTTGTAGAAAAATGGATGCACCTAGAAAATATAGTATTGAGTGAAATAAACCAGATACACGAGCTTAAATATTATATGGTATCTCTCATTTGAGGCAAATTACAAACAAAGAAAATGATAAAGGATGCATAGAAAGGGACAAGGGATCAGATCTCTTACAATAGGAAAGTAGTCCAAGAGAACAAGGATGAGGAGGAGAAGAAGGGAAAATGAGAAAAATAAAGATGCGCTGTATACAGAAACCTAATAATTACTATTAATGTAAACACTATATGCCATAACATGAGTTAAGACAAATAACATCAACAAGTATGAAAAAGGGGACGGGGCAACCAGAGAAGGAGGGGGAGGGGGAGAGAAGGGGAGGGGGGTTAAAAAAACAAATTGTAACATGTACATGTAACCACTCCCGAAGACGATTGTAAACTACATGAATTGCACACATGTATAATAAATAAAAAATGTTTGAAAGAAATCTATAATAGAAGGAAACTTGGAAAATTCGCAAATACGTGGAAATTAGACAGCAGCATACTTTCAATAAACAGTGAGTCAATGAAGAAACCACAGAGGAAATTAGAAAATATTTTGAAATGGAAGGAACAAAAACACAGCATAGCAAAACTTATGGTTGCAATGAAAGTTTTGATTAGAATGAAAGCTTTTATCTGTACATGCCTATACTAAAAAGAAAAAATATTTTCGCCAGGCTAATGGTACATATCTATAATTCCGGGACTCTGGGAGGCCAGGGCAGGAGGATAGCAAGGCAAGTTCAAGCCCAGTCTGAGCAACTGAGAGATTTAGTGAGACCTGTATCTAGATGTCTCCCCAGTGTGATCACAGGTAGGGCTTGTTAGAGGTGGCTGGATCTAGGCTGTATGATACTTGGATGAAGGATTTGATGCTGGGATTGATTCATCGTGCAATGCTAGGAGAAGGCTGCTCCACTCTGGGAATGAGAGCTACCCACCTGTCTCATCGCTGAGACAAAATATCTGACCCTCAAAGTTAAAAGGGAAAAGGTTTATTTAGCTGACAGTTTGTAGAGGTTTCAGTTCATAATCTACCGGCTCCAAGGCAGAGTAGCACTTGGCAAAGGGGCATCACGGAAGAGAAACAGGTTGTGATGCCAACAAAGGACCTTAACAGCATCTCCCTGGCTCCTTTATTTTATTCAGACCACTTAGGGTGGGTAGCACTCACACCCTTAATCCTACTACTCTCTGGCCTAGTACTGTACCATGAATCGTGAATCACACACTTTAGATTCCAACATAGCCCCACCTCATTGGCATGAGGCTTTGGGGGGGACATCTAAACATAACACCACCCTAAGGGTGGGTAGCCTGGATAAAATATAAGGGAAAAAGCCGGGCATGGTGGCACACGCCTGTAATACCAGCACTTGGGAGGCTGAGGCAGGAGAATCGCTATGAGTTCAAGACCAGCCTGGGATACAGAGTGAGTTCCAGGTCAGTTTCAACTACATAGTGAGACCCTGTCTCAAAAAACAAAATAAAATATAAGGGAAAGAGGGGTTGGGGATTTAGCTCAATGGAACTGTGCCTCCCTGGCAAGTGCAAGGTCCTGGGTTCAATCCCTGGTACTGGGAAAAATATAAAAACAAAAAGAAGGTCACTGTTTGTCACTTTTGTAGCTTGCTGCATGCTGCTTTTGCTGCCTTCTGCCTGTTTTGAACTGGTTTTTGTTTTTGTTTATGTTTTTTCTCCTCTGTGATGCCCCTGTGCCATGCCATACTGCCTTGGAGCCAGCCAATTATGAACTAAAACTTCTACAAACTGTGAGCTTAATAAACATTTCCTCTCTTAACACTGGTTGTCAGGTATTTTGTCTCAGCAATGAGAAAAGTAACCAAGACACCATGCCTCACAATCAAAGAGTAAAGTCTGGCATGGTGATGAATGCCTGTAATCCCAGAACTCAGAAAGCTGAGGCAGGAAGATCGCCATGAGTTTGAGGCCAGCCTGGGCTACATATTGAGTTCAAGGCCAGCCTGAGCTACAGAGGAAAACCCTGCCTCAAAAAAAAAAAAAAAAAAAAAGTAAAAAAGGCCTGGGTTATATCTTGATGTGAAAGCCCCAGGTTCAATCCCCAGCACTACCACCACCTACCACTGGAAGAAAAAATGAGGAAGGCAAAAGTGATAGCAAAACAAATCAATATAATGCATGAAATTATTAGAATAATGGAAAAAATCACATTTTCATCTTATTTAATGCAGAAAAGACATTTGACAAAATTCAACACCATTCTATGAAAAAACACTCAGAGAACAAGGAATCAAAGAGAACTTCCTTTAACCTCATAATAGGCACTTATGAAAATCCCAGTAAGGCAGAAAGCTCAGATAGCACACCGATTATAGTGAAATTCTGTGATAGCATCATTTGAAATAATATTGAGCTGAGGTTTATGTTGGAAAGATTGATACTTGGGTTTATATTTTTTGGCAGAAAACAGAAAGCCCTGTTGCTTTTTAAGAGTTAAAATAATTTAATTTACATTATTATCTTTATAATATATTCTCCTAGGGCAGGGGATTTAGCTCAGTGGTGTCACCACCTGCCTCAAAAGCACAAGGTCCTAAGTTTGATCCCTGGTACAAAAAGAAAAATAAATAAATAAATAAATAA
>NW_022900951.1:61518571-61529285 GCF_012274545.1 Fukomys damarensis | reverse complement strand
AAAATTTGGGGGAAACGGAGTAGTACAAAACAGGAAAAAAATCACTGAGACAAGGCACTTAAAGACATCTATTCTTTTCTTTTTTCTTTTTACAATGCTGGTGATGAAATTTAGGGCCTCATGCATATGAGGCAAGCACTCTACCATTGAGCAATGTCCCTGGCTCTAGTCTTTATATTTTGGATGTGTCTTTCAAGTCTTTTTTGTCTTCTATTTCCTTCTTCTTTCTCTTTTTCTCCTCCTCCTCCTGCTTTTTTGTCTTCTATCTTCTTTTTTATGTAATAAAAAAACAACAACAACTTGAGGGCTGGGTATTTAGCTCAGTGGTTCTGCTGCCTGTCTCGAAAGCGCAAGGTCCTGAGTTCGATCCCCAGTAACAAACAAAACAAAAAATAAATAACTAAATAAGGCTGGGCTGGGAATGTAGCTCAGCGCAAAGGCCCTGGATTCGATCGTAGGTCTGGGGCCAGGGATTTAGCTCAGTGGTGGCGCCACCTGCCTTGAAAGTGCAAGGTCCTGAGTTTGTTCCCCGGTACAAACAAAAAACAAAAAAAGAATTTGTGTGGGATTTTTGCTCAGCGATACAGTGTGTACTCACCATGCATAAAGTCCTGGGTTTCATCCCTGGCACTATCAACACCACCACCACCACCACCACAACAACAACAAACTCACCACTCTAAGTAAATGGTGTATTTCTACAACTTGTTACATTACATATTGTAAGTAAGCACTGATTTTGTTTTCTTCTTCATAATATAACATGTAGCTCTCTTAATTTTGGTAATTTGAAAACCTAAGCATTACTATAACAACAGTATGTATTGATAGCATTACTTATTTAAAAATGCAATTCTCTCAGGAGGCTGAGGCAAGAGAATTACTGTTAGTTCAAGGCCAGCCTGAACTACATAGCAAGACCCCGTCTCAACAACAAACAAATAAACAAACTACAATTTTCTTGATATTCCTCCAAATCCCAATCAGAGTTATTGTATCATAGCTATCTTTCTGAATAACTGTTTTTTCCTTCAGTGAAGTCCACTGAGGTTTTTTATGTCACCTTATGTATAAACAGGGCTTCTAATGGACTAAATTTTTTATTTCCTTTTAGTAACTCTTTTTGAAAGATTAGAAGATTTGGGCTGGAGATTTAGCTCAGTGGTTCCGTCATCTGCCTCGCAAGTGCAAGGTCCAGAGTTTGATCCCCAGTATGAAAAAAATAAAAGAATGAATGAAAGAAAGAAAGATTAGAAGACTTGTAGAGTTGAACATCTTAATTATAAAATTATAAATTTATTCCGATTTGAATAAATAAATATTTGGGGTCTTGGTTTTGTTACTGTTGAGTGGTAAGAATTATTTGCAGCCTGGAGATTTAGCTCAGTGGTGCCACCACCTGCCACACAAACACAGGGTCCCGAGTTTGATCCCTGGTACAAAAAATTATATATATTGTATATTAGGGATACCAATCATTTTTCAGATATGTATATTGCAAAGATTTTCTCCCAGTCTGCATCGTGTCTTTCCATTCTTTATTCCTTTTTTTTTTCTTTTTTTTTGAGACAGGGTCTCACCATGTAGTTGAGACTGACCTGGAACTCACTATGTAGCCCAGGTTGCTCTCGAACTCTCAGCAATCCTCCTGCCTCAGCCTCCCAAGAGCTGGGATTATAGGGGTGCACCAACATGCCCAGCTCTCCATTCTTTTAATTGTGTGTGTGTATGTTGTTGGGGATTGAACCCCAAACCAGGCTTTCTCTGCATTCTCTGAACAGTGTCTTTATTTTTTCTTTTTATTGAGTTTATTGGTACAATCTAGTTTCATTCATTATTGGGATCCTGTACCTTTAGATGACAAGTCTTAGTTCTCATTTTTTCCCTTTGTCCCTGCCCTCCCTTCTCCCTCTCCCCCCTCCCCATTTGCAAACACTTTATTTCCATTTTTTCATTTTCTCCTACTTTTTTCTTTTCCCTTATTCCCTTTCCCCTACCCTTCCCACTTTCCCTACACTTTTAGCCGTTTTCTTCCTATTTCACACTATTAATTATCCCATTAGGATCTTGTGTACTATTATAGTTTTTCACACCAGAGAGACTATTTGGTATTTACACATGTGTGACTTATTTATTTCACTTAAGAGTATATCCTCAATATGTATCCATTTTCCTATGAATGACTCTAATTTCTCATTCTTTATGACTGAGTAGTATTCCATTTTATAGAAAAACCATATCTTCATCCAGTCTCCAGCTGATGGGCAAATGGGCTGTTTCCAAGTTTTAGCTACTACAAACTGTGCCTCTATAAACATACGTGTGCATATATCACTGTGTATGATACTTTTAATTCTTTTGGAAAGATACCCAGCAGAGGGATGGCTGTGTCAAATGGAACCTCTAGTCCCAGCTCTTTGAGTAAACAGTGTCTTTTACAGAGCAGAATTAAAACGTTTTTTCTCTTTATTTTCTCAATTTTTTTTCTTTTTCAGACAAGGTCTCACTATGTCGTTCAGGCTTGAACTCACCATGTAGCCCAAGCTGGGCTCAAACACTCTGAGATCCTCCTGCTTCAGCCTCCTGAGTGCTTGGATTACAGGCATGCACCCCCATGCCCAGTTGAATTTTCAAATTGTTTATTAAATCCAATTATCATTTTTCTCTTCTTTTGCCAATGCCACACTTTGAAATTTTTAATTATACTCAATTTTTAAATAGGAATTACACTCACATGCTATAAAACATAAAAGATTCAAAGATGTATATAGTGAAGAGTGTCTCTCCTGCTGTGTTCCTCAGCTGCAAGATTACCTCCTCTGGTGTTATGGTTTATATATAAATGTCCTCCCCAAAGCCTGCTGCAATCATACACAGAGCTTTTCTGAGATGGCAGGATCTAGGGTGTGTGATGCTGGGATTAAGGATGTGATGCTGGAATTAAGGCTACCTCACTCTGGGTGTGAATGCTACCTACCCTAAGGGTGGGTAACCTCGATAAGACATAAGGGATAGAAAGAGGAGTACTTGTGGCTTGCTTCATGATGCTTTGCTGCTTTCTGCCCACTATGAACTTGCTCCCTACCTTGTAGTCAGCCAACTATGAACTGAAACGTGTACAAAGTGTGAGCTAAAGAAACCTTTCCTCCTTTAGCTTTAGGTTTTGGGTATTTTGTCTCAGCAATGAGAAAAGTAACTAAGACAGATTTTGGTACCTGGAGTAGATTTGTTACTGTGACTGTACCTGATGTTGTGGTTCAGGAGACTTTGAAATTGGCTTGTGGGAAGAGTTAGGAAAGATTTTGAGATGCCAGCTGATGAAGCAACCCTGGAATGCCTTAAGCTGTACTTGATGGAAGGTTCTGGTCAAGCTCAGAAGACCAGAATGTTGATGGAGATGCTGCCAATAAGACCAGGCTCAGGAGGTTCTGCTGGGAAGAAGGACTGCATTAGCCAGTGGACTCCAGAACATCTCTATTATGCTTTGGCAGAAAGCTTGTTTAGATTTTGCTAATGTCCAGAGACTTTGCCTGAGACTAAGATTAAGGGTAGAAGATTAATCTTGCAAAAGAAATTTCAAGACAGTCTAATATTGAGGCAGTTGAATGGCTACTGTTAGGGGCTTTTGCCAGATTTATGTTGAGAGTCAAAAGCAAAGAGCCCAGCAGAATGATTTTAAAATGTTGTGAGTTTGGCGAGAAAGGAAGCTCCAATTAAGTTGTGGCCTGCCAAGATGGAACAAAGGAGAAATTGGTCACTGAAAAGACTAGCAAGGAAAAGCCTAGTCTTTCAGAAGTCAGCAGAAAGGATGGCCTGAGGACAACACCAGAACAAGCAGGACTCCAGCCTTTACAGCCTCAGAATTGCAAAAGTGAAAGAATTTGCTTTGAGGAGAGAGCCCCAGAGCACCAGGTTCTAGGATGGCAGCAGCCTAGAGAATTTATTCTTCAGGATTGATTTCACAGTTCTCAGCAATGCAGGCACTCAACCCCTACCACCAAGAGAGAAGGAAGCCTGGCTACTGTTGCAGCTGGCAGCAGACCTTGGCATCATCCACCTGGCACTGGTTTTAGGTGCATGCAGAATGCAAGAGTTGTGGGGTCAGGAAGGCTTCCACCCAGATTTAAGAAGAAGGCCTGGGAGGCCAGGCAGTGTGCCCGAGAGGGCCGTGAGTGAAGCTGTGGCTGTAAAGGTGAAGGTGCAGTGGAGACACCAAAAGTTTGGAGAATTTAAAAATGTGGATTGCCCGAAGAAAATTGCAAGAAGGATGCAGAGCCGGCCCAAGAGAGAAGCCATGGGAGCTACAACCACTGGCAGTGCTATAGTAGTGGAGCCACCCAAGCCCTGTGGAGTTCACATCTTGCCACAGATGGCCTGGGATTACTGTTTGCTTTGCTGGATTTTGGTCTTGCTTTGTTCCCATGCCTTGCTATCCCCCTGTTTGTTCCTTTTAGGATGGAAATGCCTACCTTGTGCCTTTGAATGTTGGAAGTGTTTAACTTTCTTTTCATTTGTACAGAGGCTTGCAGCTAAGAGTTTGCCTGAAATCTCAGAGGAGATTTTGGACTTGGACTTTTTAGCAATGCTGAAACTGTTAGGACTTTGGAAACTCCGAGTTTTTTGGTGGAGGGCAAGTGCAGAATGTTATGGCTTATGTCTAGATGTCCCCCCCACCCCAAAGCCTCATGCAGTCATAGGTGGGGCTTTTTCAGAGGTAACTGGATCTAGAGTGTGTGACCCTGGGGTTGATTCATGGTTCAATGCCAGAATCAAGGGCCCTAGGGTTTAGGGCGTGACTGCTACCCACCTGGATAGGATATAAAGAATAGAGAGAGCCGTGGTGGTCTGCCTTGTTGTTTTACTATTCTACCCACCATGAACTGTTTCTCCTCTTCAATGCCTGTCTGCCTGTCCATCCTGCCTTGAAGCCAGCTGATTATGGACTGAGCTCTCTACAAACTGGGGGTTAAATAAACCTTTGCACCTCTAACTTTGGATGTTGGACATGTGCTATCCATCATTACAGGAAGCTGAAGCAGGAAGACTGCAAGTAATAGCCCAGTTTTGGCAACTTGAGAAGTTGAGGCAGAATGATGACTTGACCCCAGGAGTTTGGGCCCAGCCTGGGACACAAGAAAGACTTTAAAAATGTGGTATATGGTACAACTGCTGAGGAGGTCAGTGTGCAGATTCCTCAAAAAACTAAAACTAGAGGTTTCATTTCACCCAGATATTCCCCCTCTTGGTGTCTTCCCAAAAGAATTAAAAGCATCATACCATAATGTGCTAAATCCCCGGCCCCCAAATGCTTCTTAACTGGAGACTGGATAAAGATGTGGTGTTTACACAATGGAGTACTACTCTGCCATAAAGAAGGATAACTTGAGACATTTCTAGCTAATAGGATGCAGCATTCAGACACTCATGTTTAAATACCACATTGTTTCTCTGGTGTGAGGAAACTGAAAGTGTAAATAAGGACCAAAATGTATAATAGATATTGAGAAATGTGAAGAAAATGTTCAAATGAGAAGGGGAACAAGGGAGAGAGGAAGGGGAAAGGGAAGAAGGAAGATTAAAAAATAGAAAAAACATGGAAGCAATGCTTTTTTAAATATGGAGGTCAAGAGGGATTGAAAGGAGGGGAGGGGTATGGGAAAAAAGAATATATTGTATAAAAGTACAAATTCCTTATGATGAATGATATAATTATGTATATCTAAAATATACCAATAAAATACAAAAGAAATAAAATGCTATAGTGTGATATAGCTGGGTGTGATTGTGCATAACTGTAATCCTAGCACTCTGAGAGGCTGAGGCAGGAGGATCCCAAGTGTGAGCCCATCCTTGGCAATTTAGCAACTTAGCAAGAGCCTGTCACTAAATAAAAAATAAAAAAGGGCTGGGAATTTGGTCAGTGTAAAGGTCCTGGGTCCAAGTCCCAGCAGCACGATCAATATTGCATACATACATATGTATGTACTAATTACATTCTTCATCCCTTGTCAACGACCTTTCTTCTTGCTGTTTCTATGATTTTGTGTTCATTAAATACTTCATAGGAGTGGAAGGATATACGATTTGTCCTTTTGTGGCTGGCTTATTTTGCTTAGCATGGTATCCTCAAGTTTCTAGCATGTTATAGCATGTGACAAAATCCTGTTTTATAAGGCTGCATAATACATGTCACATTTTGCTTATCCATTTATCTGTTGATGGACACTTAGGTTGTTTCCATTTCTTGGTTATTGTGAATAATGATGCTCTAGACACAGGTGTACAAACATCTCTCTGCTAAACTGATTTGAGTGGCTTTGAGGTTTTGTTTTGTCCCTTTTTTGGAGGGCTGAGGCTTGAACCCAGGGTATCATGTGAACAAAGCACACTCTTTACCACTGAACTACATCCCCAGCCCTTCAGTTGCTGTGGATATATAGCCCAAAGTGGGATTGCTGGATCATATAGTAGTTACTTTTTAATTTCTTACTATAGCCCATAATGACTGTACCATTTTATATCCCCACCAATGAGTTCTGATTTATCCAGATCTTTGCTGACAATTGTTATTTTCATCCTTATTTGTTGTTATTGTTCTAGGGACTGAACCCTGGGCATTTACAACAAGTTACATCCCCAGCTGTTTTGTTGCTGTTTTACTTTGGGTTTTTTTCTCTCATTCAGTTTATTGGTACATTTTAGGTATACAGTACAGTTACATTCATCTTTGGGATTTTGTACCTTTACATGACAGGTCTTGGTTCTCAGTTTTTCCCCTTGTCTCTGCCCTACCTTCACCCCCTCCTCCCCTCCCCATTTACAAACATTTTATTTCCATTTTTTCATTTTCTCATATTTTTTTCTTTTCCCTTATTACATTTCCCCTACCCTTCCCATTTTCCCTACAGCCTTAACCCCTTTCTTCGTATTTCACATTGTCAATTATCTCATTAGGATCTTATGTACTATTATAGTTTTTCACACCAGAGAAACTATTCAGTATTGCCCATGTGTGACTTATTTATTTCACTTAGGAATATATCCTCAAAATGTATCCATTTTCCTATGAATTATTACATTTCCCCTACCCTTCCCATTTTCCCTACAGCCTTAACCCCTTTCTTCGTATTTCACATTGTCAATTATCTCATTAGGATCTTATGTACTATTATAGTTTTTCACACCAGAGAAACTATTCAGTATTGCCCATGTGTGACTTATTTATTTCACTTAGGAATATATCCTCAAAATGTATCCATTTTCCTATGAAAAAATCTAATTTCTCATTCCTTATGGCTGAGTATTATTCCATTTTATAGAAAAACCACATCTTCTTTATCCAGTCTCCAACTGATGGGCAAATGGTCTGTTTCCAAGTTTTAGCTATTACAAACTGTGCCACTATAAACATAGGTGCACATATATCACTGTGATATGGTTCTTTTAATTCTTTTGGAAAGATACCCAGCAGAGGGATGGCTGGGTCAAATGGAACCTCTAGTCCCAGATTTTTGAGGTATCTCCATACTGATTTCCATAGTGGTTGCACCAGTCTGCACTCCCACCAACAATGGAGAAGGGTTCCTTTCTCCCCACAACCCCGCCAACATTTGTCATTGGTTGCTTTGTTGATAGCAGCCATTCTTTGTGGGGTGAGGTGGAATCTCAGTATTGTTTTCATCAGCATCTCTCAAATGATCAGTGATGTGGAACATCTCTTTATATATTTACTTGCTGCTTTTACTTCTTTGTCTGAGAAATGTATGTTCATTTCAGATGCCCATTTTTGAATCAGGTCTTTATATTTGGGGGTGCTGATTGTTTTGAGTTCTTTATATATTCTACATAAGAGTCCTTTGTGTGAGGGGCAGCTGGTAAAAATTTTTTCCCACATTGTAGGTTGTCTTTTAGTTCTGTTGATGGTTTCTTTTGCAGTGCAGAAGCTTTTTTTGCTTTGGTTTTGAGACAGGGCCCCCTCTTTTTATTTTTTATTTTTTATTTTTATTTTTTTGTACTGGAGATTGATCTCAGGACCTTGCACTTTCCAGGTGGTGGAACCACTGAGCCAAATTCCTAGCCCAGGGTCTCTCTATTTGCAGACCACAGTTGTCTTGGGTAATTGAAACTGCAGAAAGTGAAAACTTAATAAGTGTGGATTACTGTGCTTTAGAAACCTTACATATGTATAGTCATACAGTATTTATCCTTTTGTATCTGCTTTATTTAGGGTAATGTCTTCAAGGTTTATCCATGTTGTAGAATGTATCAAAATTTCCTTCCCTTGAAAGCCTGACTAGTGTTCCATTGCATGTATACTGTATTTTGTTTATTCCTTTGTCAGTGGACAGTCAGGTCAGACACATGATTTGGAAATATTGACCCCATTCTTTAGGTTATCCAGTTGAAATACAAACAGTTTTACTTTTGATGAAGTCTAATGTATACATATTTCATCTTTTTGCTCATGGCTTTGGTATCACAACTAAAATTAATTACCAAATCCAAGATCATGAAGACTTATCTCTCCTCAATGTCTTAAAAATTTTATAGATTTAGTTCTCACATTTAGGTCTTTGATGTATTTTGAGTTTTTTTTCTTTTGTATGTGGTGTGAGGAAGGGGTCTAACTTCATTATTTCATAGATGGCTATCCAGTTATGCCAGCACCATTTTCTGAAGTCTGCACTTTCTTTATTAAATGTTCCTGTATCTTTTAAAAAAAGTATTAGTTGGCCATAGATATGAAGTTTATTTCTGGATTCTCAATTCTATTCCATTAGTATGTTGTCTTACTTTTTCAGTAATATTCGCATAGTTTGAATGTCTTTCAATTTCACATGAAATGTGTGTGTGTGTGTGTGTGTGTGTGTGTGTGTGTGTGTTTGTAGGATTGAACCCAGGACCATGTGTAAGCTAAGAATGTGCTCCACCACTGCGCTGCACTTTCAGCCCCCATATGAATTGTAAGAATGAGCTTGTCAGTGTCTACAAAGAATTCTGCTGATATTCTGACAGGGAATCTGATTTATCTGAAGATTAGTTTGGGAAGTATTATCATAGTGAGGTGTTTTTCCCGTAGATTAGACCTTTAACTTCTTCTTTTATAATTCTTTTTTTATAGCCAAATGTTTTACTCATCCCACGTGACATATAGAGTCCACCAAAAATGTATACACACTTCAGGAAAAGAAAAACTTGTATAAATATTTTTAATACTAAATTTATTGAGACATCATGAGATTCATACCAGTTACCTTTGGCCTCTACGGTTAGAAGAGGTGCTCATAGTGGTTGCCATCAGCTCCCAGACATTTATTAGTAAGGCGAACTGCTGCTTGGGTAATCTTGGTCATTGAGATGGCTGCTCATACACTATCAGTTTCCTCTCCAAGGGCTGGCAGTGTAGTGGACTTTCTGAGATATACAACATCCTCTAGGACTCCCATACAAGGGTAACACTGCCTGTTGAAAAAATATCAAGGGCTGGCCTTGTACTGACTATGTATCCCAGGCTGTCCTTGAACTGGTGGCAATTCTCCTGACTCAGCCTCAAAGTACTGGGATTATAGACATGTGCCACCATGATCAGCCCCAGCTGTTTTTAATGTTTCATTTTGAAGCAGGATTTCACTAAGTCACTCAATTTCTCAGGCTGGTGATCTTTTTTTTTTTTTTTTTTTTTTTTTTTGGTACCGATGATCAAACTCAGGACCTTGTGCTTGCAAAGCAGGCAGGGGAACCACTGAGCTAAATCACCAGCTTGGACTTGTGAATTTTTAGCCTCAGCCTCCCCCGTATGTGATAAGGAATGCTATAATATTTATGTCTTTTTTTTTTGCCAGGGTCTGGCTGGAATTCAGGCTGGTCTTGATCTTACTATGTAGCCCATGCTGGCCTCAAATTGGTGATGATCCTCATACTTTAGCCTTCCTTCCACGTGCTGTGATTATAGGCATGTTCCATCACACCTAGAGTGATTTTTATGTTTTACATTTAGTTTTTTTTAGCCAGATTCTCAGTATGTAGTTCAGGCTGGCCTTGAACTCATGGCCATCTTCCTGCCCCAGCCTCCCAAATGCTGGGATTACAGGTGTGCGCCACAATGCTTGGCTTACATTTAATTTTTTTATGTTTTTTTTCTTTTTATTGAGGTTATTGGTACAATCTAGGTATACAATACAATTACATTCATCATTGGGATTCTGTACCTTTACATAATAGGTCTTCATTCGCATTTTTTCCCCTTGTCCCTGCCCTCCCTTCACCCACTCCTCCCCTCCCCATTTACAAACACTTTATTTCCATTTTTTCAGTTTCTCATATTTTTTTCTCTCCCTTATTACCTTTCCCCCACCCTTCCCACTTTCCCTACACCTTTAGCCCTTTACTTCCTATTTCACATTATTAATTATCTCATTAGGATCCTGTGTACTATTATAGTTTTTCACACCAAAGAAACTATTCGGTATTTCAGTTAAAGAAATCTTGAATGAACATTAAAAATAGGGAATCCTTAAATAAGACTAAAAGGAAAGTAAAAGAGAAAAGGCAATGATGTAACATTAAAATAATCCTTAATTCTGGAGATGAAAATGGTCCCTGAACATATTTGAATTGCTTCTTGCTCTTATAGTATTATCTTATTCTTTTTTTCATTATTTAGAGAATACTTTATTAGTTTCTGTAATCAAACCCACGTAGATATGACCTTACA
>NW_022900951.1:61515513-61518288 GCF_012274545.1 Fukomys damarensis | reverse complement strand
AAACAAAGAAAAGAATAATATCCAGAAAACAGAAAAGTTCTGTTGCTGTTGTGGTACCTGGCACCATTTTTTAAATTAGCATCTTAATCATCATCTGGAAAGAGAACACTATAGAGTAATATCATTCAATGTAGCTCTGATAAAGCACGGTCCCTACTATGTATCATAAAGCAGGTACAAGATATTTTACATTCATAGAGGTATGATACAGTACTGTCCTATATCAATAATACTAGAATCAGTTTTGGTTTGAAATTTAATTTGTCTGCAAATAAGACTGCTACCCCTGTTTTTTTCTGGGCTCCTGTCATATGGAGAATTGTTTTCTATCTTTTCACTTTCAGTCTATGGGCTTCTTTTTGCACTAGGTGTGTTTCTCTACATTTAATTCTTTGCTTTGAGTTATGTTGTAGGATAATGTTTCAACTTCATTCTTTCACAAGTAGGGATTCCATATTCTTAACATCATTTACTGAAGAGATTGTCCATTCTCCATTATGTACTTTTGACACCCTTGTCAAACATCATTTGTGCATATATGCAAGGGTTTATTTTTGGATTCTTTTTGTTCTATTATTCCGTATATTTGTTTCATTTTTTTTCTCATTGAGTTTATTGGTACATTTTAGGTATACAGTACAGTTACATTTATCATTGGGCTCTTGTACCTTTACATAACAGGTCTTGGTTCTCACTTTTTCCCCATACCCCTGCCCTTCCTTTACCCCCTGCTCCCTTCCCTATTTACAAACACTCTATTTCCAGTTTTTCATTTTCTCACATTTTCCCCCTTATTTCCTATTTCCCCTACACCTCTAGCCCTTTTCTTCCTATTTTACATTGTGAACTATACCAATAGGATCTTATGTATAATTATAGTTTTTCACAGCAGAGAAACTATTCGATATTTACACATGTGAATTATTGTTTCAATTGAGTATATCGTCAATATTCTTCCATTTTCCTATGAATGACTCTAATTTCTCATTCTTTATGGCTGAGTAGTTTCCATTTTATAGAAAATATTCTGTATATAGTTTTTATGCCAGGACCACTCCATGTTGTTTACTATTGCTTTGTAGTAGTATGCTCTGAAGTCACAAAATGTGTGACCACTTTTCTTCATTTTCAAGTTTTGTGTGTGTGTGTGTGTGTGTGTGTGTGTGTGCACGCGTGATAGGAGGCAAGGCCTGGCAAAGATGGCTGGGGAAATAAGTGAGACCTGTAAATTACAAGATCCTAGGACAGCACCAAATAATTCCCAGGACTCTGTATGTGCAACTTCTTGTGGGCTCCCAGAAGATGTGGGCAGCATAAAAGAGATGAGACATCATAAGAAGCCCCGCTATCGTGACTCTTCACCATAGTCCACCCTGTATCTCCCAGACCAGGTGTACTACTCTTTTTGCTTTTTTGCTCTTTGTTTGGCCCAAGTTTGCTCTGCAGAGCCAATTTCTCTCTTATCCTTTCACCCCTCACTTTTCAAATAAATTATTGGTGCTGTTTTTGGCTGGTGTCATCCAATTCTTTGATCAAGGCAAGTAGGACCTGGAATACATTTAACTAGAGAGCCATTTCTAAAGGAACTTCACAACATGTGTGTGTGTGTGTGTGTGTGCATTTGCACACACACGTGCATACATGTATGCTGGTGATCAAACCCAGGGACTCATGCATGCTAGACAAGTGCTCTACTACTGAGTTACATCCTTATTTCCTCAAGATTGTTTTGGCTGGTACTTTGGTAGCATGTGTGAGGCCCTGGGTTCATTTTCCACTATTGAATAAAATGCTTTGATTTTTTTTTAATCTCTTGAGATTCCATTTGAGTTTTAGCACTTTTTTATTTCTTTAAGGAATGTCATTGGTAGGTTGACATAGAATCTATAGATAAAGACATTTTGGAGTGTGTGGGGGTACTGGAGGTTGAACCCAGGGCTTTCACACTGAGGTGCATCCTTGGTCAGTGTCTCACTATGTAGTTCAGGCTTGCCTTGAACTTGCTGTGATCCTCCTGTCTCAACCTCTGGAGTGCTGGGATTACAGCATGAACCACTACTCCCAGCAGCCCTTCTTACTTTTTATTTTGAGACAAAGTCTAGTTAATTTTTTCAGGCAGGACTCCAAATTGCAATCCTGCCCCAGCCTCCCAAGTGCTGGGATTACTGGTTGTATTCTATCATCCCAGGCATAGTAAATTTTGTAATTCGGTAGCATGCTATGTCTTTTTATTAATTGTATTAATCCTTTTTTTTTTTTGCAGTTCTGGGGATTGAACCCAGGACCTCTCTCATGGTGAGTAAGTATCCTAGTGTTGAGCCACACATCAGCTTTATTTGGTATTTTGTTATATGGATGCAACATAATTTAACAAGTCCTCTATGTAGGAGAATCTATATTATTTCTAAATTTCATGTTGAAGACAATGTTTAAGTGAATAGTCTTGTGAACATCTATGTACTTTTGAACATGTAAAATGTCTACTGGAAAATTTCCTAGATATTAAAATTTTGGGTTAAGAGCTGGGGATTTAGCTCAGTGGTTCTGCAGCCTGCTTCACAAGTGCAAGGTCCTGAGTTCAATCCCCAGTACCAAAAATTTTTTTTGAGGGGGTGTTAAAGGATATACATATTTCACAGTTTCATACATAGTTTCAAAACATGATTTTGACATAAAATAGGGTCTGTGGAGTTTTTAAAAATATGAGAGTATGTGTTCATCTGATTCATTCCCTTACAGGTAATTTATCTTTTTTTTTTTTTTTTTTTTTTTTTT
>NW_022900951.1:61514971-61515461 GCF_012274545.1 Fukomys damarensis | reverse complement strand
TGGTACCAGGGATTGAACTTGTGACTTGTGCTTGTGAGGCAGTAGCTGGAACCACTGAACTAAATCCCCAGCCCACAGGTAATTTATTTTGACTTTCTCCAAAAATAAGCAAATTCATGGGTTCCACATTTATTGTCAAGAGTCTGAGAAAGAGTTCTCTGCTGATTTCTGTAGCAACCGAAGAAAAACTTGAAACACATTTATTCCAGTAATTTTTTTCTAACTTGCTGTAATGAGAAGCCATAGGAAATCATTAACTTTGTTAACCATCCCTTAAAAGCAAAGGAATTCTCTTATGAGTCATAAATATAGTGAATTATTATATACATATATATATATATACACATTTAGTTATATTTTTTAAATTCTGTGACTACTTATTTTGAAGATATTTTTCTATTTGTGGAATCTGTCATTTAAATTTGTTTAGTGTTAAGATCTGTCATCAGTGACTTTTAAATATAAAGAGGATAACCATATATATATATAT
>NW_022900951.1:61510424-61514825 GCF_012274545.1 Fukomys damarensis | reverse complement strand
AGGGATTCAGTTCAGTGGTTCTGCTGCCTACCTTGAAAGTGCAAGGACCCAAGTTCAATCCCGGTATCAAAAAAAAAAAAAATTCCAATACATCTGGGCCTGGTGGCCCACTCTGGGAAACCAAAGAGGAAGATCCTGAGTTCAAGGCCAATCTGGGCAACACAGAGATGCCATCTCAAAAACAAAACAAACATAAAATTTCAATTCATATTAAAATAATGAACTATTTACTATTTTTTCCATAATGAATCCTCTTTGTGAGCAAGCATATTTTTGTGTTGTGGTGAAGTAGATTTCGTTTCAAATTAATTGCATTTACCAAGGGAGGAAAAATGATTCCTGTAAATTGTGTTTAATATTGAATGTATGGAAGACAAAAAGAAAATCAGTACAATAGATTCAGAAGGTTTTCTGAATCTAGTTTCTACAGTTGGCAATGGAACTTGAATATTTGAAATGTGTACAAACTTCTGTTGATTAAAAAGTTGCATGAGCCTGGCACAGTCGCACACGCCTGTAATTCCAGCACTTCAGAGGCTGAGGCAGGAGGATCACTGTAATTTCAAGGCCAGCCTGAACTACATACTGATACTGTCTCAAAAAACAAAAATTGCCTATATCGATATCAGAAAGCTCTATTTGAAAGTGGCTTGTCTCTATTCTGCTAGAAAGTAGCACTTGTCACCCAACCAAGACAGGAGATCTTGCAAATTTTAAGACGAATAGCAGTGAGGGTAATAGGGAGAATGGATATGATTAAAATATTTTTAAATGCATGTGAAAATTTATAAAAATTAAATTGAAAAAGAAATATAATTAGATGGCAGGGCTTGGTGTTGCATGCCTGTAATCCTGGCACTCAAGAGGCTGGGCCAGAGGGATTGCTGCGAGTTTGAGTCCAGCCTGTGTTACATAGTGAGTTCAAGTCCAGTCTGAGCTACATAGTAAGACCCTGTCTCAAAAAACTCAAAAAGAAAAAAAAGAAAGAAAAATAATTAGAATGAATATGCACATATAGTGGAATAAATTTGGAAATAAAATTAGGAACTATTTTATTTTATTTTGAGACAAGTCGTCTCTGTGTAGTTCAGGCTGACCTTGAACTTAGTATGTATCCCACACTGTCCTCAAATTCACGCTGCTCCTCCTGCTTCAGCTTCCTGAGCGCTGGGATTATTACAGGTATTCACCACCATGAAGGGCGCTTTGATTTATTTATTTATTTATTTATTTGAGACAGGGTCTCATTATGTAGTTGAGACTGACTTGGAACTCACTATATACCCCAGGCTGGTCTCAAACTCACAGCGATACTCCTACCTCAGCCTCCGAATGCTGGGATTACAGGCATGCGCCACCACGCCCAGCAGGGCTCTTTGATTTTGCGGATTTGATTTGTGATCTGCAGACATTACTAATGAAGAGTAGAATAACATGAAAGTTGGAAGTATTTTGGCGATCATTCAAGCAAACCTCCTTGGTAAAGAGGAGGAAACATTTAGAGGTTTTGGTTTGTGAGCTAAGCATCCTTAAAGACAGGGGAAATGGCCAATGTGTGTGCGTCAAGTAGTTTAGAGTTTATTCAATATCAAAAGAATTTTTTGCAAATCTCAAGTTGTTTTTATGATGTATACACATAAGTGTATATACACATAATTGAGTATGTATATTGTATGTATACTGTAACTGAGTGCTGAATATTATGTATAAAACATCTAGGAAAGAAATCAATAATAACCTAGAATAATGAAAAGAACAGGGTGACCATATAGATTAGTGGTTAGGAGTGTAGTATTTGCTTAGACTAGCGACTCCACTACTTTGGAAATTTGTGTCTTGGTTTCCTCACCTGGAAAAGGTAGGTTTGTCGACTTCAGAGGGTGTCAGGATTGCATGACATAATTCAGATAAAGGATTAACACAGTGTCTAGTATATAGTAGATTCTCAATAAAAGTAAATTGCTGTTATACTTTTGTCAATTAAGTCAAAGAAAAGAAGATGAACCAAAGGGGCATTTTCAGTCACAATACGTCACTAATACAATCAGGTCAAGAGTAATTGAATTGGAAACCCTGCGAAAAGGTGGAGAGGATCAAATGACGTCGACCGCCTTAGCAACAGGCCCCCACACAAGGTAAATTTCTGTAGCCAATAAGAACCAAAGCTGTGTCGGAGGTAGCCAATGGATGACGGAAAGAGGAATAGGGAGGACGCACCAATTCTCTTGCCTTAGCCTCGGCCCTACAAAATGGCGGCGGCGGCGGCGTCGCTTTGTTTCCGCGGCTCCTGCGGCGGTGATAGTGGTAGCGGCCTTTGAGCTGTGGGGAGGATCCAGCAACAGCTACAGTGACTGCTAAAACTCCAGCGCATTTGTATCGTGATCTGGTGCAGAGGCGCGCGTAGCGGCGCGCAAGTGTCGCAGAAGCCAACGGGGCGTTCAAGCGAAAACATGACGGCTGAGCCCATGAGGTAAAACGCAACCCCTTTTCATGGGCCTCAAAGATCTGGCCTGGGTACCTACCTTCTGCCTCGAGTGTTTGGGAACACTTTTGCTTGATGGGTTAGGCTTAGTGTTGCTTAGAGGAAAGAAGCACCATATTTCTCTTTAGGTGAGAAGGGTTCGGAATTTCGTTGGGAGGTTTCAACGCGGAGGGGAGGGAGTGATGGGGGGGCGCGGCCTGTGGTGGTCGGAGCTTTTTCCATGCTCCCCTTATAGGTAAGCTTGGTTGGCCGCCTCTGTTTATTTTTTGGTTGTTTGTAGCCTTGAGACCCTGAAGACAGGGGCGGTCTTTGGTAACCTGGTCCTTCTTCCTAATCCTTGGGCCTAGAAACTGCGTGAAGAAGGGGGGAGGGATAGAAGAGGGGGAAGGGCGGACGCGCGGGCGGGAGGATGTGAGATCCTGGGGTGATTTACTGGCATTTAGATTGCTGGAGAAGTACTCAGCCTCTGAGGGATCCCCCCCGCTACCGCTCCGGGAGAAGACCTTATTTTCATTTACTTAATTATTTTTTGGGGGAACGTGTCGTCTTGTCAATTATCTAGATTCCTTTGCTCCAAATCCTGGAGGATATCTTCGGATTTACCCTAGGTTGGCTGTAGTAACCCAGGATTCTGCTTGCAGAAGATCTCAAAGTACTATTTTTTTGTGACGTCCAGCTTTAATGGGACACAAGATGTTAACTCACGTTATGGGCAAATTTCAAGTAGAATTAACTAGACCCTGTTTTTTTTTTTATTTATGTATTCCAAGAAGGATGGGGAATGGGTTAACGTGGATTCGTGAGATTTATCGCTAGAGTGGCTGTGCCTGGCAGACCGCCTCTTTCCAGTCAGCCAATTAGCTTGAGGCTGTTATTCGGGAGTTTATGATTTGCTTTTTGACAATGTCTAAAAATTTGGGTAGTTAATGTGAAATGTATCGCTTTTACATAGGTGCCCGGCTTGCCTTTCATGCAGTTTGATATTTGACTTTTCATCCCACAGAGTGAATTAAATAATTTTTCTACCCTGAGATTCATCTTTGGTGCCGAGTGGCAAAATAAAATTGCAGAAAGCATGGATTACAATTGCATTAATAGTTTGCAAAATGTGCCTTTGAGTAATTATTAGGATGGTATTATTAGGTATGTTTTCAGAGAACTTTAGTTAGAATGTAGAATTTGAGAATGAGCCTATTATACATATTATGCCTATTTTTATGCATTAACAAGCAGTAGATACATGATGATGTTTTTCTTATCTAAGGAAAAATATAATTCTTTTTCTTTTGCTTTTTGAGGCAGGGTCTTGCTATGTAGCCTCAAACTCAGGGCGATCTTCCTGAAAGCTGGATTTACGGGCCTGTGACACTATAATGGCAACATAGTTCTTATAGATCCTTAGTTTTGTAAGGGTTGTGACCTTCGATTTTGAATTTGGGTTAATTGGTGCAAGTGTAACCGTTACGTAGGAGGTATGGAGCCTGTTAAAAAGGATACCTAGTGCAGCTTGTTGGCTGGTTGTTATGTGTTCATGTTCATCGGTATACAAGAATGGTGTACCTTACAGTTAAATATGACTTCTAGATTTTGCCAAACCTTTCACAAAGTCTGCATTTAAACTGTAGGTTGGGCCAGGCATGGTAGTGCAAACTTGTGATCCCATCACTGTGGGAAGCTGATGCAGGGGCATTGGAAATTTGAGCCCTGTGATTTAGCTAGACCTTGTGTCAAGAAAATAAACCATGACTTAATCTTGGACTTCCTTTCTCTTTCTCTTTCTCCTTCTCTTTTCTGCTCTGCTCTGCTCTGCTCTGCTCTCCTCTCCTCTCCTCTCCTCTCCTCTCCTCTCCTCTCCTCTGCTCTCCTCTGCTCTGCTCTGCTCTCCTCTGCTCTGCTCTGCTCTCCTGTCCTCTCCTCTG
>NW_022900951.1:61499130-61510099 GCF_012274545.1 Fukomys damarensis | reverse complement strand
CCCTAGCCCCTTTTTTTTTATTTTTTGAGAAAAGGGCTCACTAAGTCAGCAAATGGCCTGGGTAAGGCTCAAATTTGGCAATCTACCTGCCTTAACCTCCCAAAGGGGGCTACTGGTGTTCACTACTGTGCACCAGGATTACTGGTTATGTGCCATCACTCCAGCTAAAGCTTTTTTTTTTTTTTTTAATGTGGCCTTGTGTTGCTCGGACTGAGCTCATATCCTGATTCTTTTGCTTTAGCCTCCTGAGATATAAGATTACAGGTGCACATCCAGCTTTCAGTCTGGAAAAGGTGTTTTTTGTTTTTGTTAGACATGGCCTCTGTATTCCAGGCTGGGCTCCAGTTTGCAATCCTCCTGCTTCAGCTTCTCACTTTCTATGATTATAAGGCATTTACCATCATGCTCAGCTAAAAAGCTTGTTGTTTTGAAGGATTTTTAAAAAATACAGCATTGGCTTCTTCAAGCTTTTCGTATTATGAAACAAGAGCATTTTATAGACTAAGACTTTTTTGTGTATAAAGATCTTGGTATTTGGAGATTTGATGGAACTTTTCATTGTAATTCTTCTGGCAAGTAGATTACTTGCTAGCAGCCATATAACTTGTTATTGTCTTAAGGAAGGTAGAAGTTGTCCAAATTTAGAAATGTTGAACGTCTTAAAGAATGTTTATTAAAAGCGGAGGTCGTGGCACACATCTGTAATCCCAGAACTTCGAAGCCCGAGGCAGAAGGATTGCCTTGATTTTTAGGCCAACCTGAACTGTATAGTGAAATTCTGTCTCAAAACAAAACAAAATGTTTGTTAAAGTGATATTAATAAGCAGTTGCCCAGTAACCTCATTTTTGAAAAAATGTTATTTGTGAAATATTTACTTTTCTATTGTATAGAAAGCATTAAGCAAGCCAGACACATAGAGTGTTAGGATAAAGGGTTTTGGAAGCATTTTAATACCAATTGTTTTATTATGTTATGGGTTGGATGAAAAGAAATCCTTTCATAGGAAACAAAAGACATTCCTGGCCTTAAGTTTGATCAGGGCAGTTCCTTTTTTCCCCCTTTTTTGGTGTTTTGAGACAGGGTCTTGCTATGCAGACACCCTGGCCTTGAACTCTCTGTAGCCCAGGCTGGCCTCCAAATTTGTGAGGATCCTCCTGCCTCAGCCTCTGAAGTGCTGGGATTACAGGCATTTGCCACCACGCCCAGCTCCAGGCAAGTTCTTTCTTTTTTAAAATTAATTTTATTGGTATACTTTTTGTCTAGATCTTTTTTTTTCTTTTTTATTGAGTTTATTGGTACTTTTTAAGTATACAATACAGTTACATTCATCATTGGGATCTTGTACCTTTACATGTCAGATCTTGGTATAATATATCTTGATTCTTTTTTCCCCTCATTATCCTCCCCTCCCTTGAACCCTTCTTCCTCTCCTTATTACTAAAGCTTTGTTTCCATTTTTTTCCTTCTATTGTATTTTTTTCCTTTTCTCTTTTTCCCTTCCCCCTCTCTCTAGGCTAGTTCCTACTATTGGCAACTCTTGATATAATTGACGACCAACGAGCTTTCAATTACATGTTGCATTTTTTTTTTAAAGGCAGAGTCTCTCTATGTAGCCCAGGCTGGCCTCAAACTCATAGCAATGCTCCTGCCTCAGCCTCCTGAGTGCTGGGATCACAGGTTTTACCTGTGCTACCACGCCCAGCTTGTTAGAGTTTTATAGATAAGATAAATGTAGTGCTTAAAAGATTTTTTTTTAAGAGGAGACAATTTATTTGAATGTGCCTAAGGAGGGTAGGAAAAGACAGAAAGCTACTCTGGACAAGTAGAGAGAATTCAAAAGTGAATTGCTTAAAAGAGTATTTGTCTGTTTTACTTTTGTAGTATGAATAAATTTGTGGATTAGATGGGGATGTAGGCAGTCCTAGAGTTTGCCTGAAATGATTTCCCCCAGACCTTGAATGTTCTTTCAGCCCTTGTCAGAAGTAAATCAAATGGTTTAAGCCAGTGAAAAAATGATGAATAGATCTTTAGGAATGTTGATTTTAATGGGGCAGAGCAAGGAGTGTCTAGGTGGTCTCTCTTTCTCACTCTCTCTGCTTCCCCCAGCACTTGTGATCTGCTTAATAGCTGAGATGCAGTGTTTGAAAAGGGAGTAAGTTTAACAGATAGTGATAAAGCCTGAAGGTGTTTTAGAGTAGGTAATGTGGTTATAAAGCAGGTTTTTTTATCTGTACCTGGGGTTGAACTGAAAGCCTTTGCACTCAGCTGTATCTACAGGCCTTTTAAAAATTTTTTAATTTTGAGAAAGGATCTCACTAAATCACTAAATTGCTCAGGCTAGGCTTGAACTTGTGATCCTCCTGCTTCCAGCCTCACAGAGTGCTGGAATATAGGTGTATGCCCCCAAATTCAACAAAACAGCCATTCTTAAAGACAGTAAAGCTCTTTGGGGTCCTTTTTATTTTATAAGAATGTTAAGTGGTTCTGAGTCTTAAATAGTTTGAGAACTTCTGAAACAGGTGTGAACACTGAACTGTGAGCCAAAACTAGGGTTTCTAGCCGTAGTTTGTTGCATAACTGATTGTATGACCTTGGACAAATCATTTATCCTTTTTAAGTTTATATTTTAGTTAGGGTTTTTTTTTTTTGAGGTACTGGAGATTGAACTCCTCAGGACTTTGCGCTTAGTAGGCAGGCATGGTGCTACTGAGCTAAATCCCCAGTCCTAATTTTTTTTTTTTGAGACAGGGTATTGTTTTGTAATTCAGACTGTTCTTAAACTCACTCTGTAACCCATGGTGGCCTTGAATTCTGGGCAATTCTCTGGCCTCAGCATCTATTTCAAATTTTGATAGGAGCTGGGGATTGTGGCAAAGGTCTGTAATCCTAGCATTCAGGAAGGAGGCTGAAGCCAGAGGATGGCTGGGAGGGAGGTCAAGGCCAGTCTGGATTGCATAGTGAGACCCTGTGTCAAAAAACCAAAAATAATTTTTTTTGAGACAAGGTTTTGCTATAGTTGCTAAATTGCCCAGGTGGAAATCCAGGTTGCCATCGTTCTGCTTCAGCTCCTCAGAGTGCTAGGATTACAGGCATGAGGCACCACACCTGTCTCATTTATCATTTTAAAAGTCATTGCTTTATTTGCAGAATTAATTTATAGTAGGAATTACATAAAATTATTTTAAAAATAACTGCCTATATGAGTGCTTTTTTAAATTTTTGCATTTTGTGGGGTATCGAGAAAAAGGTAATGATGAGGGAAAGTTTCTTTATTCGTTGTGCATTTTTTTTTTTGGCCTTAAACTGCGCATGGTTGTCCCAGCTGGGCATGGTGATGCATGCCTGTAATCACAGCACTTGGGATAAGGAGGCAGGATACTGAAGCCTGGGCTACATAGGAAAATACTGTCTCAAAAATAAATACATTTGTTGCTAACTTGTATCATGTACACAGTTGTGGAAACATTTATCGGAAAGAAGAAACAGTTTTGCCGAAAAGTGTTAATTTGGGAAGAGGAATATGTGCTACTTTTTGTTGTAGCTGTTGTTAATTAGAGATTAGGAATGTGTGCTACTTTGTATCTTTTTTTGTGTGTGTGGGTGTGGAGAGGAGTGAGGACTGAATCCCGGGCTTTGTGCCTGTTAGACAGAGCTCTGCCACTGTGTTTTATCCATAGCCCCATGGAATATGTGCTATTTTTTTGAAAGATTACTATATCCAGTGTGTTTCTTTCTCTTTCTCTCCTTTTTTTTTTTTCGTACTGGGGGGAACTCAGGACCTTGTGCTTGGGAAGCAGGTGGTGGAACCACTGAGCTACATCCTGGTCCTCTCTTTTTATGATTGATGATACTCCACTTCTGAAAAGCCCTACATATAGTAATTCTAGTTAGTTGTTCTTTTTTAATTTTATTTATTTATTTTTTTTGAGACAGGGTCTCACTATGTAGTTGAGACTGACCTGGAAATCATTACAGCCCAGGATGGTCTCGAACTTACAGCGATCCTCTTGCCTCAGCCTCCTGAGTGCTGGGCTTACAGGCATGTGCCATCACGCCCCGCTTTGTTTTATTTTTTGAGACAGGTTCTTGTTATGTAGTCCAGGCTTGCTTTGAACTCACTATGTAGCCTAGGCTGGAATCAAACTCAGCAGTCTTGCCTCAGCCTCCTGGGTTCTGGGATTACAGGTATGTGCCACCTTGCCTGGCTAGTCGTTGTCCCCCCCCACCGTGCCCTGGGGAAAGCTTCTTTGAGTTTTACCCTGAAGCCACAATTTTCAGGTCCTGTCTCTGAGACTTCCTCTTTTGTTTTGGTTTAAAATAGCTTTTCCTGGTATCTTAGTCTAGTTTTCTTATTTAAATAGTGTTTCATTTCCATGTAATATTCTTAAATTATTGGTATGGAAGCAGTGTTGTCATATTAATATACTTCACTCTATGTTTGGAGAATGTTTATTAGTTCAACCAGGGGCAAATCATGCATTGTGCTAAGGTGTGCAAAGGATAGTATAAATTCCTTTCCTCTTAAACTATTTTTGGGTGCAGAGAGACAGACACTAGGGTTGATCAAAATAAATGGCAAGCACTTAAAGCACTTTATTATATATTATATGTTTATTAATATTGCCATTAACCACAAAATAACCTATCCTGGCTTCAAACACCTATCCTATCATTCTTGCCAGGAGACTTGTCTCGTGTCTTTTTGAGGTATGATCAAAAAATTCAATGAATGTTGCTGCTGAGTACCATTCAGTGGAAAGGCAGACTGGTAAATTATGATTTGGCCTCATCAACTTATTTACTGGATCTGGCATGGTACAACTTCTGGCTCTTCCCCCAAAGTCAAAATGACCATTAAAGTTAAATGTTTTGAATCAACTCAGGACTTGGAGGCAGCTAGAATGGTTCAACTAAAGACACTCCTGAGAGAGGACTACTAGAATTGCTTCAGAAAGTGGCAAGAATGATGGGATGAGTGTGTCTAAAGTGAGAGGGAGTATTTTGAGGGTAACTAGTGGACTGTGCCTTTTACTCCAGTAAAACAATTAAAATATTTACTGTATTTTTGAGCATGCAACATATAGGTAAATAAATAGTTATAAAGCAGTACTAAATTCAAAACATGTTACACTTTATTTTAGCCAAAAGCCCTACAGGCGATTAATTTCAAAACACACTGATTGTGCTAGCATTACAGTTTAGATTTAAAATGGCCCCACCTTCCTGGGTGTGGTGGCGCAAGTCTATAATCCCAGCATCTGGGAGATTGAGGTAGGAGGATTGCTGTACATTCTAGGTCAACCTTGGCTGCATAGTAAATTCAAGGCCAGCCTGAGCTATTTAGTGAGACCCTGTCTGAACCCCACCCCACAAGAAAGGCCCCCACGCTTGGAAGGTGATTGGATAGCTGTTATGATGTGGAGTCTGGTCACTAGACGCAGATCAGATCCCTAGGGATGTGACCTGGAGGGGTTTATCTCCCTTCCTGGCTCCTCCCTTCTCTTTCTACTTCTAGGCTACTCCTTTTTTTTGTTTTGTTTTGTTTTTTTTGTGAAACCCCAATAAATTTCTCCTTTCAATTGTAGGTGTCAGATATTTGTGTCTCAGTGAATGAGGGAAGTGATTTAAGACAGCTAAGGATCAGAATGAAAGGAAATCCTGATGTTGTTGATGTCTAGGAAAGTTTTACAAGAGGAAATAGTATTCTTCATGAGCCTTGAATGAGTTAGGATTTAAAGGTTAGCTGTTGGAGGGCAATCCAGCAGAAAGATTAGTATGGCTAAAGATTAGTCTTATTTTCCACATTGCAGAAAAAATAAGACATGTACACAAATGGTTTTGGGGAGCAAATTATAAAGTAATTTATATTAGTTGTTTTTTGATTTATGTGATAGCATTCCAAATTCGGTTCTGTTATAATGCTTGTTTTGAAAATGTGAATTTGTTCCAACAAGATTGATATACGCCCTACTGTATACCTAAAATGTACCAGTAAATTCAATGAGAAAAAAAAAAGATATATCCTGAAACAATTTGAACATAAAAAATTTGTCTCTGTTTATGCAGGATTTTTTGCCTGAGGGATCAGGAATCAGCAAAGTATCACCTATCAACTAGTGATCTTTCTTTGTAAATCAGGTTCTGTTAGAATATATCCATGCTTGTTTACATTGTCTAACTGCTTCTACACCATAGTTACAGAGTTGAATAATTTTGAGAGATATTATGGCTTACAAAACCTAAAATACTTACTATTTAGTCTTTTATAGAAAGTTTACTGGCTCTTTTTTTTTTTTAGTTTACTGATTCTTGCACTTGGTAAATGAAGGAAACCACATTTAGGTGAACAGAGCTGCATAAAAATATATTCGTACCCTACACCTTTATCCCTTTTCTTCATATTTCACATTATCAGTTGTACAATTTGTATACAGCTGTAGGAAAGTATGAAGGGTAGGGGTAAGGAAATAAAGGAGAAGAAAAAAATATGAGAAAATGAAAAAAATGGAAACAAAGTCTTTGTAAATAGGGGAGGATGGAGGGGGTGAAGGGAGGGCAGGGGTAAGGCGAAAAAATGAGAAGCAAGATCTGTCACGTTAGGGTACAAGATTCCAATGATGAATACAACTGTACTGTATACTTAAAAAGTACAATAAACTCAATGAGATAAAAAACATATATATATTCATACCATTTTAAGTTCACCACTTGTTATGAGTCACACCCAACCACATTGGTTTCAGTTTTTCATCAGATTTCAGGTCATCTTCATTTTTATCACTTCATGATAATTAATGCGCTGCAGTGTTTTTTTTCAAGGTAACATGCAGTTTTTATGCCTTTTTAATCAGTAAATGTGTAAACTACAGAACTACCATTTCTATTTGGTTTTATAGATTCTTTCCTTTTTTCCTTTCTTTTTTATGGTAACGGGGATTGAACTCAGGGCCTTTGCACTGAGCTACAACCCCAGCACATTTTAAAGTGTTTTATTTTGAGACTTGATATCCTCCTACCTCAGCCTCCCAGACTACTGTACCTGTTTGAATGTTGAGCGTCTGCCTCCACTTTTCCTGAGTTCTGTGGTGTTGGTGCAACTTTGCATAGTCTGGTGATTTTTAGGAACCCATATTTTGCATTTTTGAGGATCTGACTGTTATTATTTTTTTATTTTTTATTTTTTTGTGTTACCAGGGATTGAACTCACATCCTTGTGCTTGTGAGGCAGGCCACTGAACCACTGAGCTAAATCTCCGGCCCCTGACTGTTACTATCATACTGCAAAAAGTACTAATTCATTCACCAGATATTTCTTGGGTGATGTGAGGATCTAGTTAATGGATGTAAAGCAGATGAGTGTCTAGGGCATAATCATTCATATTAATTACTACTGATTACTATTACCCTATGCTAGAAACTGTTCTAAATACTACATTGATGAACATGACAGACTAAGGCACTGTCCCCATGGAGTTAAAAACATTGTATTAAGGGTCTCAGTGGTAGAGTAATTTGCCTAGCACCTGAATGGTCCTGGGTTTGATCCCAGCACCACATATAAAAAATAATGTCTGTATTAATACAAATGCTGACTAATAATTCAGCCTCCCTCGGAAAATTGTTTTGGTGTTATTAAAAAGGATTTTAAATTTATTTTTATTTTTTTGTGACAGGGTCTTACTATGTAGTTCAGGCTGGCATTGAACTCACAGTGATCCTTCTGCCTCAGCCTTGGAAGTGCTGGGATTACAGGCCCATTCCACCATGCCTGGCTAAAAAAGGATATTTTAGTGTCTATAGAATAAAGACTTTCACTTAAAACAATTTTGTGGTCAGTGTCTCATTGACTTCATGAAGTGTTTCACTGAATGATTTTTGTGTGTTTGTGTGTGTATGTGTTGGGGCTGTTATCAGGTAGCCTGTTTGTAACAGTGGCTCACTAGCTAAACATTACTGGGTTCTGGATCGCTCACCTCTCCCTCTGGAACTAGGTTCCAGTTTCTTCTCATATCAAAGAAAGACAAACAAAAGAAGTAAAAGGCAATGGCCAAGTTTATTTTAGAAAGTAGAAGTGAATTATAGAGAACAAACTAGCTCTGCAGAGCAAACTTGGGCCTAGTAAAAGGAAAAAGTAAGAGAAAGCAGGGTGGGCCATTGGACTCTCCTTTTATGCTGTCCAAATATCCAAGAAACTGGGAGAATTTCTACATATGGGTCCTGAGAGGCAGTACTGGGTTCCCAAGCCTCAGGCTAATGTCAGGTCTAGGCTGTCCTATGGAAAACTTTCTTAAGTTCTCTCCTGAAGTCTAGGTTCAGGGCTTTGGGAACTGTTCTGTACTCTGTCCAGGATCTTGTAATTAACACATCATGCCTACTTCCTCATCTAACTTTGCCATGCCCTAATTTATCTCAGGGCCCCCTGCATATAAGCATGGACTCTGCCACTGAGCTATACACTCCTGACCCCAAAATAATGTTTTAAATTTTTAAAAAATTTATCTTTTGATTTTTTTTATTTATTTATTTTTTTTTTTGGAGACAGCCTCTTGCTTTATAGCTCAGGCTGGCCTTGAACTCACTATGAAGCCCAATTAACTAATTAGTTGTGGCTTTTCTGAGACAGGGTTTCTTTGTATGACCTACCCTGGCCTGGAACTTCCTGTCTCACTCAGCCTTCTGGGTGCTAGGATTATGTGCGTGGTGTCACCATGCCTGGCATGATTGCTTTTTATAACTAATCTCATTACAAATTTGATCTATCTTCAAGGGGATAATAATTATCTTTTTTAATATATAAAAATTTAAACATAATTTCAGAAACAATTTGCAAAAAGTCATACGTGATTCTCATACGCCCTTTATCCAGGTTCAACAGATGCTAATGTTTTACCACACTTACCTTATCATTGTCTATTCTTATTCTGAATCATTTCAGTAAATTGCAGACATGATGTCCCTTTCTGGCTAAGTAACTTTTTTTTTTTTGAAGTACTAGGGATTGAACCCAGGGCCTTCTGACTGAGCTACGCAGTGTTTCTAGATTGCCCAGGCTGGTCTGGAACTTGCAATCCTGCCTTGGCCTCCCAGAGTGCTGAGATTAGAGGTTTGTGCTTATCCTTAAGTACTTTGATATGTTCTTCAAGCTAGGAATCCCCTCTTATGAAACCCAAGTATACTAAGCAAAATTAGATATTAGTGTTGATTTAATAATATTTTCTCATCTATAAGTATTCACATTTTGCCAGTTCATAATGCCCTTCATTTATTTTTTATTTTTATTTTTTTGTTTTTTGAGGCAGGGTCTTGCTGAGTAGTAGTTCAGGCTGGTCTTGAACTCACTATATATAGCCTATAATCAAAGCAAAAAATTTTAATTTTCTGGTCAGTGATCCAATTGTGTAATACGATATCATTGTCATATCTCTTTAATCTTTCTAAATTTGTAGTAGTTCATCTTCCATGTTTTTTCCTCACCATTATTGTTTTCCTTTTTTTTAAGACAAGGTCTCAAACTTGCTATGTAGCCCAGGGTGGCCTTGAATTTGCATCAATCTTCCTGCCTCAGTCTACCAAGTGCTGGTATTATAGGTACATGCCATCTTACTCAGCTCTCACCTTTGTTTTATTGTTTTTGTTTTGTTTGGTACTGGGAATCGAACTTGGGACCTTGCACTTGCAAGGCAGGCGGCGGCACCATTGAGCTAAATCCCTGGCTTTTTTTTGTTTTTGTGGTGCAGAGAATTGATTCCATGGACTTTGCACAGAACTACATCCTATCCGAGCCCCTTTTTAATTTAATTTAATTTAATTTTGGTACTAGGGATCGAACTTGGGTCTTTGTGCTTGTAAGGCAGTCAGTGGAACCACTGAGCTATACTCCTGGTCCCCCTTTTTAATTTTATTTTAAATTTTGAGACAATGTCTTTCTAAGTTGCTTATGCTGAGCTCAAATTTATGATCCTCCTACCGTATCTTCCCAGGGTGCTTTTTTTTTTTTAAGTTTTTGAGGCAGAGTTGGTATATAACCCAGACTGGCCTTGAATTTGGAATCCTGCCTCAGTGTCCTGAGTACTGGAATTACAGGAGTGCATCACAACACATGGCTCAACCCAGATGGCTAATTGTTTATTTGCACTTACTGGAGATTGAACCCAGGTCCTTTGCACTGAGAGCTATATTCCCAGTCTTTTTTTTTTTTTTTGAGACAGGGTCTTGCTGAGTTTCCTGAGTTGGGCTGGAATTTATAGTCCTACATCAGTCTCTCAGTGTGCTGGGATTACAGACATATGCTGTAGCACCATTTATTGAAGAGACTTCTTTTTTCCATTGGATGATTTTGGCTTCCTTGTCCAATGTCACTTGACCACAGATGTATGGGTTATTTCTAGACTCTGGGCTTCATTGTCTGTCTTTTTGTTAATACCATACTGTTTTGATTGATTTAGTTTTACATTTTAGAAATTGGGAAGTGAGCATGTTCCAACTTTATTCTTTTTTTTAAGATTGGTGTGGTTATTTAGAATTTCTTAAATATATGAGTTTTGAGAAATGACATTTCTATTTTTGCAGCAAAGGCTCTTAACAGTTTGATAGCGATTACATTGAATATATAGATTGCTTTGGGGAATATTCTTTTTTTTGTTTTTGAGACAGAGTCTCATTACACAGTTCGGATTGGCCTTAAACTTACTATGTAGCCCAGGCTGGCGCCAAACTCGAGGCGATCCTCCTGCCTCAGCCTACCAAGTGCTGGGATTGCAGGTGTGCATAAGCACACCCAGCTATTCTTTTTTTTTGGTACCAGGGATCAAATTCAGGTCCCTGCGCTTGCAAGGCAGGCCACCGAACTGCTGAGCTAAATCCCCGGCCCACACCCAACTATTCTTACTATTAAATATCTTAAACTATGAACATTGATTCTTTCCATTTATGTAAGCCTCTTTAATTTCTTTTTTTTTTTTTTTTTTT
>NW_022900951.1:61485332-61499118 GCF_012274545.1 Fukomys damarensis | reverse complement strand
TTTTTTATGCTTTTTGTTTTTTTTTTTTTTTTTTTTTTTGGTACTGGGGATCGAACTCTGGTCCTTGTGCTTGTAAGGTGGGTGGCGGAACCACTGAGCTGTATCCCCAGCAAGCCTCTTTAATTTCTTTCAGCAATGTTTTGTACTTCTCATTGTACAGGGTTTGAAACTGATTGGATTTATTTCTGTGTATTTCATGCTTTTTGATGCTATTGTAAGTGAAAGTGTTGCATTAGTTTTTCTGGACTGTTTATTGCTAGTAGATAGGAATGTAAGTAATTTTTCTGTTTTGATTTGTTTTCCAGGGGCAAGTAGATTTTGTTGGCCTGATACATACGTGAGGAACCTTCCCTGTCTGGGTGGGCTGAAAGTGGCCATGCATTGGCACAGTGCTGTGGTTATGGTTGAGATGGGTACTGCACTGCAGGAAATGTTCTGAGCTGCTGTCTAGGACTGTAAGCTTGGTATATGGGCTCATTGGAGGTTAAGTAGTCCCGTAGGTACCACCTGGGCTGAATTTTAATTGCCCGCTCTCTGGGATCCCTGAGAAAGAAGCTGCTGAGTCTATGTAGTGCTGGATTATAAGCATGTTGGGGTTCAAATATCTGTTTGGCTTTGTCAGTTGCTTTGAAGTATCTGGGTAATTGTGCCCTCCAGGTCTCTTCTGCTTGCTGAGAAGGTGACTTTCTCTGTGAACAGCCAGATTCTGCTGTTGTCAGAGTAATCAGGTCATTCTGTTTCTTTCTTGGTTTTTCTTTCTGATGTAAAATTTCCTTGAACTGTAGGAAAAGCTGATGATTTTCTTCCTATAGTACCAAAGTCTCTCTTGCAGCTTTAGAATTTGTTTCATGGTCTTCTTTAGTACATTCTCTCTCCCATCTCCCTTTTCTTCCTTTTTCTCTTGGTCTTTCTTCATTTTCTGTTCTATTTTGTCTACCTCATCCTACTGCTGCTTGTGCTCCCTCTCCATTGTCATGGTGCAGTGCCTTGGCCATGGTCTTTGAAACTTTGGAGTGTTCCAGAAGTGCTGGCGTGGTGCTGCTGGAGGTGCTAGGATTGTGGGTGCTGGAATCTTGTCAGTTACTGCCAGATCTTGGAGAGATCCCGTGGAGAGGCTGGTACTTAGATGCCTATTGCCTAGTCCTACTCAACCTTCACTTTAGGACTTAGGCAGTGCAGGGATCCTTGGCTTGGTTCCTTGCTCTTTCCCCATGTTGACCTTTTATTTTGTATCTCTCATAGTTTTTTGTGAGTTATTTAGGATTTTCTTTATATGAAATCACATAGAGATATGCTGGGCTTGGTTGGTGGTACACGCCTATAATCCCAGCACACTGGAGGCAGGAGGTTCGCTGTGGGTTTGAGGCCAGCCTGAGCTACATAGTGAGTTCAAGACCAGCCTGAACTATATAGCGAGACCTTGTCTCACAGAAGATAGTTTTATCTCCTTTCCAATTTGGCGCCCTCTTTCTTTTCTTTGCCTCTGTTATTCGATCTCTTCCTCCTTCCCTTCCTCCCTTCCTTTTACTTTCCTTTGATGTCCCTTGCCCTCTACCATTTAGCTAGTCCCCAGCTGTATCTTTCTTAATTGCTGTTGAATAAAAATGGCAACAGGCACTCTTGTCTTGTTACATTGAAAGCTTTTGGCCTTTTACCTTTGAGTAGGGTATTAGCAGTGTACCTTTCATTTATGCCCTATATCAGATTGAGGAAGTTCCCTTCTTTTGCTATTCCTCTTGAGAGTTTTTATCTTGAAAGGTATTATTTTCTCAAATACTTTTTTCTGCACCAATCAAGATGGTAACAGCATCTTTCCACTTATTAATATGGTATATTACATTGAGTCTTGTATCACCCTTGGATTCCTCACTCGGTCACAGTGTAGTCTTTCTTGCTATGTTATCCAGACTGGCCTTGAACTCTTGATGTATCCTTGTTCTCAAGCCTCCTGAGTAATTGAGACTATAGGCCTTCACTACCATCCCCGGCTAATCCTTTTAATGTGCTTTTGAATTCTGTATGCTCATATTTTGTTTAGAGTTTTTACATCAATATTCATCAGGTAGGGGCCTGGGATTTAGCTCAGTAGTGCTGCTGCATTGGGGACATTGGTATGTGCTTTAAGTTTTTCATGATGTGTTTATTTGACTGTAGTATCAGGGTTAATGCTGTTTTCATAGACTTGGGTTTCTCTCTTTGATTTTCTGTAAGTTTAGGAAGAACACTGACAATTCTTCATTTTAACGTTTGGTCGAATTTGGCAGTGAAGCCATCTGCTCTTTGGATTTTCCTTTCTGTGATGTTCTTGATTATGGATTAAAGAGATTGAGTAGTAACAAACCAAAGTTACATTATGAGCCAAAATTAATGCTAGCTGTGCTATTTAGCTGTGTAGGTTTTGTTTTTGTATGTGGTACTGGGGAGTGAACTTGGGGGCTTTGCTCTCAACTACATCTCCCGACCTTTTTTAGTTTTTTTTGGGTACCGGGCATCGAACTCGGGACCTTGTGCTTGCGAGGCAGGTTCTGGAACCACTGAGCTAAATCCCTGGCCCCTACCTAATGAAATTGATGTAAAAACTCCCCTACAACCTTTTTTATTTTGAGACAGGGTCTTGCTAAATCACCACGTTACCAAGGCTGACTTCGAAGTTTTGATCCTTCTGTCTAAACCTCCCAGAACATTGGGGTTATAGTCAGGCACCACCACACTATGTAGTTACTTTTACCATTGTTCATTCATTAGTTTTTGTTTCCTTCTTCTTTCTTATTTTGTGTCTTTTTTGTTGTTGTTGTTTTGTTAGGGTTGAAATGTAGGGTTTTATACATGCTAGGCCAGTGCTTTACCATTGATTGAGCTACCTCTCCATCCTTTGAAAGTTTTTAAAAATTTGAGACAGGGTCTTGCTAAATTGCTGGGTTGGACTCAAACGTGGATCCTCCTGTTTCATCTTCCAAGTCACTGCAAATACAGGTCTGTGTCATTTTACACATTGTTCTTCATGTTTTTTAGTTCCAAGTTATTCGGTAGTGTTTACTCTCTAGCCTGAAGGGCTCCCTTAAGCATTTCTTTTAGGGCAGACCTAGTAATAAATTCCCTCAGGTTTTTTTCCCCTGGGATTCTTTTCCTTTATTTTTCAAGAATATGACATTGGTGGTTGACAGTTTTTCTTTCAGTGCTTTAAATGTTATCCTACTATTTTTTGGTCTCCATGATGTTGGCTGTTAAGGAAGATTGACTTTTTTTCCCATTAAGTTTATGGGAAAAGAGTGACTATTAATCTTTTTTTGTCCTTATCCTTGCTTTATTTATTTATACTGAATATAATTGACAAAGTCATATATTTAAGGTGTGCACCATGTTTTCAGATACATATGTTGTGAGATGATTATCATATTCAGACTGATATATCCATCATCTCACACACTTATTTTCCTCTGCTTAGAAACATTTTATAATAGCATAAATTAAAAAAATATTCTTGGCTAGGTGCGGTGATACATGCCTATCATCCTAGCACTCTGAGAATTTGAGTCAGGAGGATCATAAGTTTAAGCCCCCAGCCTGGTCAATTTAGCATCTTAGTGAGATCCTATCTCAAAATGAAAAAATGAAAAAAATGGTGAGGGATGTAGCTCAGGTAAAGACCTGGGTTCAGTCCCCAGTATTGAGAAAAAATGCACTCAAAGAAAAAAATGTGCTCAGCATGTTACTATCAAAGACATATATAACAGTTGAGACAATTTGATGTTTCTGTATATTATTACATTTTTGAAAATAAAAAAATTGTCAACAACATTATAATGTTTTGTAACTTGTTTTTTCCCTTGAGTTTAGTGGACACTTGTATTAGCTACTTTTTCATTGCTGAGGCAAAATACCTGACACCTACAAGTTAAACCAAGGAGGAAAGGTTTATTTCAGCTCATAGTTTATAAAGGTTTCAGTTCATAGTCAGCTGGCTCCAGGGCAGGGTGTATGGTACAGAGGCATCACAGAGGAGAAATTGTTCATGGCATGGTGGCAGAAGGCAGCAGCAGGAAGTAGCAAGCCTACCTTTTTTCTGTCCCTTTATATTCCATCCAGGGAACGATTTATTGATTGATGTTGCCCACACTCAGGGTGGGCCTTCCATTATCTACACTTTTTTTTCTTTTTTGGCAGTATCAGGGATCAAACTCAGGACCTTGAGCTTACCAGGCAGGTGCAGTGCCACTGAACTATATCCCTGGCCCTATCCACGCTTCTTTTTTTTTTTTTTTTGGTACCAGGGATCGAACTTGGGACCTTGCACTTGTGAGGTAGGTGGCAGAACCACTGAGCTAAATCCTTGGCCCTATCTACACTTTTAATCACAGTATCACACCCTTAATCTACAGTCACACACCCAAGATACAGCAAGTTTTGCAAAGCCCCATCTATGAGTACATGAGGCTTTGGGGGGACATCCAGATACAGATATTTTTATCTGAAATCATGTAACATCATGTTTACTTGCACTTGAGGTAGGTGGCAGAACCACTGAGCTAAATCCTTGGCCCTATCTACACTTTTAATCACAGTATCACACCCTTAATCTACAGTCACACACCCAAGATACAGCAAGTTTTGCAAAGCCCCATCTATGAGTACATGAGGCTTTGGGGGGACATCCAGATACAGATATTTTTATCTGAAATCATGTAACATCATGTTTTCTTAATTATATAATTATTAACTTTTCCCATCTCCCATTATCCTTTTATCTCCTTTTCCATTCCCCCTCTTTATTTTTTTAAATTTTTTGGTATGGGGGCGGGGTGAGGATCGAATTTAGGACCTTGTGCTTGCAAGGCAGGCACAGTACCACTGAGCTAAATCCCTGGTCCTATTCCCTTCTTGTCTAATAGTTTCCCTTCTACTTTCATGTCATCTTTTTAAGATTCTATATATTAGGGAAAATAATGGATACTTGTCTTTCTGAGTGTGATTTATTTTGCTTAACATGATGTTATCTAATTCTATCCATTTTCTGGGAGCAAATGACAGTTTTATTCTTTATAGTTGAATAATAATTGTGTATATACACCACATTTTCTTTATTCATTTATCCATTGATGGGCACCTAAGCTGGTATCATCATCTTGGCCATTGTGAATTGTGCTACAATAAACATGGGTATGCAGGCATCCTTATGCAGGTTTTAATTCCTTTGAGTATATACCACTCAGTGGTGTAGCTGGATCAAATAGTAGTTCTAATTTTTGGCTTTTTTGGGAACTTCTGTAACTTATTTCCATATTGGCTGTACTAATTTATAGTCCTACCAGAAATGTAGAAGGCCTTTTTATCTGAATCCTTGCCAAAATTTATTGCTTTTTGTCTGTCTGTCTGTCTCTGTTATTTTGCCTGCCTGCCCACTTTTCTTTTTGTGGTACTAGAGATTGAACCCAGAGCATTCTCATTGAGCTACAATCCAGCCCTTTTTGTTTTTTCATTTTGAGACAGGGTCTTGCTAAGTGGCCCAGGCCTGGCTGACACTGTTGATCCTCCTGTCTAATTCTACCAAAGTGCTGGAATTATACCTAGGCCATTTTTTTTCAGTTTCAAAGTGGAAATATTTTATTGTTTTTAGTAATTAAAAAGGTAGATGTAGGTGTTCTTACAAAACATTAAACTGTATAGAATATACACAGTAGAAAAAGACTAGGGCTGGGGATTTAGCTCAGGTTCAGTGACTGCCTCGCAAACACAAGGACCCAAGTTCGATGCACGATACCAAAAAAAAAAAAAAAAAAAAAAAAATCTCAACTACATAGTGAGACCCTGGCTCAAAAAACCAAAGCACAAAACAAAAAAAAAAAAAAAAAGAAAGAAAATTAAAGACTCCATAATCCCACTCTTATATAACTAAGCACAGAATTGCAGTAAGATTTACTCATAAATGCAAAGAAATGTAACAATACATGAAATGAAAAGTACTATACCTACAAGATCTTTTACAAAAACTGAAACAATATGGATTTAATAAAAATTTTAACATAGCCACATTGGGGAGATGGAGGAAGGTAAAAGGGTCATTATTATGGGTTTGAAAATCCTCCTCTATCCTTTTGTGAATTGACAACAATATATGCATTTTATTGTAGGATATATGTGTGTGTGTGTGTGTGTGTGTGTGTGTGTGTGTGTGTGTGTGTGTGTATCAATGCAAAGTAGTTGCTTCTGGGAACAGAATTTGTTATTCCACGCAGAGTTGATAGGTACATGCTGTGTTTGGTTATAAACCTGCTAGATCTACGTTCTGTTTTATGGGTTTTTGGAGTGCAGGATTTTCCTCTGCAGTTCAGGCTGGCCTTAACCATGTAGTCCAGGCTGACATGGAATTCATAGCATCTTCTTGCCTCAGCCTCCCAAGCACTGGGATGACAGGCAAGTGCTACTATACTCAGGTATTTTATGGATCTTTACAACTTCTTTACATTCAGACTGGGGCAAAACTAAAAGTAACATAATGAGACACCCATATTTAAAGACAACATCGTTTTGAAAAGTTTATAGATAATACTATTAATAAACCATTTCTTACTCTTTATGAAGTTTGTGTTTTAAAGATTAAATTTATTTCAAAAGTACTTATAAATGAGTAAAACATGACTAAAGCATTTATAGTAAATTTGTCAAATAAATAATTTTAATACGTACCTTTTTATAGGATAACAATGGCATTACTATGGTAGCATTTGTTTTGTTTTTATTAAAATTAGTTATTTTCAAAATTGATTATTAGTAACAGATCCTGAGTTTTAAAATACTTGGGCCCAGCCAGGCATGGTGGTGCTTACCTTCTAATCCCAGTACTTAGCAGACTGAGGCAGGAAGATTGACATGAGTTTGAGGCCAGCCTGATCTACTATGTAGTGGGTTTAAGGCCATTCTGAACTACACAGCAAGACACTGTCTCAAAAAACCAAACCAAACAGACAAATAAAAATTTTGGGACCAGAAGTATTTTGGAATATGTACATATATAGAATGTGATATTTTTTGGATGAAACCTTAGTCTAAGCATGAAATTCATTTATGTCCCATAAATACCTTATGTACATATACAAAAATACAATATTTTTCATGATGTTACACATGAATCAAAGTTGCATGGTGTGCAGTTTTCCACTCAAGTCATCATATTGGTACTCAAAGTTTTGAAATTTAGAGTAATTTAGGTTTTTGAATTAGAGATGTTAAGCTGGATATGGTGGCGCTTGCCTGAAATCCCAGTGCTCTGGAGACTGAGGTGGGAGGACCTTGCAAGTTTGAGGCCAGCCTGAGCTACGTAGTGAATTCAAGGCCAGCCTACAAAGTGAGACCCTGCCTTAAAAAAAAGAATTAGAGATATTAAGTCTGTACTATGCCAAGGCAAGGTAGAAATATGGGGCGGGGTACTGGGAATTGAACCTAGGGCCTTCACAATGAGCTACATCATTGATACAACTTTTAAATTTTTATTTTGACTCAGAGTCTGGTTAAATTGCTAAATTCCCCAGGCTGGACTTCAACTTGTAGTCCTTGTGCCTCAGCCTCCCAGAGCACTGGGATTAAAAAAGTGTGTCACCATACTCAGCTCAAAACATGATACTTCTTTTTTTGTTTTTTTAGATTAGTCATATTTTGATGCTCAGTAGTTACAGGTGATAACTCACCTCCATATTAAATGGTATGGGATGAGAGCTCAGAGGTCGTGAGAAGTGTGACTTGATGCAAGACTCTATTGTTTTGGAAGTTATACACTATTACTTATGTCAGACTCTGCCACCTGTAAAACATGATACTTAATTTTTTTTTCTACACACTATGGTAAAAAATATTTGATATTAAATGTTCCTATAAGCAAATAATTTGAACTGCAGATGGTTTTTATTTTCCTGACATCTGTATTATACAACTCTAATCACTAAATTCTTCCTCATCACTGAAGTATGTGCTCTTTATCCTTGGCATCCTGAATCCGCTGACGTTGAGGGGCCCCTGCACTGGGTTTCCATTTGTTCTGTTCAACCTTGGCTTGCTGGGACGCGATAGCTTGGCTGAGACTGTCGAGAGCCGGGTCTTCTTCCCCTTTGTCTTCACTTTCTGCTGTGTCCTCAATTTCTAACGGTTCAGCAATATTTTCTTTTTTTCTTTATTCTCTGGAGGCTCACGGTCTCCAAACATTTTTTCAGACAGGCATAACTTAAGTGTCTGCTTTCTCCACATTCGTAACACTTCGATTTATCAAAGTAGTTTCGCCTTTGGATGAATTCAGCTGCTCTCGCATTGTCAGTAGCAATGCTTGACTTTATCACTCTACCAAACAACTGTTTGATGTTTACAGCTCTGGTACAGTTTTGGCAGTCTTTATCTAAAAATAGTATAAATGCAACCCCTTTTCTCTTCCTTGTATCTTTGTCTTTCATTATAGTAACTTACAACTTTGCCATACTTGGAAAATATCTAGTAAAACTCGTTGTTTGTCAGGGAGAAGGGCAAGTTGGACACATACACTGTGCTTTTCCTTGGAGCCAAGCCGCCACTCATTTCTTCAGGGACCACAGCCCTGGCTAGCAGGGATTCAACCCCGACTTTTCCTTGCCCCTCGCAGTGGCCTGGGCGTCCTGCGCCCGGGATGTGTGTGTGTGGTCGGCACAGAGCCCAAGGGTCGCGGAAGCAGAGGGGCCCTGTGCAGCTCCCTTCTGTGGGGCCACACTGTCGGTGCGTCTGTGACTTCTTTTCTGTTTTGAGACAGTATCTCACTGTATAGCCCAGATGGGCCCGGAATTTTGCATCCCCCTTCCTCAGCCTTCTGAGTGCTGGAATTACAGGCATATACCTGCCACAATGCCCAGCTTCTGAACTATTTTTGTAAATACTACATCCTTTGTTGTGTGTGGACCCTGAAGTTTTTCTTCCATTGCCTAATTGGTCATCTAGTGATTTTTTTTTGTTTTTCTTTTTTTTTTTTTTTTTTTTTTTTTTATTTTTTTTTTTTTTTTGAGACAGTAAGGCTGGCCTTGAATTCACTATGTGGTTCAGGCTGGCTTTAAACTCCCTGAGATCCTCCCGTCTCAGGCTCCTACATGTTGGGATTGTAGGTATGTGCTACCATGCCCAGCTGGTCATCTAGTGATTTGACAGAAATTTGCTTTCATGTCTAGATCTTTGAAGATTGTTTCAGTGTTGAACCACTACTCAATTTACAACTTTTTCTTAGCTTTCACTTTTTGATGGTACAGAAGCTAAAAGTCAACCTGGGCTTTTACTTTCAGAGCATGTGATTATCCCTGGGTTTATGGGTTATCTTCCAAACTTTCTGGTATATACTAGAGCTTTTCAGACCCCTTATTCCCTTATGTTTCTGCTTTTCCATCCTCTACCTTCACTGCTATTTTCTTTGTCTTTGCCTTTTCCAGCAGTGATCTGTTTCTTCAAGTGCCTATAGCTAGTATATTTGCCTTTAAGTACTTTGGACAAACCCTGCCCATCCCCAGGAGCCTGCTCCACTGAAAAAGTTCTGAGATAAATGAAAGAAAGGTAACTTTCTAACCTACTCTGTCAGATAAATGACCAGACAGGTCAAGATTCATAATCACAATTCTTTGAGAATAAGGTCTGTATTATTTCTTTAAGCATCTGTCAGTTGCACTGGGAAATGTAGGCCCCTCCTACCAGACAACACCAAGCTAGGGAGTGAGGCATGGTAGGGTCTCATCAAAATTCAGAAGCTTTTTAATCAAGTGATTATTATAAGTTGTTGATTAGATTCTAGAATTATAAAAATTGATTTCCGAGCCTGGGTGTGGTGGCACATGCCTGTAATCCCAGTACTTGGGAAACTAGGAGAATATCTGTGAGTTTGAGGCCAGCCTAGGCTACATATTGAGTTCAAGGCCAGAATGAACTCCATAAGTAGACCCTGTCTCAAACAAACAAGCAAACAAAAAAATTGATTTGGACAGTTTATAATCAGAATAATTGTTTCCTTAGTAAAGGGAAAGAGTTTTGGAGTTACTCCTCCATTTTTGAGTGACATCATTCCTGGTGTTTGTGTGTATGTGTGTGTGTGTTTGGTGGTGCTGTGTATCATACTCATTGCTTTGGGTATGCTTTACCCCTGAGCTACAACTCCAGCCCCTAGTGTGTAAGTATATATATTATATTTTTTTGCTACCAGGGATCGAACTCAGGACCTTGTGCTTGCAAAGCAGGTGGTGGAACCACTGAACTAAATTCCTGGCCCTAGATTTTTAAGAATTCTTAATATCATGTTGGGGTATCAATGCTTACATTGTCCTTTGTACTATCTTGTCTAATTTTGACCCTATTTCATATTATATATTCATTTTTATGTTTCTAAATTATTTGATAAATGTTTTATTCTTTTATTTATATAAACACTTGGCTTAATGTGAGCCAAGACTTATTTTAGACCAGAGTTTTTCAATTTTTTTTCTGAGCCGGGCGTGGTGGCGCATGCCTGTAATCCCAGCACTCGGGAGGCTGAGGCAGGAGGATTGCTGTGAGTTCGAGACCAACCTGGGCTACATGGTGAGTTCCAGATCAGTCTCGACTACATAGTGAGACCCTGTCTCAAAAAACCAAAAAAACAAAAATAAAATCAAGTTTTTTTTCTGGTCCTGGGGATCGAATCCAGGATCTTCACACTAAGATACAATTCTGGGTGCCCCCTCATTCCCCACCTTTAAATTTTTGAGTCAGGGTCTTGCAGAGTAGCTAGATTGCCCAGGTGGGGCTGAAGCCTGTGAGCTTTCTCCCTCAGCCTCCCAGAGTGGTAGGAAAACAGGCATGAGCTACGGTGCTTGGCTGAGTGATGGCAGTTTTGAGTTTGGTCTTACAACAAGGTGTTGGTGGTAATTGGGATAGGCAGATGTTCCAGTATGGTGGAAAGGTCATGTGAGGAGTTAAATTGGGAGTCCAGCCTAGAGAACCCAATGATGTAGCGAGACTCTGTTTTGTTTTACATCTGGGGTTTTCTCCAGAGATCTTCCTGTGTATAGGCAGGGGTTTTGGAAGGTTATTGAATACTGGGGGTGCTACAGCTGAATATGTTGTTAGGAGATGGGACCTGGTCAGAAGAAGTGGATCACTAGGGGTGTGACCTGGAAGTATATATCCCCCTCCCAAGGTCCTCCATTCTCTCCCTGCTTCCCTGCAACCAGGAGAGAAACAGTGTTCCTTAGCCCACACCCTTCCCCTATGTCATCTTCTGTGCTGGAGCCAGCAGACTATCCACTGAAACCTCTAAAAAAAAGTGAGCCAGAATAAACCTCTCTTGATTTGTTGGTGTTTGGTATTGAGTTCCAGCGATGAAGAATGTGACTAAGACAGACAATGTCTTAAAAAATAAACACCTAGGGGTGCTGGGGATTTAGCTCAGTGGTTCTGCTGCCTGCATTGAATGCTCAAGGACCAGAGTTTAATCCCCGGTACCGAAAAAAAAAAAAAAAGGAAAATAGTGATATTTCAGAAATACTGATTGAGATATGGTTGACTTCTCCTTTGGTCTGAGGGTAGAGTGAATTAAAACAGGCATGTTGGGATCAATGATTTGCAGAGGAAAAGGACATTACTAATTGACTGTTATTTCCAGGAATAGACATGCAGCTGATTTACTCTTTAATATGATAGATTGCTGGTGTCTTTCAGAAGCAGATGATTTTTTATTGAGTCAAGGTCTCATTATGTACCTCAGGCTGGTCTTGCACTCACTATGTAGCTAAGGCTAGCCTTGAATTGTTGGTGATCCTCCTGTCTCAGCCTCCTGAGTGCTGGAATTACAGGTATGTGCCACTATGCCCAACTTCAGAAGCAAATTTTACATCTTTAAGGTATCTTATCAATTATCTAGGAAGGTCTCTTACAAGTGAAAAAGTTGAGTTTGCTTAATGTCATAAACCTAATTAATGATTATGATTAAAACCAAAATGATTTGCTGTCATTTCAAGGCTTTTGGTGCAGTACTATGTTAGGACATTTTCTGTGTATTTTATAACAATTAAGAAAGTAGAATATTTTTCTATAAGGTATGCCAGAACTATTTCAGAAAATAAACGATGCCTATTATGTCTTAAAGTGTTTTTTTTTTTTTACACTTTGTATCTCTCCCACAGTTTCAAGAAAGTAAATTAGCTGCAATGCTGTTATGACACTGGATTGTTTTGAATCTCCTTGATTTCTTGTAAGTCTTGCTCATATACTTCAGAGCTGTTTCTTTGCTATTTAGATTAAGATGAGGTAATTTTTTATTAGTGAATATAAAGACTGGTGTGTTTCATGTGGGCATATTCTTTTTTTCCTTCTGGTTCTGGAGATCGAACTCACGACCTTGTGCTTGCCAGGCAGGTATGGTGCCACTGAGGTACATCCCTGGCCCTGTTTGGGGATATTCTTGCATGAAACATACTTTGATCATTTTCTCCTTGTATCCGCCCCATCCCTGCCCCTTCTTCTCTAGTAGTCTCCCTTCTGCTTTCATTTCAGCTCTTTTTCTCCCTAGATTCCTTGTATGAGAAGAAATGTTATATTTAATTTTCTGAGTTTGAGTTATTTCATTTAACACAATCTATGGTTCTGTCTATTTTCCTGCAAATGACATGATTTTGTTCTTTATGGCTGGCTTTGAAGAATTGAGTGCCGGGCTTACAGGAATATGCCACCACCCATGCCTGACCTCTTAAGTATCTTCTAAGTGTACAAAATTTATTCTTTTGTCATATCTGGGTTATTTTATTTGGCAGAAATGCTTTCAAAATTCAGCTGTATTATAGCATCAGAATGTCATTTGTTTTTAGGAAACTATTCATTTCATTCTACTGTATGTGTATATCACATTTTATTTACCTGTTCAGGTGCTGTTGCTAGGCATATTGATTGTTTCCATCTTTTGGCTGTTGGGAATAATGCTGTGAGATAGGCATGGTGTCATGGACCTATAGTTCCAGTTATCTGGGGAGGCTGTGGCAGGAGGGTCATTTGTGTCCTGGAGTTTAAGAACAGCTTGGGCAACATAGGGAGATCCCTTTAGAACATTGGTATCCAAGAATCTTTTTTTTTTGGTTTAATTTCTTTTTTATTTTTTTTTAAGTTTTTACTAGTATATATTTGTGATACTTAATAATTACATTCATCTTGGAATTGATACATAAACATATCATGTCTTGATCATTATTTTCTCCCCATTACAGGAGAATGAACTAATAATAGTCCAGGTTCTTGTGCACAGCAAGGCAAGAATTGCCAAGTGTATACATAGTAGTAACTAGTAAGCAGCTATGATTATTGAATATTATGGGAAGTTGTGCTCAGGGCCAGTCCTTGCCAACAAAGGTGTAAAACACAGTCCAGGAAAGGTGCTGGAGTGACAGAAAAGCACTGCACACAGGTCAGAGATAGCAATAGTAACAAAGGAAAGGGGGTGGATAACTCAGACTTTCAGAATTTAAAGGCCAGACACCTCTTCTTTATGACCCTCCATGGAATCTCTAGGTGTGATTGACAGTCATTTTAGAGGCTCTTAGCAAGGCTGCTCATCCCAGAATTTTACTGTTCTTAATTTGTTTTATGAAGTGGAATGCATATTTATGATCATGTAATGAGGTGGACGGAAGGTAAAGGTGACCAAAATATCAGGCTGAGAGTTGCAGTGTTCATATGTTCTCACCCAGGGCATCAGCTGTCTCCTAAACTTTTATTTTATTTTCTACCTCTCCTAGGATAGTGGAAACCAAAAAAAAAAAAAAAAAAAAAAAAA
>NW_022900951.1:61465819-61485099 GCF_012274545.1 Fukomys damarensis | reverse complement strand
GGGGGATTGAACTCAGGACCTTATGCTTTCAAGGCAGATGGCAGAACCACTGAGCTAAATCCCCGGCCCTAAAAGTGGCTTGCTAATTAAATTTTACTGAGTTTGGGTTTGCTTGCCTCTCCTTCTGTAGTTGGATTCCAGGCTCTTCTTGTCTCTAGCAAAGAATTAATTGTTATGAGTTAAAAGCAATGGCAAAGTTAATTTGAAAAAGTAAAAGTGAAGAGTGAGGGGGAAACTCGCTCTGCAGAGACAATTTGGGCTGAGTAAAAGAGGAAGAAGCAAGATAAGAGTTCATCATAGAGGAAGCAAAGTAACTATCATATGGAAAGCCAAGATAGCAAGCTCTTCTTGGTGTCTATGACCTTTTCTTTTCTTTTTGGGTACTCGGAATCGAACTCAGGGCCTTGTGCTTGCCAGGCAGGTACTGTTCCGCTAAACTACATCTCCAGCTCTATGTCCCTTTACACTGCCCACATCTCTAGGAAACCCTCCAGAACTTTTACATATGGGTCCTGAGAGGCAGTGCTGGGATCTCATGCCTCAAGATGATGCCAGGTTTAGGCCGTCCTATTGAAAACCTGCTTGAGTACCAATCAGTGTTTGGTACAAATCTCCAATGATGAATGTCATTATATTGTATATCTAAAATGTACCAATAAAATTAATAATAAAAAGAAGAAAACTTGCTTGAGTTCTCCTAAGAAGCCTACCTGCAGGGCTTTGGGAACTATTCTGCATCTGTGTCCAGTATCATGTAATTAATAGGTCGTTCCTACTTTTCCCAGCTGGCTTTGCCATGCCCTTATCTCCTATGTCAGTACTATAGAAACCGTGTGATATTTAACTTTCTATGTCTAATTTAGTATTATTTGGAATTTCTAGAGGAATCTCCACATTGATTTTCATGATGGTTGTACTAGTTTACATCCCAGCAACAGTGGGTCAGGGTCTCGCTATGTAGTTTGGGCTGGCCTGGCCTCAAACTTTCACCGATACTCCTGCCTCATCTTCCCAAGTGCTGGGATTATAGATGTGTACCACCATACTGGACTTTTTTCTTTTGGTGGACTTCTTTTGAGAAGGGTCTACTGTATTCATTTCAGTTGTCCATTTTTTGATTGGGTCTTTCATTGTGGGGGGTTAATTTTTTGAGTTCTTTTTCTAGACATTAGTCCTTTGGGGAGTATCTGAAGAAAGTTCTTTTTCCATTGTGTAGGTTGTCTCTTTATTCTGTTGGTTTCCTTTGCTGGGCAGAAACTTTTTAATTTGATATAAATCCATTTGTTGTTCTTGATATTGTGCCTTATGCAATTTGGGTTCTATTCAGGAAGTTGTTGCCTATCAGATTTGTACCTATTTTATCTTCCAGCAGATTCACTATTTTTTTTTTTTGTATAGGAATTGAACTCAGAGCCTTGAGCTTGCCAGGCAGGTGCTGTGCTGATGAGCTATGTCTCCGGCTCCTCACTGTTTCTGTTTTTGTATACAGGTCTTTGATCCAGTTTTGACTTTAGTTTAGTGCATTGTGACAAATATGGGTCTAGATTCAGTCTTCTGCATGTAGATAGCCAGTTTTTCTAGTACCATTTGTTAAAGAGGCTGTCTTTCCTCCTGCATGTTTTGGGTTTGTTAAAAATCAGGTTGCTGAAGGTGGTTGAGGTTTCTAAATCCTCTGTTGTATTCATGTTGTATTGACCAACATGTCTGTTTTTGCGCTAGTACTATGTTTTTATTTCTGTAGCATTGTAGTATAACTTGAAATCTTTTTTTTTTTTTTTGAGACAGGGTCTCACCATGTTATTCAGACTGTCCTTGAACTCAGGCTGCGTGGTGGCACATGCCTGTAATCCCAGCACTCGGGAGTCTGAGGCAGGAGGATCGCTGTGAGTTAGAGACCAGCCTGGGCTACAAATTGAGTTCCAGGTCAGTCTCCACTACATAGTGAGACCCTGTTTTAAAAAACAGAAAACAAAAACTGTGTGGCCCAGGCTGGCCTCGAACTTGTAGTAATCTTCTTGCCTCAGCCTCCTGATTGCTGAGATTACAGGCATGTACCACCATGCTTGGCTTGAAATCAGGGAATATAATGCCTCCTGTTTTTCTTTTGTTGGTTAGGATGCTTTGGCTATTCTGGTCTCTTCTTGTTCCATATATTTCCAGTAGTATATTTTTGTTTTGTTTTTGTTTTTGTTATTTTAAGAGGGGGTCTCCCTGTGTAGTTCAGTTCAGCCTGGCCTTGAACTCACTATGGAGCCCTGGCTGGCCTTGAATTTGGCGTAATCTTTCTGCCTCAGCCTCCCGAGTGCTGAGATTACAGATAGGCACCACTGTGCCTGGTTCAGTTTTGTTTTATGAAGTTGGGTGTGCAGACATTTGTTGCATATATATATATTTATAATTGTTTTCTCTTCCTGTTGAATTGTTCCCTTCTTTGTGTCTTCTGTTCAGTTTTGGCTAGATACCTACTTTGTCTGAAAATCAGATAGCCAAATAGCAGCTTGCTTTCCAGCTCCTGTCGTGTGGATTATCATTTGCTATTGTTTTATTTTCATTCTGTGTTTCTTTCCGGATGAGGTATGTCTCTTATAGGCAACGTATAGTTAGATTTTGTTTTTTGATTCAATCTGCCAGTTTGTGTCTTTTGATTGAAGAGTTCCATTTACACTGAGAGTTTTTACTATCATTGTTTTTCCATTGTTGATTCCTTTATTTATTTATTTTTTCTTTTGTTTAACTATTCTCCCAATTTGATGTGTTATTTTCTTTGGGTTCTTTTGTTGGCTTTGTTGTTTCTGTCTAGGGTTCCCTAAGTAATTTCTGCTGTGCTTGTTTGGTGGTCATGAATCTCTTTAGCTTCTCTTTGTCATGGAAAGCTTTATTTCTCCCATCAGTTTTGAAGTATAATTTTGCAATATACAGTGATCTTGACTGGCAGTTTTTTCTTTCATGGCTTGAAAAACTTCAGTCCAAGGTCTCCTAACCTTCACTGTTTGTAGTAAAAAAATGTTACTCTGATAGGCTTGCTTATATAAGTTATTTGATGTTTTCCTCTAGCATCTTGTAGTATGGTATATTCTGTATTTCTGCTTGCTCTCCAGAATCTCTAATTCTTTACTAAAATATTCATTTATATCTTGTATTGTTTAATTCTGTCAGCCTTTTGTGTCTGTAAGTACATTGAAACTATTGATGAAATCCTTTATCTGTTTTTTTACATCTTTTTTGAGTTCACTGAACACCTTATGGATTTGCTTATTCTTTTCAAACATATTAACCTTTTGCCTTTTGATTCCTTTGCCTGTATCTTTCTCTGTGAAATCCGTTTTGGGGAGTTAAGTGTTTTGGGAGTTTTTTTCCTTATGTTTCTATTGTTCTTGTGCTAAGGCTTGAGGATCAGGTATGGTAGAAAAACTCTTGATAATGTGTGTGGAGATCTCTTTAGATAGTGTATATTTCCCCGTGATGTGACCTTGGCTTTGTTTATATTTTGGTGATCAAGTACCTAATTATCCTATTCAATGTAATAAGATCAGTCTTTGTGGTTGAGTTGAAAGGAAAGAACCATCACTGGTTATATCAGCATCTACAGAACTATGTATCAGTCATGTAATTTAAAACATGTTTTAGCAATTTTATCCTTTGTTTGTTTGTTTTGAGACAATCTTGCTTTGTAGTTTCCGTCTGGCATTGAACTCACTATGTAGTTAAGGCTGGCCTTAAAATCAACAATCCTTGTGCCTCAGCCTCCCAAGTGCTGGGATTATCCTCTTTTCAGTAACCTAGAAAGACTGTTATATACATAGTACTTATGACAAGTAGGCTGGGATATAGATGCTGAGAGAAAAAGGAAGAAACAGAAGAAAAAAATTACAGATAGAAGGAAAGAAGAAAAAAAAAGAGATAACAGCAAATGTTGTTTTGTGTTTTTTTGAGACAGGGTCTCACTATGTAGTTGAGACTGACCTGGAACTCACTATGTAGCCCAGGCTGGTCTCGAACTCATAGCGATCCTCCTTCCTCAGCCTCCTGAGTGCTGGGATTACAGGTGTGTGCCACCATGCCTGGCCAGATAACAGCAAATGAAAAGAAGAAGACTTTTGACATTATTTTTTTTCTTTGGTTGGGGATCAACTTGGGTCCTTGTGCTTGGGGCAGAACCACTGAGCTAAATCCCCGGCCCTTGACATTATTTTTATATCTGGAATTTTCCAGGTCATTGCCCCCATGTACTTCCTTCTGCCTGCATTGCTCCGCTCTAGCTTTCCAGCCCTTGAATTCAATGATACTGAGGGCTTGTAGAGCTGAGCAGTTTTTTGCTGGCCATGGGAGGCTTCCTTCACAGGCACCAAGTTCTGAGGAGTATGGAGGGCGGGTGGTGGGTATGTATCCCACAGGCCCAGAGTTTGTTGGTGTTTGGTGGAGTGGTGAGAAGAGTGCTTGCTATGGCACTATTCCAGTGTCTTTTTCTCCTCTGTTGGATTATAATAGCTGCAGCTGCTGCCTGCTCCTGTGACTCACTGTCCCATGGATCTCTCAATATCTGGTTCCATGCCCTTAGCCAAGACTGTGCCCTTGTTACTCTCTTTCCCAAGGAACTGTCAGTCTTAATTCACCATTGCCCTTTGAACCCTTTGAATGATTCTCTGGCTTTCGGTTTCTTTCTTTAGTGCCCTGATCTACAAATATTTCATTCAGTGGGCTTCTGCCAGTGAGAAGACAGCTGGGACAGGTGGGCACTGGACAGCTAGGCTGGGCACTAATTGCAGCAGCCTGGCAGCCATTGCTATAATTGGCCTCTTTCCTCAGGAGGTTAGATCTTTCCCAAGATGGCTTGTTCACTTGACCTGGTGTGTAAGTATTGTTGGGATCAAGGGTCAGCACTGCTGCTGCTTCTTTTTTTATTTTTTGATACTGGGGATTGAACTCAGGACCTTGCACTTCCAAGGCAGTCGGCGGCACCACTGAGCTAAATCTGCAGCCCAGCACGGCTTCTTTTTCTAAACATCCCTGATGCTGGAGTTCATCTGATAGGATTCCACACTTTCCTCCACCTCCATTCCTGGTACTTGAATTTCTTGGTGCACTTCTTCTGAGTGTTTTGTTTTGTTTTGTTGGTCTCACTGTGTAGGCCAGCCTGGCCTTGAACTTTTGGGGATACTCCTGCCTCAGTCTCCTGAGTGCTGGGATTACTGGTGTATGCTACCACACCTGTCTTTTTTCTGAGTGTTTTTTTTCCCTCTATACCAGAGATAGAACTCAGGACCTTGTGCTTGTAAGGCAGGCACTGTGGCACTGAGCTAAATCCCCAGCCCTTTTCTGAGTGTTTTAAGTACTGATGTCTACAGCCAGCAGCAATTATTATTATTATTATTTTTTAAAAGACAGGCTATCCACTGTTAGTTCAGGCTGGGCTTGAACTTACTTTGTAGTGCAGGTTGGCCTTGAACTCAGGGCAGTCCTATACCTCAGCCTCCTGAGTTCTGAGACTACAGGGGCGTGCCAACAGGCCTAGCCCATGATTCATTTATTGTCCTTGCTTTCATTCTTTTGAGTATATTCCCAAGGGTGAATCACTAGGACATGTGATAATTCTTTTTAAAAAATTTTTTTGAAGATACATATTTTCCACAATGGTTGTAGCATTTGACATTTTTACCAGAAGTGCATCCAGAATTCTACTTTCACCAGGTCATTGCCAGTGCTGGCTATTTTCCATTTTTTTGGCTGGTAGCTTTGTAATGGATATGAAGTGGTATCCTGTTGTGTTTTTTTGTTGTTGTTGTTTTGTTTTTTTATACTGGGGATTGAAATTCGGGACCTTGCACTTGTGAGGAAGGTGGTGGAACCATTGAGCTAAATCCCTGGTCCTGTTGTGGTTTTGATTTACATTTCCCTAATAACTGGTGATGTATTACATCTGTTCACATGTTTCTTGACCATTTCTATGTCTTTGAAGAAATGGCTATTTTTTCCCTTAAATTCTTTTATTGGTACATTTTAGATATACAATACATTTACATTTATCATTGGGAACTTGTACCTTTATATGATGTATCTTCGTTCTTATTTTTCCCCATTCCCCTGCCCTCCCTTTGACTCCTCCACCCTTCCTTATTGACAAAGACTTTGTTTCCATTTTTTCCTTTTCTGGTATTTTTTCCTTTGCTTTCTTTCCTTTCCCCTACCCCTCCCACTTTTCCTACCCCTTTGGACCTTTTCTTCCTAAGGAAATGGCTATTTTTGAAATAGGTTGTTAGTTTATTTATTTTGTTTTGGTTTTTTTTGAGATAGGTTCTCACTATGTAGTTGAGACTGACCTGGAACTCACAATGTAGCCCAGGCTGGTCTTGAACTTACAGAGATCCTCCTGCCTCAGCCTCCCCAGTGCTGGGATTACAGGCATGCACCACCATGCCCTGCAATTGTTGCTTTTTTAAATTAGGTTTATTGGTACATTTTAGGTATACAGTATGATAACATTCACCATTGGGAATTTATACCTTTGCATGATATGTCTTGGTTCTTATTTTTTTTCCCATTCTCCTGCCCTCCATTTGACTCTTCACCCCTCCCTAATTTATAATGACTTTGTTTTCATTTTTCCTTTTCTCATATTTATTCCTTTCCCTTCTTTCCTTTCCCCTACCTCTTCCACTTCCCTTTACACTTTGGACCTTTTCTTCCTATTTCAAATTATCTATTACACATTTTGATCCTTATTTACACTTCCAGTTTCTCACACCAGAGTAACTATTTGGTATTTATACATGTGTCCAATTTATTTCACTTGAGAGTATGGCCTCAATGTGCATCCATACAGATATAAATGTCTCTAGTTTCTCATTCTTTATGGCTGAGTAGTATTCCATTTATAGATCCAGTCTTCACCTGATGGGCAATTGGGCTGTTTCCAAGTTTTAGCATTACAAACTATGCCACTATAAACATGGGTGCACATATATTGCTGTGGTGTGATTTTTAAAATTATTTTGGGAAGGTACCCACCAGGGGAATAGCTGGGTCAAATGGCCCCTTTAATCCTAGTTTGTTTGTTTGTTTGTTTTTGTACTGGGGATAAAACTCAGGACCTTGTACTTGTGAGGCAGGCGGCAGAACCACTGAGCTAAATTCCCAGCCATAATCCTAGTTTTTTGAGTTATCTCCATAATAATTTCCACAGTGGTTGCAGCAGTCTACACTCCCACTAACAGTGGACAAGGGTTCCTTTTTCCCATAGCCCCACCAGCATTTGTTATTGGTTGATTTTTTGATAGTAGCCATTCTTTCAGGAGTGAGGTAGAATCCCAGTGTTATTTTCATGTGCATCTTTCCAGTGACCAGTGATGTTGAATATTTTTTCATGTATTTATTTGTTTCTACTTCTTTGTCTTAGTAATACCTGTTCATTTCAGAAATGCCTCAAGCTTATGCTTTATAGCAGAGTAACACTTCATTGTATTAAAAAACACCACATGTTCTTTGTCCATTACTCAGTTAATGGGCAATTGGACTGTTTCCAAGCTTTAGCTACTACAAACTGTGCCGCTGTAAACATGGGTGTACATATATCGCTGTGGTGTGATGCTTTTAATTCTTTTGGGAAGATATCAAGAATGGGAAGAGCTGGGTCAATTGGAATCTCTAGTCCTAGTTTTGTGAAGAATCTCCACACTGATTTCCACAGTGGTTGTAGCAGTCTACATAGTGAAGAAGGGTTCCTTTTTCCTCACAGCCCCTTTGGCACTTGTTATTGGTTGATTTCTTAACAACAGCCATTCTTTCTGGAGTGAGATGTACTCTCAGTGTTGTTTTAATTTGTATCTCTGGAATGAACAATGATGAACATTTGTTCATATATTTATTTACTGTTTCTACTTTATCTGAGAAGTGTCTATTCATTTCAGATGCCCATTTTTGGACTGAGAGTTTAAATTTTGGAGATCTGATTTTTTCTTATTTTAGTTGTTTATATATTGTAGTAGTAGTCCTTTGTCTGAGGAATAGCTGGCAAAATTTTTTTTTCCCAAATTGTGGATTTTCTCTTCACTCTGTTGGTGGTTTCTCTTGTGCAAAGGCTCTTTAATAAGATGAGATCCCTGTTGTTCTTTGTGATATAGCTCCTGTGTGATTGTGGTTTTCTTCATAAAGTCTTTCTCTCTCCAATATATTGGAGAGTTCTACCTATTCTATCTTCCAGTAGATGTCGTGTTTCTGTTTTAATATTTAGATCTTTGATCCATTTCGATTTTAATTTAGTGCAAGATGAACAGTGGCTCTAGTTTTAATGTTCAGCATGTGGAAAGTCACTTTTTCTAGCACCCTTTATTAAAGAGGCTATCTTTCTTCCCCTGAAGGTGTTTGGCTCCTTTGTCAAAGATGAGGTAGCTGAGTATGTTTGGAGGTGTTTTTGCATCTATTAATTTGTTCTGTTGATCCTCTGGTTTGTTTTATTGCGAGTACCATGCTGTTTTTAATCACAGTAGCTCTAGTATATTTTCAAGTCAGGAATTGTGATTAACCCTGCCTTACCTTTATTGCCCAGGATTTGCTATTCCTGGTCTTTTCTGGTTCCAAATGAATTTTAGGATTGTTTTTTTCTAATTCAGTGAGGTACGCTGTTGGAATTTTAATGGAGATTGCATCAAATCTGTATAACAATTTTGGAACTGTGACCATTTTCACTACATTAGTTGTTTCTACCCAAGAATGAGGGGTATCTTTCCATTTTCTGATATCCTCTTTGACCTCTTTTTTTATAGTACTATAGTTTTCTATGTAGAGGTCTTTTTTTTTCTTCACTAGATTGTTTCCTATTTATTTCATTTTTTTGGCTGATATTGTGAATGGTGTTGTTTCCCTAATTTTTTTCTCAGTGAGTTTGTTATTCATGTAAAGGAATGCTGTTGATTTTTAAGTGTTGACTTTGTATCCAGCTAAGCTACTGATTTTGCTTATTAAATCTAGAAGTCTTTGGTAGAGTTTTTGGGGTTGTGTATGTAGAGTATCATCATCCACAAATAATGATAATTTGACTTCTTCTGTTCTTACCCTTATTCCTTTTCTTTCTTTCTCTTGTCTCATTACTCTGGCTAATATTTCCAGAACTATATTGAATATGACTGGTGACAGTGGGCATCCTTATCTTGTGCCTGATTTTTTAGTGAAAACTTTCATTTTTTGTCCATTTTGTATGATGTTGGCTGTGGATTTGTCATAGATGGCTTTTATTAGATAAAGACCATCTATTCCAATTTTCTGTAGGATTTTTATCATGCATAGGTTTTTGGACCTTGTCAAATACTTTTTCTGCATTTCTCGAGATGATCATATGATTTTTATTCTTGGCTTTGTTAAAATGGTCTATTACATTTATTGATTTGTGCATGTTGAACCATCCCTGCATCCTTGGGGCAAATCCTACTTGGTCATGTTTTATAACTTTCTTGATGATTTGCTGGATTGTGTTTGCAAGTATTTTATTGAGGATTTTTTTTTGTATATGTTCATTAGGAAGATTGGACTGTAATTCTTTTTTGTTGGATCCTTCTCTGGTTTTGATATGGGTAACATTTGCATCTAGGAATGAATTTGGGAGTATTGCTTCCCTATCCATTTCATTAAAGAGTTTGAGAAGAAGCAGCATTAGATCTTCTCTGAATTTCTTGTAGAATTCAGCAGTGAATCCATCAGGACCTGGTCTTTTCTTTGTTGTGAGGTTTTTAATTAACACCTTCAGTTTCATTGGCTGAATTGGTTTGTTTAGAATTTTTACATCTTCTTGATTCAATTTTAGTAATTCATATGTATTTAGCAATCTGTCTGTTTCATCTGTGTTTTCCTTCTTATTAGGATACAGGTTCTCTAAGTTGGTATTGATGATCTAGATTTGTGCAGGATTCTTTGTGATTTCATCCTTTTCATTCCTAATTGCATGGATTTGGGTGTTTTCTTTCCATTTTTTGATAAGGTTTGTCAATTTAATATTTCAAAGAAACAATTCTTTGATTCATTGATTCTTTATATTGTTTTCTTAGTCTCCATTGCATTACTTTCTACTCTGATCTTTATAATTTCTTCTCGTGTATGAGCTCTGGCTTGACTTGTTCTTTTTCTAGAAGCTTGAGCTTCAACATTAGGTTATTTATTTGAGCTGGCTCTGTTTTTTTAGATATGAGAACTCACCGCTGTAAATTTCCCTCCTAAGAGACAGGGGTGGTGGCACTCGCCTACAATCCCAGCAATGGGGAAGCTGAGACAGGAAGATGACTTTGAGTTCAAGGCCAGCCTGAAATACATAGTGAGACCCTGTCTCAACAGCAAACAAACACAAAACAAAAAGAACTTTATTTGGACCCAAGAGTTAACAGTACTGATTGAATTTCAAATTTTGGTAGAGGGAGGAAGAGAATGACAACCACATCTAGATTTAATTTTTAAAAATGTAACTTGAGGTATAGTTCACCATTATAAAACTAAGTTAATATGTCCTGTTTTGTGAGAACAGAAGGGATTTTTGAATGCTACTATTATTGTATAGCTTGCTTCTAAAAGTGGCTCACCAACTAAATGTTACCAGATTCTGAGTTGTTGACCTCTCTTTCTGGAGTTAGATAGCAGGTTCCTCTTGAACAAAATGAGCAAACAAACAAACAAACAAAAAACAGTGGCAAAGTTTATTCAAGAAATCAAAAGAGTAGAGTGGGGAGAATCTGGCTCTGTAGAGTGAGCTTGAGTAGAATAAAGAGAAAAAGAGTGTAAAAGCAAAAAATACACACCGCATCTGGGAAACACAGTATAGGCTATCATGGAAAGTTTCGATAGCAAGCTCTTCAGGGCTTGTCTTTCCTTTTGTGTGGTCTAAATCTCAAGGAAACCTTCGAGAACTTCTCTGTATGGGTTCTGAGAGGCAATGCTGGGATCCCATGCCTCGAGTTGATATCAGGTCGAGGGCATCCTATTGAAAACCTGCTGGTGAAGTCCACGCGTAGGGCTTTGGGAATGTTCTCCACCTGTATCTGGGATCTTTGTAATTAGTAGGTCACGCCTACTTCCCCTGCCAGCTTTTGCCACACTCTCATCTCCTACCTCACAACCTTTAAAAAACACTTGATTTTTGCTGTGTTTTGAATACCAATTTCAGAAAATAGGATATATATATATTTCCAGTGACATTGTTGATGTATGCATTATAGTTTATATATAGATGTCCCTGAAGAATCTCATGTACTCATAGGTAGGTAGGGCTTTTGTAAGGTGACTAGATTTTGGGGGCTTAGAGCTGGCTTGCTTTTAGGAGGTAGGGCCCAGTCAGAAGAGGTTGGTCACTGAGGGTGTGGCCCAGAGTGGTTTATTCCCAGCTTCTCCTTTGGATAGCTCTCTGTTTCCCTATTTCCCTGCTGTGAGCAACTCTCAGCTCTCCTTATACTCTGCCTTATACTTTGCTGCCATGCCGTCCTGATCTAGGGGATCTATGGACTAACCTTTAAACTGTGAGCTAAAATGACCTTTTCTTCTTTAGTTGTGGTGATAGCATATTTTATCCTAGCAAAGAGGAAAGTAAGACAGTGTGATTGTGTGTGTGTGTGTGTGTGTGCGTGTGTGCGCGCGCGCTTTGGTACTGGGGATCGAACTCGGGACCTTGCACTTGCAAGGCAGGCGGCACCCCTGAGCTAAATTCCTGGCCCAGTATGATTATATTTTGACTAGGGGCATGGGTTCTGTGTGGCAATGCATTTGCTTACTTGATGAAATGATTGATAGACCATCAGTGTTTACTATTTGTTACCAGAGCTGGACTAAATACTTTTAAAACTTCTAATGTAAGCTTACTATTGGATGGCAGTGCCTATGTAGATGGGAAAAAGTCATGACCTTTGGTATAATACATTATTGCTTACGTGAGATGGGGTGGTAAAATAGAGGCATCAGACTATTCTTGTTATTATTTTGGTACTTGGTCCTGAACCCAGGGCTTTTGCATGAAGTATATCCCTTGCCCACTTTTTACATTTTATTTTGAGACAGAGTCTCACCAAGTTTTTAAATTGCCTGGGCTGGGCTGTAGCTTTTGATCCTCCTGCTCAGCATCTCAGAGTGCTTTCTTTGATTGTATGTGTGTGATGTCATGCTCAGCTCAGACTGTTATTCTTTTTTTTTTTTGAACTGGGGATCGAACTCGGGTCTCTGCGCTTGCAAGGCAGGTGGTGGAACCACTGAGCTAAATCCCTGGCCCTCAGACTATTATTCTTAATAGATTTTCTTTTGTATCAGTAAGCCAAACATTTGTAGGAAAATGAGTAAGCAAAATTTATTTTCTCCTATTTCCTATAATACTCTTTGTTTATAGTTCTGATAATGTTCTCTAGTTTTATATAGTGCTAGAAAAATTTCTTTTTAAGATCATATATTCATAGCTCAACAGTTTTCATTAAGGATTTATTGTACCATTCCTTTATGTTTGGGAAATGCAGACTCTTTCCCCCAGTATTTTCCATATTGTTGAAAGTAGCTGTTTGACACATAGAGTTATGTTGCGTTGAATGAGATTAAATAAAAGCCTGCAGCAGAATTTCTATCTTAAAAACACCTCCTACGTAACATCAGTAAAATAAGAGATTCTGCTACAATTGAATTGCAAGTGATTATGTTCCTTTTACACACATGTGATATGTAGAATCTTAGAGTTACACATTTTTATTTCCCTATAGTTTTTTCACTTACAACTTAGTAAAAATCTTGAATTTAAATAAGATTTTAGAAATGAAGTAGATTGAGAAAAATTGATGTCAGAACTCATATATCTAAATGGATGCTTTCCTTCTAATTAGTCACTCTAGGGGGCCATACAGATGTCAGTAATGATGTAATTCTTGAGGAAATTTTGAGAACTTTCTTAATTTTCATACCCAGTTTAGAAGTCACTCAAGAAAATTAATTCTCAGGAATATTTTAGATACTTTCAGTTTTACCTAATTTGATCATTTTTCATTGTTCAGTATATTTGTCTCTCAGCGACATTGGGCTATTTCCAGAAATTCTGTCCATCCTCAAGAAGTAAACATTTTTCAGATGAATGGGCAACATTGTTGAAAAATCTTTTTTTTTTAACTTTGGGATTTCTGCCTGGTTCCATAATTTATGCAGGTTGAATATCCCTTATCCAGAGTACTTGGGACCAGAATTATTTCAGATTGCAAGAGTTTTTCAGATGTTGAATAGACTTTATAGGTCGAACATCTTTAAACCAAACTCATCTTGAGGAGTTGGTATATATACATAGTACAACATTTTTTTATACTGGGGATCAAACTTGGGACCTTGCACTTGCAAGACAGGTGGTGGAACCACTGAGCTAAATCCCCGGCACTGGCATATTATTTTAAATCCCCTTCCCCTCACTCCCTCCTCCTAGTTCTTGTTTCTCCTTTTTCATTCTTTTTTTTAGTAAGTTTACCTTATAGGTATATAATATGATGACATTCATCATTGGAAATTTGTACCTTTACATGATACATCTTGCTTCTTATTCCTTTTTCATTCTTGATGATATTAATCTTAGTTCATATTTATGGCATATAATGTCCACGTTCATTGAGGTATTGGACCTTGTACCTGGCATATCTTCACTCATCCTATTTCCCCATCTCCTCTCCCTCCCCACTTGCCTTTGGACCCCTAGATTTCTTCCCATCTACAAGAGGTCCAGCCTCTTGTCTTGATTTATCCTTTATTTTTCATTGTACTTTGCCTTACTCAGATTAGAGATACCATACAGTATTTAATTTGTGTGTGTGATTTATTTCACCCAACATTATATTTTCTAGCTGTATCTATTTTCCTACAAGCATCTGAGATTTGCCCTTCTTTATAGCTGAGTAGTACTCCATTATATATGGATACCACAGTTTCTTTATCCAGTCACTGTTGGTGTGTATACTGTTTATTTTCAGGATTTAGCTATTATGAATTATGCTGCCATAAACATTGGTATATATGTATCACTGTAATGTGACGTCTTACACTCTTTGGGGATGATACCTAGAAGGGGCATAGCTGGGTCATATGAAATTTCTAATTTTAATTCTTTGTGAAATCTCCATACTAATTTCTGTTATGAGTGTAATAGTTTATATTCCCAGCAACAATGTAGGAGAGTTCCTTTTTCAACACAGTCATGTTAGGATTTGATATTTATGTGTTTGTTTATTTTATTTATTTTTGGTGATACCAGGGATTGAACTTTGGACCTTGTCCTTGCAAGGCAGGTGCAGTGCCACTGAGCTAAATCTTTGGCTCTCGTTTTTTGATTTCTTGATGATTGCTTTTCATTTATTGGCCAACTGTACTTCTTTCTCTGTCAAGTGTCTGTTCCTTTCACTTGCCCATTTCTGTTTTTTGAGATAGGGTTTCACTATGTAGACCAGGCTGGCCTTGAACTTGTTGCAATCCACCTTCCTCAGACTCCTGAATTACAGGCATGTGCCACCATACCTGGCTCACTTTCCCGTATTTTGACTGGGTCTTTAAGTCATCAAAATTTTTTGAGTTCTTCATATATATTTTAGATATTAGTCATCTGTCTGATGAGCAGCTGGCAAAATTTTTTTCCCCTTCTGTAGGTTTTTTCATACTGATTGATTCTTTTGTTGTATAGAAGCCTTTAGTATGATTCAGTTGTTTGTTGATTTTTTGTTACTTCTTGTGCAATTGAGGTTCTGTTTAGAAAATCCTTTCCTGTTCCTATATCAAGTGTTTTATCTATTTTTATCAGTCAGGAAGTTTAATGTTTCAGTTTTAATGTTTACATCTTTAATCCAGTTTTATTTTAATTTAGTGCATGTTTCAGTCCTGCACACAGATAACCAATTTTCCCACTACCACTTGTTGAGTAGGCTGTCTTTCCTCTAACGTATACTTTTGGCCCTGTTGTGAAAGACAAAATAGCTAAATATGTCTAAAGATCTCTCCTCCCCTCCCCTCCCCTTCCTGAGACAGGGTCTCACTATGTAGTTGACACTGACCTTGAACTGACTATGTAGCCCAGGCTGGCCTTGAACTCAGTGATCCTCCTAGCTCAGCCTCCCAAGTGCTGGGATTACGGCTGTGTGCCACCAAGCCAGGCTGGGGATGTTTGCTGTAACCTCTGGTCTGTTTCAGTGATCCACATATCGCTTTTTGTCCCAGTAGTATGCTGTTTTTATCACTGTTGGTTTATAGTATATCTTGCAATCTGGTATTGTGAGGCCTGCTGCTTTGCTCTTACTGCCCAAATTGCTTTCCCTATTCTGTCTCTTCTGGTTCCATATCAATTTTAGGATTTTTTCCCTCTGGTTCTGCAAAGTATGCTGTTGGCATTTTGATTGGAACTGAATTAAATCAGTATAGCAATTTTGGGAATGTGGACATTTTGACAATATTGGTTCTTCCTGTCCAGAATCTGGGAACATCTTTCCATTTTCTGATGTCCTCTTCAGTTACCTTTTTCAGAGTACTGTAGTTTTCTTTGTAGAAGTCCTTCACTTTCTTGGTTAGGTTAATTCCTAGATATTTATTTAAGTTTTCTTGATATTACTGGGTATTATTTTCATAATTTTTTTCTCATTGAGTTCATTATTGGTGTACATAAATGCTAATGATTTTTCTTGTGTTGAACTAGTATCTTGCTATGTTGCCAAATTTGGTTATTAATTGTAAGAGTTTTTTTGGTGGAGTTCCTTGGGTTTTCTTTTTTTTTTTTTTAATTCTAGTGAGTTTACTTTTTCTTTACATTTATGGAAGGGGAGGAATAAATTATACGATTAGCTAATTTATTTATTTTTTTGGTACTGGGGATCAAACTGGGGTCCTTGTGCTTGTGAAGCAGGTGGCGGAACTACTGAGCTAAATCCCCAGCCCCACAATTAGCTAATTTAGACTATAATTAAGAAATATATTCGGTAAGGCCTAGCACCTAAATAAAATTCAGATCTCTGTATGACTATTTTGCTTCTCTTTTTCTAATCCATTTAGGTGCTTTCATAATTATTAAACTTTGGGTCTTCTACATACAGAAAAAAATATATTGAAAGTTCATTATTCATAGTCATACATTTATCAGACCAAAGTCAAAACTGCTTAAATGACACCAGATTTAAAGTATATCCCAGTCTTGAGCAACATATAAATTTCATCTTTTTAGCAGCAGAAAATTACTTTAAGGTTTTCAGGGGTTTTTTGTTAAGTCTTAACAATTTTCTCTCCTCTTCCAGACTTAGTCATAGATGATCATTTTATAGCCCCATTTTTTATATTATTGCTTACAATGTGTAAAAACTATAGTAACTGCTCTAATAAATTTGGCAATGTCTAAAAATATTTCAGAACAATGATAATATCACTGTCATATGAATTTTGTAAACAATCTTAGTTAAGAACTTAGCCTCAACACAGAATTCTTTATTTTGTCCAAAACAGCACAGTAAAAACATCTCCAACAATACATAAGCCTATGTATAAAATATAGAGTATCTCTAATATTCTTTCCTTTATATGGTAGCACACCAGAATATGCAAGAGAAAGTACTGTTGATAGGCCAAAGGGAAAAGTGATTTGGGTAATGACCCAATTACCAGGAATTGACCTTCAAAGACCACATAAATGCCAATTTTAGTAAGAAAAGCAGTATTAAAAGGGTTTCTATGAAGCAGAGTTTTGTATATTTTATTCTGTGTTCCTGCTCATTTCATCCACAGCCTGACTTCTTAGTCATGATTCTTTGCCTCTGGGGTGGTACTAAAAAGTATAGGGAATATCTATCCAACATAAATTTTCTTCTGAAAAACTCAGAGATGACAAATCTTTAAAAAAGTGTGCTGGATTTCAGAAGTATTTAGTAATTTTTAAGAAGGCTTACCATGAACACTTCCAAAAAGAACAGGCTTTACAACATCCTGTGCAAAGGAGTAAACATCTACTAAGGCCATTAGTCAAAATCTGCTTAGTAATTTGTTTCTCACATACCCTTTTATCTCAGGATAATCAAATCAATAATCGTCTGATTTCTTCTTTAACTAATGATCTGTTAGCCTACATTTAATAATGAAAGGAAAAAACTGGTACGTTTTAAGTCAGTGGTTCTCACGATTTCTATTATCTCATGATTTCTATTGTTTCAACATCATGTTGTTATGTCTTTACAGAAGCAATATCTCAAGAAAAATAAAACATCATTTGCAGGGCTTACAAAGTGAAAAGGGAGATTGTTTCCCAAACTCTTTCTTGGTTAAAAAAATAAATTAAATTTAAATGTACAAGACCAAGCACAGGCACTTTCCAAAAAATGAAGCCAAACTACAAAACTACTTGATAGTTATAGAAGACAGTTCTGTCTTTGGGGGATCATCTCTGGTAGCTTCACCATGAGCACTGGTCTTTGGCTGCTCTGGCACCTCTTCTTCCTTTTCTGCCAGCCCAGCAAGAGATCCCTTGGGGAAAGTGCTTTCACAGTTCTGGGTGGAGGAGACCTGTGAAAAATTACAGGAATTTGAACGGAAGAGTTGCTTTCAAAACGATGTTCTCCAAGATCATACTGAGCAAGGGTCTCTTCTTGCTCTTGGTTTAAGTAGTCAGGTACTAGGAAATCACTGCTCTGGAAATAGTTTGCTATCTCTGATGCTTCATGGTTCAGACTCCTCAGGTGCACGATTAAATTTCCAGAGTTGGTGAACGTGGCACCACATGTTTTGCACTTGTAAATCCGAGGCTTGCGGATAATGTGCTGGGAAACCCTCATATGGTGTTTATATTCCCCAAAGGAAGTGAAAGGAGCACTACATATCTGGCAGCGTTTACCTTCATGCTTTAGGCAATGCATCTTTAGCGAGTAAGCCCTGGTGAACTCCCCACCCCCACCCCCGCAGCGGTCACACTGAAAAGGTTTAATTCCTGAGTGGATGATCATGTGCTGTTTTAGGTTCTGAACACGGGTGAATCGCACCCCACAGGTTGGACACTGAAATGGTCTGTCTGGACCATTTGGACTTGGTCCTTCCGTACTGCTGGTAGAAGGAGCAATGTAGAGTTGATAGGGTCGTCATCCGCATGAGCATTAGTGCTAGAAGTGTTTTGAAGTGTAGGCGACCCCTCGCTGACACCTTTATCTACTAAGCCTATAGAGGAAGACTGTTGACTAATCAGAAGGTCCTCTTGGACTTGTTCACTTCCCGGAATTGTCTGTTGATCACTCAGTGAACTCTGAGATGCACTGACAGCCTGGGGGTACCCTTCCTCGTGGACTTCCTCATCACTTAACCTTTCGACTTTGACTTGGATGTCTTCTTCAGTGTCCAGAGGCAATGCAGCTTTTGTGCTCTTACAAGTCACGCAATCAATCATTCTTCTATCTGGCTCAGACCGGCCAGGTAATTCTAAAGTCCGGGTGTTCTCTGCCTGCTTAGCTTTCTCGGACTGAATTCTTCTATCAATTCCAAAAGGAGAAGTCCAGGGAAAAGATAAAGAAGAGTCAACTTGTTTATTTCTAACAGGACTCTCAGGAGACATAACAATGTAGCTTTTGCGCTTTCTCCGGGATTCTCGGCACACAGGAATGGTTCTTTCTACCACACTGCACTCTGAAGATACTCGAGAAATGCTTCCATCTCGAGAAGTAAAATTGCAGTTAGAATTTTCTTGTCCAGCATCTAGACTCTTTTCTGCTTGGCTATTGGGTGTGTTCCATAAAATACTTGATTTCATGAACTCTGAGCAGGTGCTAGCAACACTAAACATTTGCATATAGCTGGCTGCAGCTAGAACATCAATAATGTTTTCTGTTAATTGACAGAGTGGCTGTGTAAGCATATTCTAAAAGGGGAATAAAGCCAGTCACTGTAACATGATGCAGATCTGGCACACTCTTGTTCTCATCCTCTGCCTGGCCTACAAGCTGGGTACAAAAGAAATCACTGCAAGCTGCTAGTACCACTTTATGTGCCCAGAAGATTTTATCCTGGACACGAATAGTGATATCACAGAAATGTCCATCATTTCGCAGCATAGTTTTCCGAGCATTTCCTGACTGTGGGAAGAGGAACTATGAGTAAATGTTTTCATACCCATCTTTTCCTTCCTCTTCTACAGATGCTCTTCAAGGATGTAAATGAATCAAAAATGTCCTATGGGCGGGGCTGGGGCCGAGAGGCCTGCTGCTGCTCTTCCCTGAGGCGGGACAGCGGCAGGGGTGGGAGCGCGGCAGGGGTGGGAGCGCAGGGACCCAATCTCGGGGACAGCCAGCGGCTGGGGC
>NW_022900951.1:61442623-61465716 GCF_012274545.1 Fukomys damarensis | reverse complement strand
AGAGGGAGGTTGGGAGGGGGCTGGCGCCATTGCCGCCATTGCCGCCATTGCCGCCATTGCCGCCATTGCCGCCATTGCCGCCATTGCCGTCCGGTTGTTTCCTTGGGTTTTCTATGTAGAGTATCTTGTCAGCTGCAAATAATGGTAATTTGAGTTCTTCCTTTCTTACATATACCCCTTTTATTTCTTTCTTGCCTACTTGCTCTCATGTACTGTGTTGAATTAGAGTGGTGATAGTGGGCATTCTTGTCCTATTCCTATTATTAGCGCGAATGCTTTTTTACTTCATTTAATATGATGCAGGCTGTTGGTTTTTCTTAAATAGCTTGTATCAAATTCAGGTATGGTCCTTTTTTTTTTTTTTAAGGGTTTTTATCATGAAGCAGTGTTGGATTTCGTTGGAAATCGTTTCTGCAGCTATTGACATGATCATGTGTTTTTTCTTTGGCACTGCCATACCATTTCACCTGCGTGGGATTCTGATTTAGGGGCATTTAGATGGTAGTTTCGCCCCATTGGCTCCTCAGCCAAGCACATACACCAAATGTCTGAACTGGCGGTTCCGCTCCTACTGAGTAGGATTATCATGGCATATCTTCTAGTTTTTCTCTAACTTCAGTTAGCCTTAGATTGGTCTTCTTTTTGTCATCTAGTACCTGCTGCATAATCTCTTGTTCTCTTACTTTCTTTGTGGATTCTTTGAGTATTTCATTGTAATTCATTTTTTTGTCCTCAGTTTCAGACACTTTTTCTTCACAGTGGTCATTCATGCAATTTATGAATCCTTTACAGTTTTTTATGTCAGGTATTTCTGTCTGACATCATTTGAGGATTCTATATCCTAGTTGAATCTGTCATTCAAGTTCTGAACTGTTTTGGTTAGCTCATCCAGATTTTTACTTATCCCAAAATTCACTGTGAGCATATTGAGTGAATTTGCTATGAACTTTGGTTCACCCCCCCCTTCCTATGTACTTTTCATAGAGTTCACCTCCCTGGCATTTGTTTTCTTCTCCCTTTGTGACCCTTTGCTTCGCTTTGGGAGAGTTGGAAGACCTTGGGTGTCTTTTCTTGCCTTGCTTCCCCATGGTCCTATGTGTCCTCAGTTCATGAATGCTTTTCTTTGCAAACAATTTGGTTTATAAGCAGAATTGTTTAGCACAATTTTGTTTTTGTTTGCAAACTCTGCATTGGGTGACAGATATCACTGTGGCAATATTTTCCACACAAACACAAATGTGGCCATCTTTTCCAAAATCGTAGAACAAATTAAGTTTATGAACTGAGGTACCACTGTATATGTTTGCTGTTGTTGTTTTTATTGTTGTTTTTTTTTGTTAGTATATATGCCTCTCTTCTTGCCTTCCTTTTTTTGGAGGGTACTGTGGTTTGAAGTCTAATAGAGTGAGGACTTGGGGATTATATGAAGATATTTAGTAAGATGTTGCTTCCCTATGAAGTCTTTCCAGCTTTATATGTTCAGTTACAGTTTTCACCTCTTCTGTTAATTACTTTTGAGTGCTTTGGTCTCTGTCCCTATATTTTGTAGAGAGAAGTACTTCTGGTTAGAACAGCATTGAATTTTCAGAGATATCCTGTAGGCTTAACTAGTTATTGACCTTTGGGTGTATCCTACCACCTTCTTTTTTTAGGGAGGAAAAGTTGCAGCCTGTTTGGTCTAGTATCCAGTTCTTTGGTAATGGACTGTAGTGATGTTTATGACCCCCAGACAATCCAGATATTGGCATATATAGAATACCAGTTGTTTCCAATAAAGAGTATCAAGCACAAACTGGATAATGATGAACTCTAATAACTAACACTACAACTTTTTTTTTGAGACAGGGTCTCACTATGTAGTTGAGACTGACCTGAAACTCATGTAGCCCAGGGTGGTCTTGAACTCACAGTGATCCTTCTTTCTCAGCCTCCCAAGTGCTGGGATTATAGGCATGTGCCACCATGCCTGGCAACACTGTACCACTTTTAACCAAAGGAACAAGATATATAATTATAGAACTGATTCTTAAGACAAACCAGGTATTTATATACAGTCTAGTAAACAGAAAAATTTTACCTCCTTTCAAAATAGAACAGTCCTCAGCCATAATAAGAGAGTTAACTACCTACAGATTTGTAAGGGTAAATGGTATGGCTATTTGAGCATGAAGTAAAAAGCAATAGATTATGAAAAATTAAACAGTGGAAGGTGGAAGGAAAGTGGCATGATAGAGATGAAAGGTCCTATTAAGGAGTAAAGGAAAATTAGTACTATTAGGTAACAGTAACAGAAAAAACCCAACTAGGATAAGGATTAATGAAAACAAATGGAGAGTAAATTAGAGGAAAAGAGAATAAGAAGAAACACTCAGAAAAAAATTAAAGCCAGTCTTTAAACAAAACAAAACAAAAAAAAAGAAGAACACTCAGGAAACGGTGAGAAAAGAAGAGAGAAAAAAAGGAGTACCTATTCAAATAATAAAATAGAGTTATATTTTATTTTATTTATTTATATTTACTTTTTGGTACCAGGGATCAAACTGAGGACCTTGTGCTTGCTAGGCAGGCGTGGTGTCCCTGAGCTACATTCCTGGCCCTAAGAGTTATATTTCAATAAGGGATTAAGAAAATGGGCGATACAACTCCAAACTCCACCAATAGTAACAGTAATAATAATGCTAAAAAATATCAGTAGAGTGGAAAAGAAAAAAAAACTTGGCTTAAATGAAGGGAGAAGAGAAAGGAAAATAAAAGCAAAAGCAGAGGGGAAGGGAGGGAGGGAGGGAGAGAGAGCGAGCGAGATTGATTTGTATGTATTTCCAGTAGAGTGTTTTTTTCCAGAGCCTGCAGTCTTTAGTCTTACCTGTCACATTTGTCTTTGCACCTCTTTATAGTCTGGGTTTGTGTGGAGATTTCTCACCTTACTGGGCCTCCTATCTGCAAACTGCTATTTGTGGCAAATGTCCAAGCTGTCACATCAGGGCAAGAAAGGTGTGAAGCCTTGGAGTCTGAGGCGCTTGGTGTGGATTCCTGCTGGTTGGAGGCCACTACTCGGTATCTGATATATATATATTCTTGTGTCTGTGGGACCAGCTCCAGACCCCAGGTGGAGGCTTGTGTCACCTCAGGGTACCCAAAAGAAATGCTGGTGCTCCTGGGACTAATGTGAGGAGATTCTGGCAGATCCAGTGAGGGTGCAGGATGCTGGGTGGTGTCTCACAGGTGTCTGGAGCACCAAGCAAAATCGGCAATTTCCACCCTTGCTAACTATTCAGAGGAGTGGCCTATTGTGCCAGGCAGGGACTGTGCCCAGGACTGTGGCAAAATGCCGGGTGAAGACTGCTTTGCCCAGAGTGTGAGCAGTGTGCTTGGTGCTAAATGGATGCTGCCACAGTCCAAGTGTACCAAGCAGAGACTTGTGTGTGATTGGAGCTCCTTGTGGAGACCCAGGCTGCCCAGGACTGGTACTGGGTGTCAGACATAGCCTCTGGAAGGTATATGATTGGAGTACTGCAGTGAGAGTTGAGTGTAGATTCGAGGAAGCCCCAAGTGCCTGGGTATGGACCCAGACTGGACCAGTGTTAGCTCTGTGTGCCAGGTGAATGTCTCAGTTGGCATGAGTTCAGGCTCCCTGCAGTGATGTGGGCATGCCTGGGGTATTGAAGACTCTTGACACAAGCAGTGATGTCATTGCTCGTTTATCTTCTTGGATTCTGAGATGGGGCAGATGGGGAGGGAGTTTCTCACGCCACTGATTACTCGCTCCTGGTATATGCTGGGGAAAATGCCCCAGGGTTGCAGCCTCCTCAGTGTGTGGAGAGGAAAGGATGGGATGAAAGAGCTTCTATAATCCCAAATCTAACATGTGAGACTATACACTGCAGTGCTTCTAGGATCCTGCCAGCTATTTGGGAAATTCTCAAAATGGCTGTTCCTATGGTATTTGAGAGCAGAGGCCCTGTGGGCTAACCCTATTGGGCTATTTCTCCTTTTTAACTCCTATGTGTAAATTATGTTTGATCTAGAAAGTCTCTTCTTTCAAATTGATTTTTTTTTGTATCAGGATGTCTTTTCCAGTGTTTATTTTTTTATTTAAGAATTTGAACTATTTATGACCCCATTTAATTGAATTATTATATTACTTGATAGTTTATTTTTTATTTTTATTTTTTGGTTGAGTTATACTTTTGTTATATAGTTCAGGCTGGACATCAACTCACTATGTAGCCCAGGCTAGCCAGAGTACTGGGATTACAGGCATACGCCACAATATCAGCTGACTTGACAGTTTATAATATAAAATTTATCATAAATGTTTCCCTCAAAGTCTTGGCTCATTGAAGTTAGGTTCTATGTTCAATTTTTTTTTTTTTGAGACAAGAGTCTCACCTTGTAGGTTAGGCTGACCTTGAACTCACTATGTAGCCTAGGGTGGCCTTGAACCCTTAGTGATCCTCCTACCTCAGCCTTGCAAGAGCTGGGATTATATGTGTGAGTCAGCATTCATTTTTATGTCAACTAGTTATATAATTATTCTGTGCCAAGCACAAGATAAAATAATTTTAAAAAGCACTTCTGATCCTCTTATAGATAAGTATAATAGATAAGTCAATATGTTTGATAAATTTCGTATTATTGTTTTCCTTTTGGATGGGATTGCATTTAGGGCCTCATATACATATACTAGCCAAATGCTCTGCCACTGGCCTGTACCCCCAGCCTACTGTTGTTATTATTGTTATTACTACTACTACTGCAATATGGGAATTGAACACAGAGGCTTTCCACTGAGATATATCTCAAACCCCTTTTGTTTTTTGAGACAGGATCTTTCTGCATTGATAATTTGCATAGGCTGGGCATAAACTTTCAGTCTTCTTGCCTCAGCCTCTTAGAGTGCTGAGATTACAGGCATGTATCGCTGTGCTTGGTGTGTTTTTTAGTACACATTAAAAAAGGTTATTTTTATTTTCATCGTTTTATGGGTAATACCGATTAATAGGTTTCATTCTGGTAGATTGGCACATACACATAAACATGCTTTGATCATTTTTACTGTCCCATCACACCTTTTGCCCTCTCTTCCTGGTTTCACATGTTTTGGAGGACTTGCTCATATGTATGCACATCTCCCCATTACCTGTCCTTTCACCCTTCCTTCTCCCTCTTATTCCTTTCCTCTGTCTAATAATAGTCTTCCTTTTACTTACTTGTCATCTTTTTTAGATTCTTTATATTAGAACACGCTAAGGTCTGGCTCAACATAATGGAGTCCATCTCATCTCATCGATCGCCCCCCCTTTCAGACAGGGTCTTGTTGGCCTCTATCTTAATAAGTTCAGTTTATGCTGGCCTCTAACTTAATAAATACCCCAAGCCAGCCTTGTACTTGTGGGGGTCCTCTTGCCTTAGTCTCCTGAGTCTTGAAATTATAGGTGTGCACCACCATGACTAGCAGATTTATCCATTTTCTTGAAAATGACAGAATTTCATTGCTCTTTGTGGCTGAATTATCTCTTAAATATGAATGAACGAATGAATAAAAGTATGATCTGTTGATGGGCAGGTAGGCTGGTCCCGTATTTTGGCTATTGTGAATTGTGGTACAAATACATAATATACATAAAGGTATGTAGATATACCTTTAGTTTGCTGACTTAAATTCTTTTGTGTATGTATCAAGGAGTGATGTAGCTGGATCAAGTGGTAGCTCTATTTTTAGTTTTTCTGAAGAAGCTTCATACTGATTTCCATAGTGGCTTTAGTAATTTACATTCCTACCAGCATTGTAGAAGGTTTCTTTTCTCTTGCATCCTCACCAGCATGTTTTATTTTTGTATGTTCTTTTCTTTTTTTTTCTTTTTTTTTTTGCAGTACTGGGGATCGAACTCAGGACATTGTACTTGGAAGGCAGGCATGGTGCCACTGAGCTAAATTCCCCAACCCTGATTTTTGTATTATTGACAGTCATTTTGACTGGGGCTAGCTGAAATCTCATTGTAGTTTTAATTTGCATTTTCTGTAATACAGGTTATTATCCTTTGTTTTGGGAAACTCGTATATGTTTATACAGGTAGCATATCTTGATCATTTTCTTTCTTTTTTTAATAAGTATTGTTATTCTTATGTTCTTTTATTCTTTTTTTTGTTTTGTTTTGGTACTGGGGATTGAACTCGGGACCTTGGCCTTGCAAGGAAGGCAGCGGAACCACTGAGCTAAATCCCTGGCCCATATCTTGATCATTTTCAATCCATTATTCTCTTCCTCTCCTCCTCCCTCTCCTGATTCTCTTACCTATTTCCAAAAGTCTACCTTCTAGTTTGCTATTTTATTTATTTATTAGGTTTCTGTTACAAGATAAAATGTGATGTTTAACTTTCTGACCTGGCTTTCTTCACTTAATAGGGTGCTCTATACTTCCATGTATTATCCTACAAATGCATGGTTCATTCTTTTTATGACTGAATAATATCCCATTGTGTATATCTACAATGTTTTCTTTCTAATGGGCACGTAGCCTGTTGCATAGCTTAGCTGTTGTGAATTGTTCCACTGTAAATATGGGTATGCATATATAACTATAATATGATGTCTTTAATTCTTTCAGGAATATCAGCTGGATCAAATGGTATTTTTTGTTTGTTTGTTTGTTTGGTTTGCTTTTTGAGACAGGGTTTTATTATGTAGTTGAGACTAACCTGGAACTAACTATGTAGCCCAGGCTGGTCTCAAACTCACAGTGATCCAAGTGATGGGTGTGCCACCACACTGGCTGGTATTTCTGTTTGTACTTTTTTGAGAAGTCACCATACTGATTTCCATAGTAGTTGTACTATTTTACATTCTCACCAAGAATGCATCATTAGGTCATTCTTTGGGATCTATCTGTTTTTCTAATGTATGTGATCATGGCTTTAAACTTCCCTCTTAGAACTCCTTTCATTGGTCCCATAGATTCTGGTATGTTGTGTTTCCCTTATCATTTGATTCTAAGAATTTTTAAATTTCTTCCCTGATTTCTTCAATGACTCAATGATCAGTCTCCCCATGTATGGGTAGTTTCTGTGTTTTTTATTTCTCGTTTGCTCTTGATTTATAGTTTCATTTCCTTGTAATCTGATAGGATGCATAAGATTGTTTTAATTTGTTAAATTATTGAGCCTTACTCTATGGTCTAAAATATGGCCTATTTCAGAGAAAATTCCATGGGCTGCTGAAAAGAATGTATTTTACTGTTGTTGAATGGAATACTCTAGATGCCTGTTAAATAAATTTGATTTGAAGTATAGTTTAACTTCTATGTTTCATTGTTGATTTTTTTTTTGGTCTGGTTGATGTCTTGTATTTGTGTAGTGGGATAATGAAGTCGCCCACTATGATGTTGGGGTGATCTGTCTTTAATATGTTCAAGTAGTGTTAGTTTTGTGAAATTGGGTGTGGCAATGTTTGGTGTGTACATATTTATAATTGTTTTCTTCTTTTGGTGAATTGTTCCCTTTACTAATATATAGTGGCTTTCTTTGTCTCTTCTGACTAGTTTTATTTTGCAGTCTACTTTTTTGTATATAAATAAGCTACTCCTGCTTTCATTTGGGCTCCAGTTCCTTGGATTATCATTTTCCATTCTTTGAGTTTATGCATGCTTTTTCAAGTGAGTTGTGTTTCTTTTTGGCAACATATAGTTTTTTTCCCAGTCCAGCCTGCCAGTCTGTCTTTTAATTAGACTTAAACCCATACACGTTAAATGTTATTGTTGAATGTTGTGTACTAATATCTTTGATTTTGTTGTTTTTCTGATGTTGGATTAATTTCTCATTCTCACTTGTTTGTCTATTTTACCAGTGAGATTTATTCTTTCTCTTGGTCTCATGGTTTTGGGTGTCTTCATCTATGTTTACCATATTCAAGTATTTTCTGCAATGCTCACTTGGTGATTATGAATTTTTTTAGGTCATACTGGTCATGGAAGGGATTTTTTTCTCATTTGATATCAAAGGAGAGATTCATGGAATATAGTGATCTGGGTTGGCAACTATTTTCTTTCCAGGCATGAAATATATCATTCTCAGCCCACATGGCCTTTAAAGTTTCTGTTGAGAAGTGTGCTGTTACTCTGATGGCTTTGCCCTTATTGGCATTTTTCTTTTAATATCTTGCAATATTCTTTCTTTTGAATCTTTGGCAATGTGATTATGATCTGTCTGGAGAAGTTCTTTTTTGGTTGTGTCTATTTGGGCTTCTAATATATCCATTACCCGACTATTCATCTCATTTCCCAGATTTGGGAAGTTTTCTGCAATAAATTCAGTGAATAGATTTTCTCTGCCATTAGCCTGTATTTCTTTACTGTCTTTGAGATGTATTTGTTTTGAATTTGTTTTTTTCATTGTTATCTAAGAGCTCTTGAATGATTTGTTTATTGTTTCTTATTCTGTTTCCTTTATCATTGACTGAGGGTTCCACCTTGTCTTCAAATCCTGGTAGTTCTTCTGATTCATCTTTCTTACTGTTAAGATTTTCAGTTGAGTTTTATATTTGACTGATAGAGGTTTTCATTTCCAGGATTTCTGCTTGGTTCCTTTCCACAATCTCTATCTCTTTACTGAAGTGGTCTTTTATATCCTGCATTGTCTTTCTTAATTTATTCAGTTGTTTCTCTCTCCCTCTCCCCTCTCCCCTCTCCCATCTACCAGTGATTGAACCCAGATCCTGTGCTTGCAAGGCAGGCAGCAGAACCATTGAACCAAATACCCGGCCCATTCTCTTTTTTGATTTCATTGATTATTTGAACTATCAGTCTTTCAAATTCTTTAGCTGGCATTTCATATACTTCAGTATGGGATCAGCTTGTGGGGAATTTTGAATATCTGGAGTCTTTTTGTTGCCTTGTTTTCTCATAGTTACTGTGTTTTCATTTTGATATTTGCAGGTTAGTTGAAATGTATATCTCTACTACTATTGTATGGGAGTGTTTTAAGTCTCTGTCTTTGTGGTGTGCCCTGCACTATAGATATGTCTCACGTGAAAGTACCCAGTCTGTTCCATATACTATGATCAGTCCTCAGCATAGCTCTGAGAGGAGAGAGTACCCGTAACATGAACAACTGAGATGCACACCATGTATACAGGTGAACAAAAATTACAGTGTGCTTAAATTAAAAAAATATTACAGAAAGAAACATTGCCATTAATCTCCCTCACAACAGTCCCCCTCACTTTAAACACACCTTTCATGAGTGTCTTCACAAGGTCTGATTTAAAAAACCATACATGCTGCTGAGTACTGTTCAACAGAAAGGCAGGCTCAATAAAACATTTCAATGTATCCTCATCCACCTTATTCACCACATGTGCACTAAGCGACTTCTGATTCTTCTCCAACATAAACATGACCATGAAAGGTAAAAGTTTTGAATCGATTTAGGACATTGAGACAGCTACTATAGTGTAACTAAAGACACTCATGAATGAAGACTTTCAGAAGTGCTTTAGAAAGTGGTAGGAGTGATGGTGTGTGGTGGAAATCAGGACTTTTTTGAGGGTGATTGATGATAATTGTCTTTTACTGCAATACATTTTCCCCCATAAGTTTATTGGCACATTTGAGGTATGCTTTATGATCACATTCACCATTGGAAATTTGTTACCTGTACATGATATATCTTGGTTCTTGTTTTTTTTCCATTCCCCTTTCCTCCCTTCCATCCCTCTACCCCTCCCTATTTACAAAAGCTCTGTTTCTGTTTTTTTCCTTCTTACTTTTTTCTTTCCCTACTTTCCCCCACCCCTCCCTATTTCCCCTTATCAAGTTGTTTCTCTGGTGTGAGAAACTGAAAGTATAAATGAAGTCAAAAATGTATAATAGATAATGCAGTACATTCTAAAATTTAACATGTTCATGATATGGCTGTAATTCATATATCTTGCTGCCAGGCAACCCTAATTTATTTATTTATTTTTCTTTTTATTGAGTTTATTGGTACAATCTAGGTATACAGTACAATTACATTCATCATTGGGATTCTGTACCTTTACATAATAGGTCTTGATTCTCATTTTTCCCCTTGTCCCTGCCCTCCCTTCACCCCCTCCTCCCCTCCCCATTTACAAACACTTTATTTCCATTTTTTCAGTTTCTCATATTTTTTTCCTCTCCCTTATTACCTTTCCCCCACCCTTCCCACTTTCCCTACACCTTTAGCCCTTTACTTCCTATTTCACATTATTAATTATCTCATTAGGATCCTGTGTACTATTATAGTTTTTCACACCAAAGAAACTATTCGGTATTTCAGTTAAAGAAATCTCTGTATGAACATTAAAAATAGGGAATCCTAAAATAAAACTAAAAAGGAAAGTAAAAGAGAAAAGGCAATGATGTAACATTAAAATAATCCTTAATTCTGGAGATGAAAATGGTCCCTGAACATATTTAAATTGCTTCTCGCTCTTATAGTCTTATCTTATTCTTTTTTTCATTATTTAGAGAATACTTTATTAGTTTCTGTAATCAAACCCACGTAGATATGACCTTACATATTTAGTACGATGTGTTACCCCTGTACACATGGAAAAAAAAATAAAAATAAATTAACATTTCTAGACCAATATGGTTGTCCATTTCTGTACAATGCCAAGTCAACACAGTAAATTGGGATGACTTTTTCCAAAGTTGGCAGCACCGTTAAAGTTTCCCAAAATTCAATTTATATATATGTGTATATATATATACATTTATATAAAAAGACTAATAATAGTATGTTATGCATTGATAGCAGCAACAGCTTTTCCAGGCTCTGCAGTCATCTGAATAAAATTATAGACATTCAGCACATTCCATTTAAAAAAAAAAGAAAATAAAAGAATAATATCCAGAAAACAGCAAAGTTCTGTTGCTGTTGTGGTACCTGGCACCATTTTTCCTATTAGCCTCTTAATCATCATCTGGAAAGAGAACATTCTAGAGTAATATCATTCAATGTAGCTCTGATAAAGCACAGTCCCTACTATGTATCATAAAGCAGGTACAAGATATTTTACATTCATAGAGGTATGATACAGTACCGTCCTACATCAATAATACTAGATTCAGTTTTGGTTTGAAATTTACTTTGTCTGCAAATAAGATTGCTACCCCTGTTAGGCAGCCCTAATTTAAATTCGAGTATTCCTGCCCATTTGAACCACCTTTGGTACATGCATGACTGTCCCATTTGGAGGCTTGTACCACTTCTCAGGGAGACTTTGATTACAACAATGCAAAGAAAGGTATTGACTTAGCAGACCAGATGTCATCATATTACAGTTCCTTAAGGAAAACATTAAAGTGGTATAAAAATTGTAATACACCTAGTATGTGGTACTGCAGTTGTAAATGGATATTATATACACTGGCAATGGGGTACTAAGATTTCCATGTTAAAAGTTAGAGAATTAATTATTGATAAACTATTCATAAATAGAGACACATTTCTTTTAAATAAATGTTTCTTGATTATTATAATAATTTAAAAATTGCTGTGAGTATTAATATTTATATTTGGGCAGTAATTATTCAAATTCAAGCAACTAACTAGATTTGTACCACATGTAGACTTTTTATATTATTAGTCAGAAGACTGATAAAAATGATGAGAGAGATCTATTTGTATTACCAGTGGGACTTGCCCAATGGGACAGTCATGCATGTGCCACTGGTGTTCAAGCCAGCAGGAATATTTTAAACACATAATTTTTTAATCACACCTCGTACATCTGCTCATACACACTCACACACCTCAAATCTAACCAAACCAAGCAAACACCCAACAAACAAATGAGGAGAAAAAAAAAAGACAAAACCCTAAGATCTGCACGAGTATATCTCTTTGTGCAGGTATTTATAATGGAGACTATTATTTTGTGCTGTTGGTTAAGATCAGTATTCCAGAATGACTTGTCACTATTACTGCCTTTAGTCTGCCATTATCATGAGTCTCTGTTGTTCCTTGTGAAGATGGTGGAGCAGTTGTGCCACTCTCCTCCCTCAGTGCTACCCTAGCCACCTCTTTGTGTCCCCAGCACCCCCCTTCTTAGCTGTGCCTCTGTTCATTCTTTCTCTGGCTTGCATTTATCGTGGTGCCCAGTTAGGGAAGACAATAGGTAGCATCACCGTAGCTGTCTTTCTCTGCCCTTGCTATTCCCAGTTCATGGCCATCGTTGTAGCTCAGCTCAGTTTCTTTCTGGCAGTTGGTTTTGGTGGCACCCAGGGTTGAGGATGTGACAGTTCCAGCTAGAATAACTTGTAACCCCTCTCTCTGCCCCTGATATTCCCTTCTCCTAGCCCTTCTGTGCCTTCTCAATCTCTTTCTAGCTTGCAGTTTGGGGGTATCCTGGTCCGGGAAACTTCAGTCCCTTCCCAGCAAATATTGTAATCTCTGGGTATTGAGTCCTGGCAGAACGACCATGCAGTCTTCAGTTTATGGTGGTTGGCTGGGTCCCAAGTGGCAGCTGTCCTTTTAACTTCTTCCGTGAGTGGGTTTTACAAATCTCACAAAATGGAGTACTCTCCAAACTTTTGTTTTTGGTACCGGGGATTGAATTCAGGACCTTGCAGTTGTGAGGCAGGCGGCTGCACCAATGAGCTAAATCCCCACCCTCCAACCTTTTGTTTTTAAATGAAAATAAAAAAAAAGTTGTCTTCCTTTATTTTGAGTGTTGGCAAGTTTAAATTTTGAAATGGTAAAACTACTTAATGTTTTGGTTTCTTTCTTCTGTGACACTGAGAATTCAACCCAGGATATTCATACTGAATGAAATACATTTATAGCCCTTCTTGTTTATGTGATTATTTTGAGATACAGAGTTGGGCAAGAGCTTGTGATCTTCCTGTCTTAGCCTCCCAGAGTGCTGGGGTTACAAGCAAGCACTACTATGCCTCTGTCTTGATGTCTAAGGGTATTCCAGGTAGAGTCTATACAAATGAGAGAAAATAATAACTAAAATGCTTAATGATATGACAAGATACGTACTGCTATTGATACACACACACACACACACACACACACACACACACACACACACACTTTTTTTGTTTGTTTATTTTTGTTTTTTGTTTTTTTGGTACCAGGGATTGAACTCTGGTCTCTGCACTGGCAAAGCAGGTGCTGGAACCAGTGAGCTAAATCCCAGGCCCACACAGTTTTTTTTAATTTGGTGGTATCGATGATCTAACCTAGGACCTCACACTTGACAGCCAGGCATGGTGTCACTGAGCTAAATCCCCAGCCCTGTACTGCTATTGATTTTGAAAGAAAGATGAATGAAACCCAAATGCAGGTACACTTTTTGCCTTTTAGCTCCCTACATTTTTATTTCAGTTTCTTTTGATAGTCTTACAGTAGGTAGGTTTATTTTTTCTTAGATTAAAGGTAGTATTTAGTGATACATTTTAAGTAATTGAATGCAAAGTAAAAGTTTAACTTCTGTTTAAACACACCAGATACAGCACATTGAAAGATCATAAAATATTGGAACTATTTCCTAAGTAATACCAGCATTTTGCCTAAATGATACTTTGATCCTAGTTTAGTATACAAGTTAGATATGTTATTCTTCCTTAGTCCTCTGCAAAAAAAAATTGAGTTCCTTTAATTTTTACTTTGAATATACATATCTCAGTTTAGAAAGAATTTCAGTTTATTAAATATTTATATTTAAATTCTTTAAATTTTTGTTTGATAGTGAAAGCAAGTTGAATACATTGGTGCAGAAGCTTCATGACTTCCTGGCACATTCATCAGAAGAGTCTGAAGAAACAAGTTCTCCTCCAAGACTTGCGATGAACCAAAGCACAGGTAAATTGGAAAAAAATCTGTATCTTCTACTATTTTTTGCTTAGTATTTGGAGGAAGCAGCTGTTAAAAGTCTTTCAATTTGTGGTAAATGAAATTAATACCCTTCTGAAAAAATCCTGTTGTACATCTTTGCTAATATCTAAGAGATTTTAATTTTGATAAAGATGTAAGTTTGTGAGTACTTAGAGAAGTAAGTGCTTAATACAGTTTGTGCATAATGGAAATGTCTGCTAGAGAGGGGGTGGTGAATAATGAATGTGACTCATAATGAATACATAGTATTAGAGGTGGCAGTCGTGTAGAAATACTTATTCTAGTGGTTACTTGTATAGTAGGAAGTAAATTTCTATGTTTGATAACATATCTGAGTACATTCAGTAATTAAAAAAAATAAAACCACTTAAACCTTTTATCCGTTTTTGTTTAAAAATATCCTGTTATATGATGATTACCATTTTCATGTAGCTACATATTTATACATGTATATATATGTACATATATAAATGTATATAAGACGTGTAGAAAAAATGAAAGGTAAATCATAGTAAAAAGTTCAATTATGCATGTTAGAATTCCAGAAGGAGAAAAGAGAATGGGTCAGAATTTGAATTTGAAAAGATACTAGCTAAGCATTTTCCAGAAGTGATGAAAAGCATCAAGCCACAGGTTCAAGAATTACTGTAAATCCAAGCAAGACATTTAAAAAGAAAAATACAACTAATCTTGTCATAATCAAATGCTTAAAGAGCGAAGACTAAGAGGGGCGGGGGATTTAGCTCAGTGGTTCGTTGGCCTGCCTTGCAAGCGTAATGACCCGAGTTCAATCCCTGGTACCAAAAAAAAAAAAAAAAAAAAAAAAAAAAAAAAAAAAAAAAAACTCCTTCCAAAGGAACAATAGTAATACTGAATACTTATTTAACATCAGAAATGATAGAAAGCAGATGACAATGTTTTCTTTATAGTACCAAATGAAAGTAATTGCAAATTTAGAATTCTATTTTCAGTGAAAACATCTTTTAAAAATGAAGGGTGGAGCAGGGATGTAGCTCAGCAGCACAGCACCTGCCTGGCAAGTGCAAGGTCCTGAGTTCCATCCCTGGAACCAAAAAAAAAGGGTGGAGCTAGGTTTGGTGGTACACAGGAGGATCATCATGATTTCAAGGCCAGACTGAACTACTAGCGTGAAACTCTGCGTGAAACTGTCTAAAACAAAACAAAACAAAACAAAACAAAGGATGGAATGCAGAAATCTCTCGATAAACAAGGGAGAACTTCATGTCAGCGCATCTATATAGTATGCTAGAAGAAATGAAGGGTTTTCTGAAATTAGAAAACTATTTGAAATATGAACACCAAAACATAGAAAATAAAAAAGGACAATGGGAGGAGTAAATAGATGGGTAAAACTAAATATAGAATGTTACCTAAAAGATAGTCCCCATTTTTTCATCAGTTGCCCCAACAATGTTCATTGGTAGGTTTTTTTCCTCCCTCTTTTTTTTTTTTTTTTAATTATGGTACCGGGGATCAAACTCAGGTCCTTGTGCTTGCGAGGCAGGTGCCCGAACCACTGAGCTAAATCCCCGGCCCTTTTTTCCTCCCTCTTAAGTCCAGAACCTAGTTTAAGATTACCTACTGCATGCAGTTGACATGTCTCTTTATTCTTCTTAAAATCTTAAACAATATCTCTTGTGTATTTCTGTGTGGAGGCCTTGGGGGTCTCCAGTAGTCACCATGCCTCTGCAGGTGTGATCTGCCATTCCTAGTTCCTTCACTGTGAGTCTGGGTTCTGGGAGACCGCACTACTTGTTATCTCCCACCTCTTTGTTAAAATCTCTCTTCACTCTCCCTGTGGTGTTCACTTCTCACTTCAGATCCTTCCTGGGTCCTGGGGACCCACTTCCCACTCTTCTTGTGCCACTATATTCCTGTGTCAGGACACCAAATCTTGGAGAGGCTCTTCCTTGGCTCTGTATCACTCCGCCATCTTCCCGAAAGTCCTCTCTTTTGTGTTGGGAATGTGAAGTTTTTGAAATTTATCAGTTGATTGGCCCTTAATGTTGATTGTCTATATATTTAGGATTAGATTCAGGATATATATTTTTGGCAGAAATACTACATAAAGTGGTATTATGTTCTCAGTGAGTGCATTGTATCACAAGGTATGTGATAATGATTGTGTGTGATATGATTTGTTATGTTATTGGTAATGTTACATAGATTATTTTCTTATAGTTTGCACATTAGATCTCCTAAACAAATTCATTTTTTCCTTTGTAACAATAATAAGTAATTGGATGAAGAGCATGTTGAAATTACTTAGGTATTTTTTCATCAATAGTTTAATGGATTTTGTGTTGCAAATGGTCATAAAAATAGCAGCTTAAAACAACCCCAATATATTATATCATAGATCAGAAGTTTGATAGGTTTTGCTAGGCTTACCTCATGGTATCACAAGACAAAGGTTAAGGTGTCAGTAAGAGTGTTCCTTTCTGGAGGTTCTGGAAAAATCCATTCCCAAACTCATTCAAGTTGTTGGAAGAATCAAAATTCCTTATGATAGATTATGAAAGGGAATAGTGACGCTCAACAACTAGGCCACATGCACAACAGGGGGTCCGACTGGAGATTTTATTCAAGGAGTGGGAGTAGAGAGAGAGAGAGCAGAGAGAGAGAGAGAGAGAGCAGAGAAAGCAGATAGAGAGAGGAGGAAGAAGAAGAAGAAGGAGAGAGAGAACAAAGAAAGGAAGGTCCTTTTATCAGTTTTGGGCCAGGCTATTGATTATTTATGAGGAGTGAGCTACTTCTAACCTATCACAGGCCAGGCTGCTATTTATGGGTCCAGCCCTGCAGAAGCAGGTTTCAACTTCTCTGGACCACTGTGGCCTTGGCGGGGAGGGAAACCAGAGATAAGGGCATGAGGTCATTTTAGGAGCCAAGAAGTACCAGGAGAATGCAGCCTGTGATGGCAGCGTCACAGCATATTTTAACATGATCAATTCCCTAACATTCCCCACTCATTGGTTTTTAGATGACAAACAGCAGCGAGTGCAAACAAACCACACGCCAGGGGAAGAGGGCGGAGTGTCTGTCTTCTGTAACTACTTCCTGCTGAGTTTGGGGCGACAAGTCGACCTATGGGCAGCGTGGGGCCTGGCTGGCTGTGTTGTCCTTTATGCACATGGAATTGTTGACAGAAGTAGCATTTTTATTGGAATTGTTGGTAGGGCTTCCTGAGAAAAGTCCAAGCACACAAATCAGTTAATGAGGGAGGAAAGAGGGCTAGAAGATAATTTGTATGAGGCTGTGTACTGGGTTGGAGGGTTACTAAGAACAAGTAAAAAGGTAAAGATTGTGACTTCAGTTGGGGTGAAGTCTGATAAAGTTTTTTGGAGCCACGTGTTAGTGACCCAGTTGGCTATGTAGGTAATAGGACAAGGGTGGGGAGCAAACCAGAAAATATCAATCCAAAGATCATTTAGAAAATGTATAAACCAAGCCAAGATCTGAGCTATGGTTAGTTGGTTGGCTGTCATGTAAACATGGTGGTCTCGCTTAGGTCTCTGGCCTGAAGTATCAGCTGGTGAGCCATCTGTCGGGAGACTTGAGTGGAGACGTGACTGATCTGGGATTGAATAAAATGGAGAACACAGGGGGCAATTGCATGGGTAGATACGGAAAGGGCAGCAGAAATCAGCTGTGGGCCAGTCTGAAGAGTGGCAGGAATTTGATGATTTGGTCAAAGAACTGGCATAAGGTGGCCTGGAATGTGATTTCAGGAGATCCTACCTGGGTCTGAAGGAGGGCTGAGTTAGGCTGGGAGCGAGTCAAGGTATATACCAGGGGCCCATTGGCTTGGGTAAGATTTAGGAGAGAAAACAGGAGCAGGAGAGGAACTATTATTGTCTCCAGCGATTAAGAATGGCAAAGAATGAGATTATGAGGTAATAGGTCAATGAGAGTAAACACCTGGAAGTAAAATTATAATTGGGAGGAGATATTGTGGCCAATCCTATCCCAAGGACAAGTCCCAGGAGTACTAATATAAGAAGACTTAGGATATCAGTGGGTGGTGTAGTGTAAAATGTGTCACAATACCCCATGAGAGGATGAGAGGGTAAACAGTTAGGATGGCTTATATGACTCAGGACTGGATGATGGTGAAGGATCCTGGGCAACCAGGTCTTCTGGAATCCGAGTAAGTTTGACCTTCAGAGGTCCCGTGGATGACGTCCTGTGGATATGACTGGGAGAGGAGCATGAAGACATGGTTTAACACGAGAGTAATGGAACTATCCTGGAAGGGACTTAAGTTTAGAGCAGGGCTTTGAGTGCATTGTCTCCTGGAGTCAAAGTCTGTGAAGTTCTCTTGATAGATCTGTTTTACTTTAGAGTGATGGTAGCTGAACTTTACCTTGACAGCTATGGGAGTAACCATAAGTGTCTTATATATGGCCCTTTTCATATATAAAGTCTCTCAAGATACAGGGTTGCCTTCCAAACAAGACCTCATATGGGGAGAACACAGTATGACTTAGGGTATCTGTTATTTTAAAGAAGGCCAAAGGGAGCCGATGAACTCATAACCTGGTGTTATTTGACAATATTTATCTTAATGGTACAATTTATCATTTTTTAACCTTACAAGAACTCTGAGGTCAATAAGCAGTATAACAGTTTAACTAGATCTTGTACAACCTCTGTTATAAATGCTGGCCCATTGTCACTGTCTATGGAGAGAGGCAGACTAAACCTTGGAATTTTTAATAAAATCTTGTATACTTCTGAAGCCCTCTGTTTTTATAGGGAAGGCCTCAGGCCCTCTAGAAAAAGTACAGACCCATACTAACACATTTAAAACCTTTACAGGGGCTGCGTGTCTTAAGAGGAATATTTGGGAGGAGAATGGGCCTCAAATGTCTATCACGAGTGCCTGTTTATTGTCTCTTTTGGTTATTCTTTTGTGCTGGGTGTTTAAGACCAAATTAGAGTGAGACCTGTGTTAATCAGTATGAACCTCTTGTTATCTGTCAAGGTCAGTTAAGTCTCTTTAGGCATTATTTTGGAAACATGTATAGAGCCTCTCAGCTCCCAGTGTCAGCTGTTAGGATGGGTCCCGGCCTTGTTTGACCATGGTGCTTTTAGTAAAAGCGTGGAAGACTTTTTTGGTGACCCTCCTTTAGCACACATTACATTTGTCCTCTGGTGTCCAGCAATCTCCCTGTTCAGGAGGTTGGGTGACTTACCAAAGATGTAGGTTGTTGTAGAAAAGGTTCCTTCATACCTTGGATCTTTGATGATGTTGGAGGGCTAGAGCCAAAATATTGGTGATCTCCTTAGCCCAGTTACATTTTTTTTTTTTGGTACCAGGGATTGAACTCGGGTCCTTGCTCTTGCAAGGCAGGCCACCGAACTGCGGAGCTAAATCCCCAGCCCCCAGTTACCTTTTGGTGTTGGTCTCTGTACTTTGGTGGCTGAACACCCAGAAGAGAAGATCAGTGACATCAGTAGTACAGGAGGAGCTTAACTATCATAACTATCTAGATAGCAAGTATCCTGGAATTTAAAATATAGTTAGAGGGCTATTATTTTATCAATCATGGTTGTTTAAGTAGTTGATTTTTTGTAGAATATTAACAGAAAAACTTGTGATCAGGAGCCACACTTAATGATAATCAAAAACCCAGGAAACTTATTTAAGTTATTACCTTTTGATACGGTACCATCTAAGGAAAGTGTATGGGCCTACAAATGTAGCTGTAACCATAAGTAGGTGGAGCAGAAGAGAAGGGAGAATATCTGGATCAAAAGGTTATTGTCATAAATAATATGAATTTCTTTATACAGAAAATATTATATTTTAAAGGTAACCATCATAACCATGTTACAATAACATAATTAACAAGGCATATCTTTCTATAAGGCTATAAAAATTATTTGGGCTCCCATTAGTGAATAAAGATCAGAATAAATTTTCTGAGCAGGTGCTTCTTTATTTACCATCAGCAGTGTACCCAAACTTAAAAGTTTATATTTAATTATCTTTAAATTTTTATTTAACCTATAAAACCAGGGTGTAGAAATGAACAATCTACTTGTATTTAACTTCATTTTGATAACATTTAGACAGACAAACATATAAGACAATTTAAACTAGAGTGTCAGGTCAAAATTAACAGAAATCTCTTGTAGAATTAGGATTAAAAGAAATGAAGGCTCTTTATGACTCTAAATGTAAACCAATAAGCAAACATACATATTTTCTTATTAAATCATTTCTACACACCTTCTCTACATACTTAGGCCTTCTGGTCTTGTCAAAAGTATAACTCTCATTCATAGCTTTCCTAATATTTTTTGTCTCATTTATTATTAACCTCCTATAATAAACTTCATCTTAAAGTATCCTTTTTCTGTTTTCAGATTGTTACATCTTAAAATTTGACTGGCTGCCAATAGAACAATATTAACCTTGAGTTTTTAGAAAAGAGTAAGTTAACCCTATAATCGTAATTTAAGAATGTGTAATGTACAAGAAGTGTTTTAAGCACACCAAAGGGGGAGGCAATTGGACCTCTTCCAAAGGGTAAGCACATTTTCTGAGAGGCAAGTTCACCGAGTGAAAAACAGCTCATAGGGCGAGCAGTTAAGTGGGGACTGGAGGTTCAATAGCTTGGGATAACAAAAGACAAAAGGAAGACATTGGAGTGTTGAAAGGGATCGGCATAGAAAAATGAATGGATGCCCCAATTTGGGATAAAATGTCATGACCCAATAAGGGAATGGGGCAGGATAGGAGGACTAGGAAGGAATAGAAGTCATGAAAAGTCGCCAATTGCGCATGACAGTAAGGGAGTCTATTGAGGGTGTTGCTTTTGACATTCTACCCCAACAAATAGAGGTCTAAGACAGGGAGGTAGGTCCTCAATATTCTCTCAATGCAGAAAAGCTGGCACTAGTGTCTTAATAGGAAGACAGTAGTCCTACCTGCCACAATTAAGGTCACCCTGGGCTCCTGGGCGGTGATCCGCGTTCGGCCAGTTGTGCCAGGGCCTCTTCATAGCCCTTCAGCTGCTGCTAGACCTATCAGGTCATTGCTCTGGGGAGTTGCAGGGCAGGCGGCTCAATGGCAGGTGGACACCAGGGGGCAGTAGAAACCCCAGTGTCCCTTCTGTTGGCACTTAGGGCAAGGCTTTGTGGGTGCCTTGGCATTTGTGCAATCACCGGCCCAATGTCCCTCTTGATTGCACCAGTAACAGGGTCCCAGTGGTTGAGGGGCCCCTCTGAAGGGTCCCTTTCCTTGAGGCACTTGTGGCTTGGCAGGATTGAAGGCTTGTGCCAATGACTGGTACTTTTTGATGATCTTGAGATCATCACGGCCATGATAGACTTTGAATGCTGTGGCCAGAACTTCTGCAGGGGGAGTCAAAGGTCCCCTCTCAAGCTTTTTTAGTTTGAGTCTAATGTCAGGGTAGCTCTGAGAAAAGAATTGCATCATAATTAGTCTCTGGCCATTGACAGACTCAGAGTCAAGTTTGGTATGTTGGCGGAGGCCATCTGTCAACCTTTTTAAGAAGGCAGACCGATTTTTCATTTTTATCTTGTATAATTTCATTAAGCTTCTCATAGTTTACAGACTTCATGGTAGCTCTGCAGAGCCCATGAAGGAGACAGTATACCTGTCTTGAGCTTTTAATCCCCGCCTCAGTGTTGTAGTCCCACTCTGGGTCTCATTCTGGGACTGCAAGAGCACCTACAGGATAGTGATTGTCAAATGCTCCTGATCTGCATGAGCACAAGCCTAATCCAGCACTCTTTTGCCTTCTTCAGGAGTTAAAGCATTGGTGAGAACAACAAAAAGATCATGATAGGTTAATTGATAAGACTGTGTCAAGTATTGAAATTGTTTTACAAAGGTTGTTGGGTAGGCAGTGAGAGAACCAAGTCTGGCTTGGATGAGAGCCATTTCAGTCATGGGGAAGGGATGATTCCCTCAACCCCTGCTACTTCCGCGCAAGGGCGCCATCTTGTGGCTCATATGAGACTTGGAACGGGTAAGAGGTGGAGTTGGAGCATGGGGCGGAGCGATAGGAGGTTCTGAGGAAATGGGAGGAGTGGGAGTTCTAAGAGGAGAGGAGGAGTCAGACAGGGTAGGGGGAGGTGTGGGTTGGTTTCTTGGTGCTGGGTATGGGGGAGGGTCATCGGCCGGGTCCAGCTGGTCTGGAAGATTAGGAAGAGGGAGGGGGGTAGTGGTGGTGGGACCACGGGCTAGCAGAAGTGTGGGAGGAGGTGATAGAAAAGACAGTTTCTGGGCAGTGGAACAAAGAGAGGGCTGGTGGCTAAGATAAGAAAAACCCTGGACATATGGAATCTCCGACCACTTTCCTTGATGCTCACAAAAGTTATATAGGTCTTGAATTAGACCCAGTTCAATGGAGCCATTAGGTGGCCAGACATTTTGATTGTCTAATTGATATTGGGGCCAAATTTGAGTGGATAAACAAATTAGCCACTTGGGTTTTAGGTCAAGGCATCGCTTGGGTTTTAGGTCAAGGCCCTCCAAATTCCTGAATAAGCATCCCAAAGGAGAGTCTATGGGTATGGAAGAGCCAGAGCCCATGACCATCAGGACAGGAGATTATCAGAAGTCTAGACATCTCTTAGAGCTCTGATAGGACCCCCTCTTTTTCTAGACCTGGTCTAGAAAGCTGAAACTGTCTCTTGTGAGGGCGTCCCTTGCACAAGATAGGAATTTATGTGGAGCTAAGTCCCGGTCTTAGCTCAGTTGAGCCTCGGACTCAACATGGCAAACCCGGTTTGTCAAAACTGAGGGACAGAGGGCCTGGGCCCCGGCCTTGTCCTGGATGTGGTCCTCGTGGGCGGTCTAGGGCTCTGGGGTCTCCCATTATCCAAAAGATGCCTCAGAAGAGGGAACTTACCCAGTATCTGGTGCAGGCCTGGAGATAGGTGGGTTGGTGTTGGCTGCGAGACTGGCGCCAAAGAAGGTGGTCATGGATATCGGGTGGCGGCTGAGTTGGAGCACCTTGGTATCTGGGTTTTGGGTCCCCGAGTATTTTAACCTGTGAGCCTGGCAATCCCGGATCCCACTTCTGACACCAATGAAAGGGAATAGTGACGCTCAACAACTAGGCCACACACACACCGTGGGGGTCCGACAGGAGATTTTATTCAACGGGTGGGAGTAGAGAGAAAGAGCAGAGAGAGAGAGAGAGAGAGAGAGAGAGAGAGAGAGA
>NW_022900951.1:61401986-61442596 GCF_012274545.1 Fukomys damarensis | reverse complement strand
AGAGGGAGGGGGAGGGGGAGGGGGAGCAGGGGGAAGAGGAGGAGGAGGAGGAGGAGGAGGAGAGAACAAAGAAAGGAAGGTCTTTTTATCAGTTTTGGGCCAGGCTAGTGATTATTTATGAGGAGTGAGCTACTTTTAACCTATCACAGGCCAGGTTGCTTTTTATGGGTCCAGCCCTGCAGAAGCAGGTTTCAACTTCTCTGGGCCACTGTGGCCTTGGGGGGAGGTAAACCAGAGATAAGTGCATGAGGTCATTTTAGGAGCCAAGAAGCACCTGGAGAATGCAGCCTGTGATGGTGGTGTCACAGCATATTTTAACATGATCAATTCTCTAACAGATTATGTTTGAGATCCCATTTTTCACTTGGTGTTGGCTGTAGTCCTTTCAGCTCTTTTCAACTGTCCAAATTTCTTTTCACATTGTCCCTTACATCCTGAAAATCAGCAACAGCAAGCACATTGAGTCTTCCTCATGCTTTGCATCTCCCTGAGTTACCCTTTTCTTTATCATTTGTTTCTTTACCTTCTGGTAATAAAAGCTGGAGAAAATTTCTGCTTATAAGAATTCATGTGATCAGCTTCTCACTCCCAATCTCTTTAAGGTCAACTGTGCCCATTTGAATGACATAGTCATGGAAGTGGTAGTACATTCACAGGTTCTAGGAATTTGGATATGGAATCTTGTTGCCCAGAACTAGAAATTCTGTATATCACAATATCCATTCCTGATATGTGGCTAAATGATTACTACGTTTATTAGTTGAAATAAAGGAGTAAGGAGCAGAGTTGTGTTCTCTGTTCATATGTTTATATTAGTATATACTAATACTTTTTCCATGAACATTTTATTTTATTTTTATTTTTTAAGGCATGGCTTCCTTATGTAGTTCTGGGTGCCCTTGAACTCAGTTTGTAGCCCAGGCTGGCCTTGAAATTGCAGTAATCTTCCTACCTCAGCCTCCCAAGTGCTGGGATTACAAGGGTACACCACGTCCACGAATATTTTCTTGCTGTCATTATTTTGAGCCTCAAATTGTGTACCAATTTTGCTACATTTTTATGATACCCGCTCACCATTTCACAAGACTTCATCATTCCCTAAACATTATTTTCTGCTTCCACAGAATGTTCAAGGCTTCCTTCCCACTGTTCTCCAGATCTAGATTCAGTTATTTGTCTCAGTAGTTGCTATTTCATTTGGTAGTTGAATATGGTATTTTAGAAACCATCATCAGAGTATCTAATGTGTTTGTTGCCTCCAGGATGTCCTTGGCTTTTAGGCTCTTCCACAGAGAAAGCCAATATTTGTGTGTTACATTTTCATGTGTTGATATTGATACTTCTAATTTGATACCATAGGTTTCATTCTAGTTGGCCAGCCTTTTCTTCTTGCATACTGGGGATTTAACATAGGGAGTGTTGAGCTATATCACTGTATCCCCAACCCTTATTTTAAATTTTATTTTCAGATGGCTTTGCTAAATTACCCAGGCTGGCCTTGAAGCTACAATTCTGCCTCAGCCTCTCAAATAGCTGGAATTACTGGTGTACATGACCATCACGCCTGGCTTTCTTTAATCCTGTTGTCAATTTGTGTTCATTTTTGCAGTCCTCATTATACGTATGTACTTAGTTTCAGAATTGCTGACCACAGCATCACAGAAAGCCAGCAAGACTTCTATATTTCTTTAAAATTCTTTAAACATTGTCAGAGTCCTGAGTTCTTTAGTTAGTTGAATTTTGCTTCTGGTTGTGGCAGTGATTGCAGTTGGACAAACAGATATAGTTCACAAATACCAAGTACTGTATAAACTCTGGGCAACACACCTAAGGAACTAGACATAGAGAAACAGCAGAAAAACTGGAGAGTCAATACAACAAAGAAGGAAATGCCAGTGGCTGAATTCTTTGTTTAGACTTTTTGTTCCAGAGAAGGGTCCATTTAATTCTATTAGTGGCACTTAAGGTGTGGATAAAAGCCTGCAGTCTTACCAAGCAAAATATTAGGAGAACCATAGCTAGCGGCTGTAATGCAACTGGGGTCATCTCAGTTAGAAGAGAACAACTGAATGAAAATCACAAAAAAGAAATCATCCAAACCCCAGAAATCTATACCCATACATAAATTTTGGCTGAATACCCTAAGTATATCCTAGATTCCAGGCTGCCCAGTTAGGGCTGAAAAAACAGAAGAAAACTCTCTCTGTTGTTTTCTGCAGAGTAGACAGAGTTTAGTATTGATTTTGGGTAAGTTAACTGTCTACTATTACAACTGCTTGGAGGAACATAACCCATTGATATATCTTTATTGGATCTTTTACAACGTCCTGTATCTGATATGCGATATGAGAGAGACAAATAAAAGAAACATTAACTATGCTCAAGAGGAAGGGGTATCGATAGAGACAAACTAACGTGGAAGTTGACAGACAAGACTATTAAAGCAACTATAATAACCATACTCAAATATAAAAAGAGAAATATACTTCTGATGAATAGACAGAAAATTCCACTGTAATCCCAGCACTTGAGAGGCTGAGACAGGAAGATCACTGTGAGTTCAAGGCCAGCATGGACTACATAGTAAAATTCAAGGCCAGCCTGAACTACATAGCAAGACTCTGTTTCAAAAAAAAAGGGAAAAGAAAATTCCAGTAAGAAATAAAAACTGTATGAGGAAAACAAATTTGAGAGTCTGTATCTTCATTTATTTTTTAGTACTGAGTATTGAACGTAGAACCTTGTGCATATTTTAACCCCAACACTTGGGAGACTGAGGCAGAAAGATCATGACTTTTAGGCCAGCCTGGGCTACATAGTAAGATCCTGTTTTAACACTCCTCTCTCCCCCACAAAGTAAAGAACAACTTGCTCATGAATTCCGTTCCCCATGAAACCCAACAGTTATCAACCAAGCATATGGAAAGAATAGATGTTGGCCTAGGAGTGTAGGAGTGGTAGACTGCTTATGTGGCTTGAGCAAGTATTTTTTTTTTTAATAACTATATACTAATCTTAAGCATTTTTTTTGGAGATGGGATCTCAGTGTTGCCCAGACTGGCATCAAATTCCTGGATTTTTGCTTTAATATATAGGTGTTTGATCCATTTAGATTTTTTGGGGGGGGTACTGGGGATTGAACTCGGGACCTTGTGCTTGAGAGATAAGCAGTGGAACCACTGAGCTATATCCCCAGCTCTGAACCATTTAGACTTGATTTTAGTGCAGGGTGAGATGTAGGTCTAGATGCATTCTTTTGCATGTAGATAACCAATTTTTCCAGCATCATTTGTTAAAGAAGCTATCTTTCCCCCAACATATGTTTTTAGCCCCTTTGTCAAAGACCAGATGGCTAAATGTCATGGGTTGATTCTGTATTATCATCTTTTTTTTTTTTTAAGGCAGGGTCTCACTATGTAGTGCAGGCTAGACTTGAACTTACTTTATAACCCAGGCTGCCCTTGAACTCGCAGCAAGCCCCCTGCTTCAGCCTCTGTGCTGGAATTGAAAGCTGCATCCTCTATTATTTTCCATTGATCTGCATGTCTGTTTTTATGCTACTGCTATTTATATCACTGTAGCTTGTAATATAGCTTGAAGTCTGGGATTGTGTTGCCTCTTGCTTTGCTCTTGTTTCTGAGGATTTCTTTTGCTATTGTGGTTCTCCTTTGGTTCCATATAAATCTAAGAATTGTGTTTTTTTTTCTAGTTCTGTGAAGAATGCTATTGGTATTTTGATTGGGATTGTATTAAATATATATTTTGGTAGTGTGGTTCTTCTAGCTATCTGTTATGGAACAGGGCATGTACAGTACAGTATTTACATTTTGTGCTTTCCTCTTTGATCTCTTTTTTTTTAACACCCCCCTGTACTGGGGTTTGAACTCAGGACCTTGAGCTTGTGAGGCAGGCATGGTGCCATTGAGCTAAATCCCCAGACCTTTGATCCTTTTTTTTTTTTTAAAGTGAACTATAGTTTTCAGTTATAGAGGTCTTTTACTGCCTTAGTTGGGTTAAATCCCAAGTGTTTAATTTTTTTGAAGCTATTGTAAATTAAGTATTGTTTTCCTTCTTTTTTGGCTATTTTATATTGACTCTGTATCCTGTGAACTCCTAAACTAAGTTATTCATTTTAATAGTCTTCTTTCCCCATCTTTTTAGGTTCTTTGGGATTTTCTACTTATGCAACCATTTTGTCTGCAAATACGGGCAGTTTTATTTTTTCCTATCATTATGCCTTTTTTCTTTCTTCATTATGTAGGTCAGTTCTTCCTGTATTTTACATGATTATATTTAAGAATAGTAGACCATAGTTTTCCTAGTCTTTAGTGGTAAAACATTTAATCCTTCTCAGTTCAGTTTGGTGTTTGCTGTAGAAGTTTCTTATAAATTGCTCTTTCTTAAGCTGTAGAAGTTCCCTTCTATTTCTAATTTGTTTAGAGTTTTGAAAACAAGTTTTTATTAAAATAATTTTAGATTTATATGCAGTTGACAAGTAATACAGAGAAACCTCTTACCCAGCACCCCTCAGTGGTAACATTCTGTGCCACTGTGATATTACATTGTTGTCAGGATATTGACACTGATACAATCTATTGATCTAAAATGTATTTCCTCAATGTGCATCCATTTAGCTATAAATGTCTCTAATTTCTCATTTTTATGGCTGAGTAGTATTCCATTTTATTTTAAAAAAAACCACATTTTCTTTATTCAGTCTCCCGTTTATGGGCATTTGGGCTACTTCCAAGGTTTAGTTATTATAAATTGTGCTGCTATGAACATGGGTAAACATAAATCACTGTGGTAATGATTCTTTTAATTCTTTAGGGAAGATACGAAGTAGGGGAATAGCTGGGTCAAATGGAACTTCCAATCCTAGTTCTTGGAGGTATTTCCATACTGATTTCCATAGTGGTTGCACCAGTCTGCACTCCCACCAACAACGGAGAAGGGTTCCTTTCTCCCCACAGCCCCGCCAACATTTGTTATTGGTTGCTGTCTTGGTAGCAGCCATTCTTTCTGGGGTAAGGTGGAATCTCAGCATTGGTTTTGTTTGCATTTCTCGAATGACCAGTGATGTTGAACATTTTTTCATTTGTTTATTTGCTATTTGTACTTCTTTGTCATTGAGGTGATATTCTTAAGTGATATAAATAGAACACACTCGTAGGTACCGAATAGTTTCTCTAGTGTGAGAAACTAAAAGTGTAAATAAGAACTAAAAGGTACAATAGATAATGTGAAATAGGAAGAAATGGGGCAAAGGGGAAGGGGAATGGGGTAGGGGAAAGGAAAGAAGGGAATGGAATTAATATGAGAAAATGAAAAAGAATGGAAACAAAGTTTTTGTAGAAAGGGAGGGAGGTGGGGGTTGAAGGGAGTGTAGGGGAATGGGAAAAAATAAGACCCAAGATTGATTATGTAAAGGTACAAATTTCCAACAATGAATGTTATTATATTGTATACATTAAATGTACCAATAAAATTAATTAAAAAAATGTATTTCCTTAGTTTTACTTGTTACTTGTGTTTATATATTTTGTTGTATAGTGATTCGTGTATCTACCACCACAGTCAATATATAGTTCTGTCACCACAGGTTTCTTGCCCTTTGATAATCATGCCCAACTCACTCCTCCTCCCTTTGTGCCTAACATTTGACAATTAGTAATTTGTCTTCCATTTTGAAAATGTCGTCATTTCAAATATGTTATAAAGTGTTTCTTGCAGTATGTAACATTTTGGAATTATTTTTTCACTTAATGTAATTTTCTGGAGATTAGTCCAAGTTTCTGCATGTGTCAATAGTCGTGTCCCTTTTATTGCATAGTAGTATTTCATACTATGCCTCTACCAGCTTGTATATTTACCTACTAGAGAATTCCAGATTTCAGTTGTTAGAATCAAAGCTGTTGCTTGTAAACATTTATTTAAGTTTTTTTTTAAACAGTTTTTATTTCTCTGGGATAGAGACCCTGAAGTATTCAGTAGTTGGTGGGTCATGTGATCATTGATATTTTTTTTTTGCAATATTGTTGACTGATTTCAGGGCCTTCACACTGATCTATCTATCTATCTATCTATCTATATATCATCCTCAGCCAATTTTTAATATTTTTATGTTGAGACAGGGTCTTGCTAAGTTGCCCAGGCTGGGCTTGAAATTGTGGTCCTCTTGCATCAACCTCCCACAGTGCTGGGATTACAGTGTGTGCCACCTTTCCTCGTTTGTATCTTTATTATTATTATTTTTAAATAAACTGCTGAGCCATTTTCCAGAGTGGCTATATACCATTTTATATTCCCATGGCAGTGTATGAGTGGTCCAATTTCTGTATCCTTGCCAACATTTAGTATTAAAACTACTTAGAAAATTTTAGCCATTCTAAGAGTTAGCAGTATATTTTATTTTACCTGAGTATAGTGGGCCCTAGATTTATGAACTGAATTCATTCACCAGGGCTGGTTGTAACTCAAGTTGGTTGTAAATCAAGATATTTCCCCATAAGAAATAATGGAAGTACCCATAATGAGTTCTGAACCTTCCAAAGCATCCCTTAACTAACCTTTTCATAATAAAAAGGGTTGTGCAATGTGTGTAATATACCAGAAACACCAATAATTTTCCTAGTGTATTCATCAAAAAGTTAAAAAATGTGCTAGTGTACCATAAACAAAAATTTCATACTATACTCTCTATTCAAGTTGACATGTTAGGCTTGCAGGAAGGGAGGATGAAATGGAAGGTGGTTATTGTTTGGAAGGAGAGTCTCCTTCCATAAGAACATCAGGAATCTAGCTTTGTGGTATTCTTTCCCTCTGTGGGAGAGTTTAGCCCACTAGGACCTGCTTCTGGCTCACTGGGTCTCAACATTTTCAGGACTAAAAACTGTTCTAAGGTTGTCTTTTTTTGTCTTTTCATTAACACTGTTCTATAGTATGACATGACATTGTCATTAAGTAGGTGAATGCAACAGTCGGCCATTTCTCTGTCTGGGTGAGTCTTCTCTACAAGTGTTTGTAGCTCTGTCTATATGTTAAGGATTGTGATTAGATGTTCCCCAAAGCCTCCTGCTTTTTCATAGAGTGTGTGATTGATTTATGATTGGGTTAGGTGCCAGGGCACTAGGATTAAGGGTATGAGTGCTACCCCCCCCAAGTAGTAGAGGCAGAAGGGCACTGCTGAGGGCTCTTGTTGCGTTTTGCTACCTTATATGTGTCATATTGTTGTTCCTCTGTGATGCCTGTTTGCCATCTGTCCTGCCTCAGAGCCAGCCGATTATGGACTGAAACCTCTACAACCTGAGATAAATAAATCCTTTCCACTTTTAACTTTGGATGTTGGATATTTTGTCTCAGCAGTGAGAGGAAAGTAACTAACACAGAAATTTGGTACCAGAGAAATGGGGGTCATTGCTGTGACATTACCTGGCCATGGGCTGAAGAGCCTTTGGAACTGGCTTGTGGGAAGGAAAGGTTCGGAAATGCCAGCTGAAGAAGGAGAGCTGGAACGCTTAAGGCTGGTCAGAGCTCAGAAAACCAGAAAGTCAGTAAAGACAAGGCTTGAGAGATTTCTGCTGGGAAGAAGGACTGCATTGACTGCTGTACCCCAGACAATGTGTGTTATAGAAAGTTTGACTGCATTTTGCTCTTGTCCAGAGACTTTGACTGAGACTGAGATTAAGGGCGGTAGACTAATTTCAGAAGAAATTTCAAGGCAGGCTAAGGTTGAGGCTGTGGCATGGCTCTTGTTGCCTTTGCTGCTTCCAGCTGCCATGAGCTATTGCCACTGCCCCCCTGCCTTGGAGCCAGCCAATTATTGACTGAAACCTCTACAAACTGTGAGCTAAATAAATCTCTTCCCCTTTAACTTTGGATGTTGGTTTTGACTTAGCAGTGAGTGAAAAGTGACTTAACACACCATATTTGCAGGATTTCCTTTATTTTAGAAGAACTTTGCTGCACTGAATGTTGATACTCCCATCCTCTTCAGAAAGCTCCTCAGCTGCCATTCTTTGTTGCTCAACCAGAAGTTGCTGCAGTTCCCCTGTAGAGAATTCCTCTGAGTATTCCTCCAGCAGTTCTTCAACATCACCACTGTCTACCTGTGAATCTATGGAGTCTGCTATAGTGACAGTATCATTAACCCCAGGGTCAATTGAAGTCTCAGGCTCCTCTACACAGCCTTCAAAGTCTCTCTCCTGTATAATTTTAGGCCACACTTTTTTTTCCCTTTGGCACTAGGATTCAAACTCAGGACCTTGAGCTTGTGCCTGGTGGAACCACTGAGCTAAATCCCTGACCCCTTAGGCCACAGTTTCTTCCAGGCAGATCTCAGTGTCCTTAGGGAGAGACATTGGCCCAGGATTTCTCAACCCCACACAGTAAAGGTTGTTGTAATGTTCCTTCTAGAACTCTTTTAAGGGTTAAATCTGTATTTGAGACTTCAGGAACAGTTCCATGGCGTATAGCTTTTTTTTTTTTTTTTTTTTTCTGTCCCGGAGATCAAACTTGGGGCCTTGTGCTTGCAAAGCAGGTGCGGCACCACTGAGCTAAATCCCCGGCCCAGTGTATAGCTTCTTAAAGTTAGCTATAACCTGCTGGTCCATATGCTGCAATAGAGGAGTTGTATTAGGTGAGTGGAACTCGACCAAGAGCCATGGGAATTCTTCAGCCAATTCTGCCAAATCTCATGGGTGAGCAGGAGCATTATCCATGATGAAGAGAGCCTTGAGTGGTGAAATTTTGCCCTCTAGATATTTCCTAACAGTAGGACAGAAAGCCTCCCTGATCCCCTCCAGAAAAAGTACTCTCCTTACCCGGGCTTTTGCGTTAGATCTCCACATGACCCATAGCATATTCTTCACGACTGTGTTTTCTGAACCCTCTAGAGGTCTCAGACTGAGAAACCAAGAGAGGCTTTATCTTGAGGTCACCACTCACATTGGCACATAGCAGTAAGTTTAGCCGATCCTTCATAGGCTTGTGGCCTGGCATTTTCTTCTCTTCCTGTATAATGTATGTTCTCCTGGGAAATTTTCTTCCAGAAAAGTCCAGTTTCATCATAGTTGAAAATTTGATGAGAGCAAAAGCCATTTGTCTATATTGTTTTTAAGTGGTGTATAATTTACAGCAGCCCCTTTATCGGTAGTGGTTGCTTCACCATGCTAGTTACGCTATGAACCGCAGTTCTTCCTTTAAAATTGTGAAACAAACTCTCACTGGCATGAAATGTTTCACCATTATCACTTGTTGTTGGATTATTCTTTATGAGATCTGCATTTATAGCCCTACCTTTTTCACAAATTGTAGATTCAGTTAGGCTGTAACCTGCCATCTGCCTTTCATTTATCCACACTAGCAATAGCCTTTCTACCTTATCTGACACTGTTGATTGTGACTTAACAATTTGAGTACACTTTTAGTAACACTAGTTTCCTTATACAAATCTTTTCTCTGTATGATTGTTGAGATGGTGGATTTCGACATGCTATACATATTAGTGAGATCCATCACATGAATGCCACTCTCATATTTCTCCACAATTTCCTTCATTTTGATTGTGATTGCTTTCTCTACCTTCCTTTCTGTTTTGCTTGTGTCTAGATGTCCCCCCAAAGTCTCATGCAGTCTTTTTCAGAGGTGGTTGAATCTGCAGTTTGTAACTAATTCATGGTGGGCCTAGGCTGGAGGGCCCTGTGATTAAGGGCCTGAGTGCTACCCACCCTAAGTAGTCTGAATAAGATAAAAGGGACAGATCTGTTAAATTCTCTTGTTGCTTTGCTACTGTCTGTTCACCATGAACTGTTGTCCTGCTACCACCCTGCCTTGGAGCCAGACGATTATGAACTGAAACCTCTACAAACCCTAAGCCAAAGAAATCTTTCCCCCTTTAACTTTGGGTGTTAAGTATTTTGTCTCAGCAAGGAGAGGAAAATAACTAAGACACTTCCTTCCTTAGCTTCTTTTGTAGCTTTTTGGGGCCATTTTTTTTTTTTTGAGATCCGGTCTCACTATGTAGTTGAGACTGACTTGGAACTCAATATGTAGCCCAGGCTGGTCTTGAACTCACAGAGATCCTCCTGCCTCAGCCTCCCAAGTGCTGGGATTATAGGCTTGCATGACTAAACCCGGCCTGGGGGCATTTTGATGGCAGTAATCAGTGATTATATAAAGCATTGGTTGAAATCCATCCACAAACATTAGCATCTGGGCTCACATTGAGGCATACGTACATTTACATATGCTTTTCTGGCCTGGAGTCTTTGTTTGCAGCTGCACAAGCAGCCAGCATTTGAATTGTAACTCAAGACTTTGGTTGTAATTTAAAATTAAAATTCTAGTCCTAATCTAAGTCGTTTATATGTGAGGCCAATCATAACTGGAGGGTCCAGTGTACTGTGTTATTGAATTGAACCCGGGCCTTCACACTAAACTACATCCCTAGTTCTTTAAAGACAGTCTTTTTTTTTTTTTTTTTTTTTTGTACCAGGGATTGAACTCGGGTCCTTGTGCTTGCAAGGCAGGCCACCGAACCACTGAGCTAAATCCCCAGCCCTAATGACAGTCTTAATTAATTGCCAACACTGGTCTTGAGCTTGGGATCCTGCCTTAGCCTCCCGCGCAACTGAGATTGTGCAGGCATATTATCTTTTATTTTTTTCTAGAGCTTTGTTCATCTGATTTGTTACTTCACTGTTACCACTTCATGAAGTTCAGGTGGATGCCTTTCAGATTGTTCGGCTTCATTGCCTGTGGGGTTTGCCTTTGTTAAAGTCTGTGGGGGTTGCATCTCATTTAAGTGTCTTCTCATTTTCTATTTTTTTTAAAAAGTTAGATTCCTGGGTTGATGGTTGTAAATTGCTTATGGTGAGTAGCTTTGTTGTCAGCATTCAGAACCCTTAGGAAATGTACTTCTAAAAAGTGTCTTACAGGTATAGCTAGCTTTTGGCTTTTGAGTCTGTTGGAGGATCCTACCTCTTCTGTTTATTGGGGATGAGAAGTTTCTGCCTACTTGGCCCAGCTGCCAGGTCTTTGGCACTGGCCTATAGGTTTTTTTTTTTAAAGACCCTTAAGGCATTCTCAGTCTTGGTATACTAGAAGGAACTACTGATTAGCACAATTATGTCTCCTTGGCTAAAGTAACAATAACAATAATAACCAACAATAATCAACAATAACAATAGCATCAAATACAGCTTAGAAAATGACAAATTGTAGCCCTTAATATGGCATTTTTACTCTTAGGGGAGATTTAAAAAGGGTTAGGGAATAAAAAGATGCTAGAGGGTTAAAAACAAATAGAAGAGGAAGAGATCAGAAACAAGGCTGGAGGACAGACTTTAGGAAACTGGTGAAGAGGAGGCGGGAAAGAGAAAAGGAAAAAATAAAAACAGAACAATAATAACAGTAAACTAGAAACTGTGTTCAAAATTCAAACAATCAAGAAAAAACAAAACTAGAAGTAGAAAGCAGGAAAAAAAGAAAAATAAAAAAATCCAAAACGTCCAATTCAAGGTGTGTTCCTGCTGTTAGGCAATGTGGGCAGAACCCAGAGCCAAATTGATTAATCCCAGTAAGCTAGCTGCAGCTTCATGGTGGGGTAGTGGATAATCCCAGCCAGCCTGCTCCTGTAGTTCCTCTGAATTTCAGGCCAGTTTCTGGCTATGAGGCTGGAATTGGATTCCTTGAGCCTACAACAGTCTGTGTGTCTTCTGCTGGCTTGAACTGTGCTCCCTGACCTCCTGTTGACTTGAATTTAGCTCCTGCACCAAGGCACCTGAAGCCACTAGATGGCGTCTGCCTGCAGCTGTTCTGAGTTCTGAGCTCAGTTGGCCCCTCTCCAAGATGGGCTGGCTCCCAGCCAGTCACCTTCTCCTGGGTGAGGTCTGAACCCAGATAACTCACCAGCCACAGCAAGTCGGGTGCTTCAAATGCTCCATTCCACTGGTGCCTTTCTTTGTGGAGGCCTCTGAGGTTGTTAGTAATCACTGGGTCTACAGGTTCAGTCTACCATTCCCTCTTGGAGAGATCAGGCTTTGAGAGCTTGTGAAAGTCTCTTCACTCTCCCAGTAGACTTAAGTTCTCACCTCAGATCCTTCCTGGATCCTGGGACCCACTTCCCTCTTCCTCCTCCTTCTCTTCCTTGAACTGCTATTTTCCATTGCCAGCTGCAGGCATGTTATCTACTTAAAGATTTAGTACATGTCAAGTACCATCTCATTGTACTTATGATTTTCATCTTTTTGATGGGTATTTTGTATGCTTGCTGATAGTTTGTATATATATTCCTTGGAGAAATATCTGTTCAGATTCTTTGGTCACATTTTTTTTCTGGTACTGGTGATCGAACTTGGGACCTTGCGCTTGTGCGGCAGGTGGCGGAAACACTGGGCTAATTCCCCTGCCCTCTTTGGTCACTTTTTAAGTGAGTGTTTCTCTTTTATTGTTGGTTTGTAATAACTTTATGTATTCTGGGCTTTATTGTATTAAAATACATACCACATAAAATGCACCATTATAACCAATTTTTTTTGTTTTGTTTTTTGAGACAGGGTCTCACTATGTAGTTGAGACTGACCTGGAACTCACTATGTAGCCCAGGCTGGTCTCAAACTCATAGCGATCCTCCTGCCTCAGCCTCCCGAGTGCTGGGATTACAAGTGTGAGCCACCACACGCTTCTATTATAACCAGTTTTAAGAGACTGATTCTGTAATATTCATCTTCCCCAATTTCATCTCCCTCCTCTGTACCCTTTAAACACTAATCCCCCAAAGCATCCCTTCCCACCCAACTCTGTCAGCTTTCATTCTGCATTGTGTTTGTGAATTTGATCATAGCAATCCCCTCTTAACCCAAGAGGGATATGTTGAAACACCTCCAGTGGATGCATGGAATAGTACTGAAATCTACATATACAGTACTTCCTTTTGTTCCTGTAATGCATACCTGTGAGAAACGTTCACCTTTTCATTTAAAGAAAACAGTTTACATCTTCTATTTGTCATATTCAAATTGCTAAAATCACTGCATTTACATTTTGGTGCATTATTAAGAAGGGTTAAACACTCGAAACTATGGCTGTTGATAACTGAGATGGCAACTAAGTGACTACTGGGCATGTATTATATACTGTGTGGACATGCTAGACAAATGGATGGTTTCTGTCTTGGATGGGAAGGAGTGAGATTGCATAAGATTTTGTCATACTGTCGGGTGTGATAGTACATGCTTATAATCCCAGTCCTCAGGAGGCTGAGGCCGAAGGATCTCTGGGAGTTTGAGGCCATCCTGGGATACATAGTAAGTTCAAGGACATCCTAAGTTACATAATGAGACCTTGTCTCAAAAAAAATGACATTCGATTTAAAATTTGGGAACCATTTCTGAAATTTACCATTTAATATTTGCAGACCACAGTTGTCTTGGGTAATTGAAACTGCAGAAAGTGAAAACTTAATAAGTGTGGATTACTGTGCTTTAGAAACCTTACATATGTATAGTCATACAGTATTTATCCTTTTGTATCTGCTTTATTTAGGGTAATGTCTTCAAGGTTTATCCATGTTGTAGAATGTATCAAAATTTCCTTCCCTTGAAAGCCTGACTAGTGTTCCATTGCATGTATACTGTATTTTGTTTATTCCTTTGTCAGTGGACAGTCAGGTCAGACACATGATTTGGAAATATTGACCCCATTCTTTAGGTTATCCAGTTGAAATACAAACAGTTTTACTTTTGATGAAGTCTAATGTATACATATTTCATCTTTTTGCTCATGGCTTTGGTATCACAACTAAAATTAATTACCAAATCCAAGATCATGAAGACTTATCTCTCCTCAATGTCTTAAAAATTTTATAGATTTAGTTCTCACATTTAGGTCTTTGATGTATTTTGAGTTTTTTTTCTTTTGTATGTGGTGTGAGGAAGGGGTCTAACTTCATTATTTCATAGATGGCTATCCAGTTATGCCAGCACCATTTTCTGAAGTCTGCACTTTCTTTATTAAATGTTCCTGTATCTTTTAAAAAAAGTATTAGTTGGCCATAGATATGAAGTTTATTTCTGGATTCTCAATTCTATTCCATTAGTATGTTGTCTTACTTTTTCAGTAATATTCACCTAGTTCGAATGTCTTTCAATTTCACATGAAGTGTGTGTGTGTGTGTGTGTGTGTGTGTATTTGTAGGATTGAACCCAGGACCATGTGTAAGCTAAGAACGTGCTCCACCACTGCACTGCACTTTCAGCCCCCATATGAATTGTAAGAATGAGCTTGTCAGTGTCTACAAAGAATTCTGCTGATATTCTGACAGGGAATCTGGCTTATCTGAAGATTAGTTTGGGAAGTATTATCATAGTGAGGTGTTTTTCCCGTAGATTAGACCTTTAACTTCTTCTTTTATAATTCTTTTTTTATAGCCAAATGTTTTACTCATCCCACGTGACATATAGAGTCCACCAAAAATGTATACACACTTCAGGAAAAGAAAAACTTGTATAAATATTTTTAATACTAAATTTATTGAGACATCATGAGATTCATACCAGTTACCTTTGGCCTCTACGGTTAGAAGAGGTGCTCATAGTGGTTGCCATCAGCTCCCAGACATTTATTAGTAAGGCGAACTGCTGCTTGGGTAATCTTGGTCATTGAGATGGCTGCTCATACACTATCAGTTTCCTCTCCAAGGGCTGGCAGTGTAGTGGACTTTCTGAGATATACAACATCTTCTAGGATGTTCCTATACATGTGTAACACTGTTGAAAAAACATCATACTATTTTTTTTCTCCTGAACTGTGTATACATGTCTTGATGGATTCTGTAGATTTCAGTTATCATTATCATTATCTTTAATCGGACTTAAGGGATATTTCTATTAAATAGAAATACTGTGCACTTTTTTTGGTTTTACTACATGTTTGCAGGATGTAATGCTTGCACCTCTTGTGTAGAGCTGGTACATATACATAACACATCTTAGTTCCTTTTTATCCCTTTTCCCTCTATCTTTTGATCCCCTTTCTATTTGAGAAAATCTATCTTCCTACTTCCTATTATCTGTGCTATATTTTGCTCAAATTTGGGTTTCTCATATAGGAAAGCATGTGATATTTAAGCTTGTATGTTTATTTCACTTAACAGTACTGTCTTAAGGTGCATCCATTTTCCTATAAATAATTCAAGTTTATCTTTCTTTATGGCCGAATAGTACTCTACTGTGTGTAAATCCCCTCTTCAGGATAGAGTCTCACTTTATATTGTGCAGGCTGGCCTTGAATGCACTGTGGAACACAGGCTTGCCTTGAACTTGTGGCAGTCCTTTTGCCTCAGCCTCCTGAGTGCTGGGATTGCAGGTGTGTGCCACCACACCCAGCTACCAGACTTTCTTTATCCATTTATTTGTTGATGGACATATAATCTAGGCTGCTTCCAAGGTTTAGCTATTATGAAGTTTGGTGCTATAAACATGAGTATGCATGTATCTGTGTAATAAGATGTCTTTAACTCTTTTGGAACAATACCTAGAAGGGGAGTAGCTGGGTCAAATGGAATTTCTAGTTTTAGTTTTTGAAGAATTTCTATAGTTGTACAGTTTACTTGTACCAATAAGTAGGAAACACACCTTCCCCAGCCTTGCTAGCATTTGTTGTTATTTGATTTCTTGATGTTGGCCATTCTTTGTAGGGTAAGATGGAATTTGTGTTATAATTTTGTTTCTCCGATGGCCAGTGGTGTTGAGCATTTCTGTATGTATTTAGTAGCCCTTTGCACTTCAATGAAGGGTCTGTTTATTTCACTTGCCCATTTTTTAATTTGGTTTTTATTTTTGGGACATCTAAGTTTTTTTTGAGTTCTTTATATATTTTAGATGTTAGTCCTTTGAGGAATTCTGTAGGTTTTCTTTTTACTCTGTTGGTTGTTCCTTATGCTGTGCAGAAGCTTTTAAATTTGATATGATCCCAATTAATTGATTCTTGGTATTAGTTCATGTGCAACTGGAATTCTATTCAGAAAGTCTTTGCCTATACCTATTACTTGAAGAGTTTTACCTATTTTATCTTCCACTAGATTAAGTGTTTCTGTTCTAACATTTAGTTCTTTGATTCATTTTGGGTGTGTTTTAGTACATGGTAAGAGATACAGGTCTAGATTTAGTCTTCCATGTGTGAATAAGCCAGTTTTTCCAGCAGCATTTGTTAAAAGAGGCTATCTTTGCTCTAATGTATGTTTTTGGCCGTCTTGTCTGAAGATTGAGCAGTTGAATGTGTTTGGGGTTGGTTCTACATCCCATATTCTTTTCCACTGATCCTATATCTGTTTTTGTGCTAGTACCATGATTTTTTTTTTAATCTCTGTAGCTTCATAATAAAATTTGAAGTTTGGAATTGTGATGCTTCTTTCTTTGCTCTTGTTACACGGGATTGTTTTTGCTATTCTGGATCTCTTCTGGTTCCATATGAATTTTAAGATTGTTTTCTCTAGGGCTGAGGATTTAGCTCAGTGGTGCTGCCACCTGCTTTGCAAGTACAAGGATCTGAGTTCGATCCCTGGTACCAAGAAAAAAAAAAAAAAAGATTGCTTTCTCTAGTTCTCTGAGGGGAATGCTGTTGGTATTTTGATTGAGATTATGTTAAATCTGTATATCAATTTTGGAAGTATGGCCATTTTGACTGTATTGGTTCTGTCATACCAGGAATAGCGGATATCTTTCCATTTTTTAATGTTCTTTTGGACTTCCTTTCTGAGAATACTCTGGTTTTTGTTGTAGAGATCTTTCACATCCATAATTAGGTTAGTTTCTAAGTTATTGTGGTGCTATTGTGAATATTCTTTTCCTAATTTTTTTCTCAGTGAGTTCCTTATTAGTGTACAGGAACACTTGATTTTTTTGTGTTGAATTCATATACTGCTTCATTACTTAATTTGGTTATTCTAAGAATCTTTTTTTTCATTTTTTTTCTTTTTATCGAGTTTATTGGTACATTCTAGTTATACTATACAGTTACATTCATTGCTGGGATCTTGTACCTTTACATGTCAGGTCTTGGTTCTCATTTTTTCCCCTTGTCCCTGCCCTCCTCCCCTCCCCATTTTCTAATAATCTTTTGATGGATTTTTTTCGATCTTCTGTGTAGAGGATTATATCATTTGAAAATTATGATAATTTGACTTTTTCCTTTCATACACATATCCCTTGTATTTCTTTGTCTTGCCTAATTACTCTTGATAATGTTTTGAGTACAATGGACCCTGAAGTTATGACCGGCTTGACATATGAACAACTTGGACTAATTAGGTTAGTGGAAGATTCATCTGCCTCTTATCTATAGTGTGTACCCAGGTAAACATCCAGATCTCAGCTGTATTGATTTACAACTAACTTGAGTTACAACCAGCCCTTGGGAACCAATTGAGTTTGTAAGTCAAGGGTCCACTGTACTATGTTGAGTATTCCTTATCTTGTTCCTGATTTTAGAGGGAAAGCTTTCAGTTTTTCCCCATTTGCCATGATGTTAACAAAAATGGCTAGTATTAGATTGAGATAAGGTCTTTCTATACCTATTTTCTTCAGAGTTGTTTATCATGGAAGGATGATAGATTTTTGTCAAAGGCATTTTTTCTTTATTGAAATGATTGTGTGCTTTTTGTCCTTGATTTTGTTTTATGTGATGTATTTATTGATTTGTGTGTGTTAAATCATCCTTACATCCCTGGGATGAAGCCTACTTGGTCAAGATGTATAAGCATTTTGATGATTTATAGCATTCTCTTTGCTAGCATCCTGTGGAAGAATTTCGCATTTGTATTTATTGAAGAGATTGGTCTATATATAGTTCATTTTTTTTTTTGGATGGCTCCTTGTCTCATTTTGGAGTCAAAGTAATGCTAGCTTCCAGGAGTGACTTTGGCAGTACTCCTTCTCTTTCAGTTTTATTAAAGAGTATTGGTGTTAGATCTTCCTGAAGTTTTGATAATATTCAGAAGTCAATCCACCTGGATGTGGGCTTTTCTTTTTTGGTAGGGTTTTTAATTGTTTCAATTTCATTGTGAGTTATTGGATTATTCAGAGTTTTAAATCTTATTGATTGAGTTTTGGTAACTCATATGTATGTAGGAATTTATCCATTTCTTCTGAATTCTCTAATTTGTATGTGTACAGGTTTGCCTATGATCTTTTTGATTTCTGCAGTGTTCATTGTGATTTCACCTTTTTCATTTATAATTGTATTGATTTGGATCTTGTTTTTTTGGTACCGGGGATCGAATTCGATTTGGATCTTTTTTTATTGGTTAGACTTGCTAAGGGTTTCTCTATTTTGTTTATTGTTTCAAAGAAACAACTTTGATTTTTTAAAAAAAAATCTCAGTTTTATTGTTTTTACTCTGATCTTTGTAATTTCCTTCCTTGTACTAGCTTTGGGTTTGGACTGTTTTGTTTTTTTTTAGGGTCTTGTGGTGCATTGTTTGGTTATTTGGGCTTGCTATATTTCTGTGACGTGGGCTTTCATAGCTATGAACTTCCCGCTTTTAATTACTTTTAATGTGCCCAATAAGCTCTGGTATGTTGTACTGGTGTTCGACCCCTAATTTCTTTCTTCACTGTTTTATAGTTTGTGGAGAATAAGTTTTGTACATTTATTTGTTCTGTTTTGAGGCAGAGTCTTGTTTGTATCGCCCATCCTGGCTTAAAATTCCTGGGCCGAAGCAATTTTCCTGCCCAGCCTCTCAATTAGCTGGAATTAAAGTTGTGTGCCACTGTACCTGGCAGTTTTGTGCTTCTTTTCATTAAAGTTATTGCCAAATATTTAATTAATTAATTTATTTTGAGATAGGGTCTTGCTATATATTCCAGAATGGCGTTGAACTGTCTTTGTAGCCCAGGATGGCCTCAAACTCACAATCTTGCCACATCCTTCTGTGTGCTGGGATTACAGGTGTGTGCCACCATGCCTTGCTTATTTATCTTGCTTCAGTTTTAAGTGGGATTGTTTTAAAACTTCGTTTTCAGATCAATCATTGTAAGTACATAGACTTATAGTCGAATTTTTGGTATTGTTCTTGTTTCCTTCGCAGACTTTTATTAATTCTAATAGGCTTTTTCAGTGGGTTTCTTAGGATCTCTTATTCATATAAGATAATGACATTTCAATAGGGATTGTTTTATCTACTTTTTCAATATTGAATGCTTTTTATTATTTTCCTTGTGTACTTGCTCTGTACTTAGAATCTAGTGCAAAGTTGAGTACCATGGCAAGAGCAGATATCCTTATCTTATTCTTTATCTCAAGGAGAATTTGTTAAGTCTTTCCACATTAAGTATAATGTCACCTGTAGGCTTTTTAAAAATAGATTTTTGATGAAGTTCTTGACTTCTTAATTTATTAAAAACTAGACATTTCCTGGTATTATATATTCTAGTTTTTTTTTTTTTTGTACTGGGAATTGAACTCAGGACCTTGAACTTGCAAGGTAGGCCCAGCACCAAGGAGCTAAATCCCCAGCCTGAATTTTATGTTGTTTTTGAGATGGAGTCTTGCTGTATTACCCAGGCTTGTCTCAGTCTTGTGGGCTTAACTGTCCTACATTATCCTCCCAAGTAGGTGATACTGCAGGTGATTGTCACTGCGCCCAACTCTTTTAGGGATATATTTGTATATATATGTGTGGGGTACTTTTTTTTTTTTTGGTAACAGGGGTCAAACTCGGGTCCTTGCACTTGTGAGGCAGGCGGCGGTACCACTGAGCTAAATCCCTGGCCCTTGTTTTATTTTTTAAATCTCACTATGTAGCCCAGGCTGGCTTTGAACTTGCATTGATCCTCTTGCTACAGGCTCCCGTGTGCTGGGATTACAGGCATGCACCACCATACCTGCTCTTTGAGGGATTTTTGACAAATGTATATATAATAACCTGGACCCACATCTGAAGTGCCATACTTGCTAGCTTTGCTGCCTTCAAGATCCTCTTTGCTCCACCTATTCCTTTCTCCCCTCCAACTACTTGCAACCACTTATCTTTGTATTGTCTTCATAGTTTTTCCTCTTCCCAAATGTCATAAAATTGGAATCATGAGTATGTATCCTTTCCAGAATGACTTCTTTTGCTTGATAATACACATTTAATTTTCATCCAAATGTTTTTATGTCTTGATTGTTTATTTCTTTCTAGATTTGAAATATTCCTGTGTCTGAATATGCCACAATTTAGTTATCCATTCACCTTCTGAAAGACACTTAGCTGCCTCCATGTTTAACAATTAGAATAAAACTTTATAAAAATATTGACAGAAATAAGATGTTTTATAAAATAAAGATGCTAATATCTGTGTGCATATTTATGTGTGGACATGTGTTTTCAGTTCCTTCTGCTAAGTACCAAGGAACTTGTTTGCGGGGTCATAGGATAAGAATGTATTTAAGATAAGAATGTATCTAAGAATGGTATGGTTGTACATGCCTATAATCCCAGCACTCTGAGGGCTGAGGCAGGAGGATCACAATTTCAAGGCCAGCCTGGTCTATATATATATATCTATATCTATATATATAGATATATAGATATAGATATAGATAGCATGACCCTGGTGCAGGGAGCTAGCTAGCTAGATAGCTAAACTCTCTTCTAAAGGTGGCTGTAATATTTTGTATTTTCACTTCCATTAATGGAGGGTTTCTATTTCTTCACATCCTCAGTAACTGTTGTTGTTGTCAGTGTTTTGAATTTTGATCATTTTAATAGTTATGTAGAGCCATCTCATTGCTGTTTTAATTTGCAGTTCCCTAACATATTTTAGACCAACTTTTCATATGATTATTTGTTCCTCTATAAACTTTTTCATGAGGTGTCTGTTCAGATGATTTTGTCCTTTTTTAAATTGTTATATTATTACTGAATTTTATGACTTTATATTTTGAGTAATTGTCTCTTTATCAGAGATGTAATTTGCAAAGATTTTCTCCAAGTCTGTGGCTTGTTTTCTTTTGAAGTTTTATAGTATTTTTGAGGACTTTTTACATTTATATTCATAAGTGATGTTAGTCTGTACTGTTCTCTTTTTGTGCTATCTTGTCTGGTTTTGGTATCAGAATATAAAATGTCCTGGGAAGTGTTATCTCCTTTTCTGTTTTAGCAGTATTTACCAAGAATTGCTACTCTTAATTGGTATAATTCAGTGGTTAACACATCTGGGCTTTTGCTTTTCTCTTTGGGTAGTTTTTTGATTACTACTTTAATGTCTTCAATTAGATCTGTTTTCATTGTGTATTAATTTCTTGGGTCAGTTTCAGTAATTTGTGGTTAGAAGTTCGTCCAGTTCATGTAAATTATCTAACTTTTTGATGTGCAGTTGTTTTATAGTATTCCTGTATTTTGATAAGGTTAGCATTGATGTTTCTTTTCAGTTCTAGTTTAATGGGGTAAGTCATCTGTTTTTTTTTTCTTGGCCTAAAGTTTGTTCATAGTTTTATTTTCATTTTGATTTTACTGATTTTTTTTCTTATTTTTCTATTCTCTATTTCATTAATTTCTTCTCTAGTTTTCGTTTTCTTCCTTTTGTTTGTTTTAGATTTAGTTTGCTCTTATTTTTCTAATGTCTTGGTCAGATGTAATATAATTTATTAGTATTCTGTTGTATTTTTGGGATCTTGGATTTTCTTTATTGGGAATTATCTCAGGAAGTTACAACCAAAAATGTGTTTATACTAATATATTCACTTAAAAAATGTAATGCTTTATAAAAGGGGTTAGTGGGTCAAACAAGTGTATATAGAATACTCTTTTAAGGATATTAGATATTTTAATATGAGTAATTACCAGTTAATATTAGCAGTATTATCATATTTCATAGCTTGAAAAAATATGTGTAGAGATGTAGGTGGTGGAGTTCTATTTGGTAATACATTGAAGAGATAAATAATATTATTTATTTCTTTTTTAGATAAAATCGGTGGTTCTGGAAATAACTCTGATATGATGGAAAACAACAAGGAAGAAGTAAGAATACTTTGAAGTATTTTAAAAATATTTATTAACAGCCAACTAGAATATGTCATTATGTTGCTGCAAGTTGATTCATACTGTAAGGCTATCCTCTTCATATTATTAGCTGTTCAGTTTGAGAAGTCTTCATTATTTTTGTTATTGTGTTTTACTTCAGTTTATCTGAAGTCAGAAAGCTGAAGGCTTGCTAGCAGACAGGTATTTAACTATCATTATGGCGTACCACTGATGTTTAAGGTGGATAGTGTGGGCATGGCTTCATGATTCTGAGATTTTTCAAAACTTGGTATTCAGGGTTTCCAAAGCTAGGCATGGTGGCATACATCTGTTAATTCCACTACTCTGGAAACTAAGGTAAAAGAATTGCAAGTTTGAGCCTAGCCTGGGTAATTTAGCAAGACGATTTCTCAAAATAGAGCTGAGGAGGTAGCTCAGCGTGAAGGCTCTGGGTTCAATTTCCAGTATTTCCTCCAACCCCCCACCCCCAAAGAAGCATTGCCATAGTAACCCAGCACTGTGGTTTTAGAATTGTTGCCACATTGTGTAAACAGTGGAATCCATTTTATTTTATTTTTTAAATTTTTATTTATTTTTTGTGCCTGGGATCGAACTTGGGTCCTTACACTTGCAAGGCAGGCAGTGGAACCCCGGCATTTTAATTTATTGATTATACTGGCAAAATGAGGGTAAATTTAGTGTCTGAAAGCAAATTATAGAAGCTACTTTATGCTATATGTCAGCATAGAGAAGAATGATGATACATTTTTATATCCTTAAAATTGCTTACCTGTGCTGATAGCTGATTTCTTTTGCACCATTGTTTTGTCTTTGTTTTTTTCCCTTAAGTTTATTGCTATATTTAAAGCAAAAAATACATTACATTTATCATTGGGATCTTTTACCTTTACATGACAGGTTTTGGTTCTTATTTTTTCCCCATACCCCTGCCCTCCACTCCCTTCACCCTTCCCTCCCTTTACCCTTCCCTGTTTACAAAGACTTTGTTTCCATTTTTCCTTTTTTCACATTTTTTCTTTTCCCTTATTTCCTTTCCCCTCCTCTTCCCATTTTCCCTTTTGTTTTGTCTTTGTTGAATGCAGCAAGGGGTCATGGTATAGCAGTACATCACCTCCCACCCACCAGTCATGCATCAGCAATGATTTAAAAAGACAGAGGTCTGGGGATTTAGCTTAATGAAAGAATACTTGCCTAGTGTGCATGCTTCTCTGGGTTTGAAATGCAGCACTACAAAAAAGAAAAAAACCCCACAATTTGGGTCTGGGGGTGTAGTTCAGTGGAAGAGCACATGCTAGAGGCATTGGGTTCAATCCCTAGCACCAAGAAAAAAGAAAAGAATTAAAAAGAAAAAAGGAATAATTTTCAGTCAAGGAAACCTAACAGTAAACATGAGAATTAGTTTTTGTTTTTTTGTTTTTTTTTTGTACCAGGGATTGAATTTGGGACCTCGCGCTTATGAGGCAGGTGGAGGAACCACTGAGCTAAATCCTGGCTTGAGAATTAGTTTTTTTAAAGGGGTGCTAGGTTTGAATCCCAAAGCTTTGCTCAGAGTTTTTTTCTGTAATAGAGATTTAATCCAGGGCCTTCCTACTGAGCTACATTCCCATCCCTTTTTAAATAATTTTTATCTTGAAACAGCATCTTGCTAAACTGCCCAGCTTCTGCTCCTCTTGCCTCAGCCTGCTGGAGGCTGGTATTGATTGAGTCGTACCCCACCATGCCCACTTGGGTGCAGTTTTTGAAGTTCTTTTTTGAGAAACAGTTGAGGTATATTCCTGTATCAAAGGTCTTAATATAGGAAAATGGTTAATTGTAGGGATGTTGCTTTGAGAGGTTTACTCACCTTTGTATTTTTTTTCTCATATTTAGGGAACTAGCTCTTCAGAAAAATCTAAGTCTTCAGGATCATCACGATCAAAGAGGTTGGTTGATATTGAATGGTAAAAATGTTAGCTTCTTTTTTTGATTGTTTTATTTTTTCTTACTAAAGCATCTGCTTTCTGAACTTTAAGCACCACTGTTCTAAGTAAAGTATGTTATATAGACATACAGAAATGAACAGTATAGTGTAAAAGATGTCCTTGTATCACTGGTTTCAGTAATGATTAATTCATTCCAACTTGGAATTACAAAATAATTTTTAAAGGACTCATGTTTCATTGGTCTTGCAATGAGTAGTTCGTTTCTTTAGGTAATATAGAAATGTTGAATGTGTCAGATAACATGGAGTTTTGAAGGTAATCGGAAATTGAGATGAGGAATAGATGGTCAGAATATTTTTGAGTTACATGTAGATTCTAGAGTAGTAGAAAATATTTTTTGTTGTAAATTGTCAAATCATGCATCAAAAGTGAAACTATTTTCAGCTATACTTAGTGCTCACTATACTATGAATTATAGTTCTTACTAGAAGTTTGTAACTTAGTCTTTTGGACACTTGTTGCTTTTAAGCAGTGAAAGTGTCTCAATAAATACAGCTCCCTTGTTATTGTTAATTTAATCTCTAAGGTAGTGAGAACACCTTTTAAGATCTTCTTTGTAGATTTGTCAGAATACACATGCTACCGTAGATCTACTGTGTTATGACCTTCAGTGATATGAGATATATGTTTCCCTGAGTGAGTCTGATGTACATCCCTGTTTGAGAGACACTGCTAAATGTAAACATGTGATTTATATTCTTGAATTATTTTCTAATGTTCTGAAATATCCATTAATTGTAATGATTCAATTCTTTTTTAGGAAGCCTTCGATTGTAACAAAGTATATTGAATCTGATGATGAAAAACTTTTGGATGAAACTGTAAATGAAGATGCTTCTAATGAAAATTCAGAAAATGATATTACCATGCAAAGCTTGCCAAAAGGTAATTATATTAATTTTAATATGAAATTGAAGCTGAGGTTTATATTAAAATATCACTATTATAAAATCAGAACTTGGTAACTGTTAGCTGTGTGCAAAGGACCAACATTGGCATTTTACTGATAATGGTCTGTAAATGTGTTACTATGATAATGATACATGTGTTTAAACATTTGGAATGTTCAATTAGTTTGGAAAGAACAGAATCCAATATTATTTGTTTCCATTAGTTTTTTTAAAAAGCTGGACTTTAGTTTCTATATTACACTCAAATGTGGAAGTAGGTTTAAAATTTAATATATGAGAGCCGGGCAAGGTGGCGTATGCCTGTAATCCCAGCACTCAGGAGACTGAGGCAGGAGGATGGCTGTGAGTTCAAGAGCAGCCTGGACTACATAAGTGAGTTCTAGGTCAATCTCAACTACATAGTGAGACCCTGTCTCAAAAAAACTAAAAACAAACAAACAAACAAAAATTTAACATATGAGGTTTTCATTCAGTCAGTTTGCTTGTTTTATGTAAAAACAATTTTCTGAAAACTAATAAAAATGTGCAGTCTAGTTTAGTCTTACTGCATTCTTTTTTTGTTCTTTTATGGTGCTGAGGAGCAAACCTAGAGCCCTCATGCACATTAGGCAAATGCTTCTCCATGCCCTATTTTATTGCATTGTTAAATTCTCTAAGGCTAAAAGCCAAACTTAACTATGATTTAGTTGTATTTCTTACTTATCTTTTTAAAAACCTTATTATATATACCTCTCCACTATTACAGTTCTGACTTTATAAAACTCCATTAAGTAAACTGAGGGAAAAAGTCCAATAAAATTCTTGAAGTCTTTATAATTCAAATCTGATAGCAGTGTGATTGATGAGAGAGTGACAAAAGGCTTTGTAATTTCATGGTATTTTAAAGAGTCAAATTCTTAGGTTTTGTTTTTCTCATTGTTAAGTGATATATTCTAGTCTCAGCAGATTTTCTGAATTTAATCTTAGAGGTTGCTCTTTTACAACAGTGTTTATTAAATCCTATTCCCTATGTTTTTGTGACGCATTAAAAAATTTGTGGATGATTAAAGAATAGGGTGAGTTGAAAGTATTAGACTTTGCTTAACTGGAATAAATTAGTTACAGAATGAAACATGGGAAAGAAATGATGGGAAGAAATGAGATGGAAGGAGAATTGATGAAGCCGGGCATGGTGGCACACGCCTGTAATCCTGGCACTCAGGTAGCTGAGGCAGGAGGATCGCCACAAGTTTGAGGCCAGCCTGGGCTACATAGCCAGACCCTGTCTCAAAACAAACAAGGAGATGGGCCTACCGTATACTTCACTTTGCAGTTCATTTTTGACAATTTTATGTAATAGTACTGATGGTCAAGAGCAGAAACAACTAACATGGGAATCTGATTCCCGACGTCAGTGACCCACTTTAGATATTTATGTTCTTAGTATATGTCACTGGGAGGGCATATGCCATAAGAAGTAAGAATTCAAACTTTTAATGCTACAGTGGAAGAAATTCAGTATATAATATTACCAAACTGAGCTAAACTTAATTCTCTCATTCTAAAACAAAAATATACCTGTTTAATATGGTGAAATCTCGATGGCTGTTATCTAACTCGGGACTTTGTACTTGTCAGGCAGGCAGCAGCACCGCTGAGCTAAATCCCTGGCTGCTAAATTTAGTATTATAAACACCAGATTCTTCTTCTTCTTCTTTTTTTTTTTTTTTGTACCAGGGGATTGAACTCAGGTCTTTGTGCTTGGGAGGCAGGCAGGTCACCACTGAGCTAAATCTCCAGCCCATAAACACCAGATTCTTAAAGAATTTACTCCCCTAATCCTCAGAACAATGTGGTAAGGTTATCATTGTTTCTACTTTAGGAGGTGAAAAAATACATTCAGAGCTCAAGGAATTTTTTCAGCTTTAAATTTAAAAAGCTTTCAATTCAGGTCTGTCTTAATCTTAATACAATTAGTGGCTGTTCTTTCTGCTCTTCTACTTGCATTTAGAGAAGAATAATAAGGAAGAGCTCAATTATTGTTTCAGTTAATTTTAGTATTGAGCTCTTTTCAAATGCTGGGATTTTCTGACAGTATATACATGAAATGATTGTTGTAAGTAGCATTTTCGGAAGTTGGGAGTTACTTAAATTTTCCAATCTGTAAAATCTCAGTCTTTTATATCCAGCCTCCTCTTTTTTAGAGACACAGGAATTAATCTAACAACTAGATGCTCCATATTTGTAATCTTCCTATTGAATAACATAGGCCCATGTTTCAGTGGGAGCCTGACAACTACCTGCTTTTACTTTAATTGTTGCCAGTAATGGCTAGTTACTAAGTCCAGCAGTGTAGCAAACATTTAGATCTGGACCTTTAAAAAAATGTCATCAAGAGAATGTATTGAAAACCTAAATTGTTAGCTTTCTCCTCAATCTACATTTGTAGTTAAGAAAGGACATTCTAAAATATTTCAGTCAGCACCAACAAATTATCTCATTCTATAATTCATTCTTAGGGCACTTCACCTTAGTGTCTTCAAGTAATCTTCAGTTTAAAACTCTTTAAGGACTTTGCAGAACAGTGACACTTTGGCATACTATTTGGTAAATGCTATAGAATAGGTATAGGAATTAAATGAACTTCAATGTCTCTTTCCCCCACTTCTTCCCCAATGTGAAACAAGACCTTATGTTTTTTTTCTATTTTAGAGTATGAGAATAGAATTTTTCCTCCCTCTCTAGACCACTTATTTTATAATCACTTTATGGAACTTACTATGAATGTTCATAATCAGAACAGCTTTTGTGGTAGGCACTATAAAAATTGAGAATGGGGCTGAGGCTTTCTATTTGATTCACACATTTGTTTTAACCAGTTCATAGTACACCCTCCCCCGTTTTTATGAACTACATCCAACAAATAATCTGACTGTTTACACCTGGCCCTTTTACTACTACCCTGTTTTATTTACTCTTGCGAGGTCCTTATACAAATATTTAAAGCTTGAAAGAAACAAACTATGTACCAGCAATGTTGGCTTTATCTGAACTGAAGTCTTGTACTTCACTTGCACATTTAATATGTGTAATGGTTTTTTAAATGAAATCATTCTAGGTACAGTGATTGTACAACCAGAGCCAGTGCTGAATGAAGACAAAGATGATTTTAAAGGGCCTGAATTTAGAAGCAGAAGTAAAATGAAAACTGAAAATCTCAAAAAACGCGGAGGTAAATACAAGTGAAAAATGAAACATGAGTTTAAATTGCTGTTTATGACCATATTAAAAAATCTGATGTGCTTACTAAAAATACCTCCACTTTTCTGCCCATTGTTTATGAAAAGCACTACTTAAAAATAACTTCTGTTTCTCTTTGAGCTCTGAAGCAGAAAAGGTTAAACACCACTAATCAAAATTCCTTTGCCTTCAGTGGCTATTATGTTATCTTTAGAAGCTTATCATTTCCTTTCAGATATTAGATCTGTAGTACCTATTTGTCAGAATACCATGTGTTTCCCCTTACCGGAAGGATTTTCAGATTTGTGCAAAATCTTGCCTGTGGCCTCCAGGTAACATCATACATATTCAGAACATTGGTACATACAGTGTCACACACTTGCAGTAGGTTTTGTTTGGGATACTTATTAAATATGCAAATCCCTTGACTCTACTCCTAACAAATTAGAATGAGAGGAGGTTGAGAATGTGCTCCATTTAGTTATTAATATACATTAAAATTTCAGATCCATTGATGAAATGGGGTTGAGTAAGAAAGAAAAGGGAGGTAGAGCCAGTAAACCCTCTTCCTTCTGCCTGAGCCTTGTCTCCCTTTGTGTATCTGCCCTCTTTTAGGTACACAGCCAGATTGGCCAATCATCTCTAGAAAGTTAGCATCAGAATTTATTTAGAAATTTATGAGTGTGAAGTATGTGTTGTAATTGTTTGGGTGTGATTTTTAAATAGTACCTGTATCTACTTGTTGGGCAGATTAATAGAGCCAGAATCCATAGTTATAAAAGGAATGACTCTCCAAAAGATAGAACATGACCATAAATTTCTAAATAGAAATATAATGACAGTGTGTCCATTTAATATTGATCATATTACATAACCAAAATTATAGTGAATGTCTATTAGTAAAATTGTGTATAGATTTTTATTTCAGTGATATGATTATCTTGATAGAAGTAGTAAAACATATCTGTACTTATAAATATCAGTTTTTCAGGTAAATAATTTCTTAGGTTGCCAGTGAAAATCAAAGAAATGTTATTTAGTTTGTTGCCCACGAGGGGATGTTTAGCCTCTTAAGGATAAGGCTGACTTTCTGAGAAAATAGTTCACAGCAGGGAAACTGCCATTGTAGCAGCAAAGCTCACCAAATCTAAGGTACTACTTATTCTTGAAATTTGAGAGAATCAGCAAGTAGAAGGTGATGGTACTGGTAAGGTTCAATAACAAATCTTTCCTCTGATTCTGAGTTCTCTAGTAAAGACAGACAATTTTGTATATTGCTGCATTGTATCAAAACTTGTGACTAAATGATGATTTTTGGGAAGAGACTCTAGATCAGTCAGTGTTTGAAATATAGATAGCCTAAAAGCAGAATCAAAGAAGAATCACTGTTATTGGGAAGGGCATTCCTAGTGCCACTTTGATATTTTGCTGGTATTTGGTTTCAGCTTCTAATGTTTCCGGAACATTTTATTGAGTGTTCTGTGTTAAGTAACACTAACATTTTTTTTGTTTAGTTTTGTCTTAATTATTTGCTACAGTGTACTCTGAAATCACAGAAAATTAAATTCTAGGTTTATTTTCATACACATGTATGGATAAACTACTTATTGAGGTACTGAATTGCTGTAGTTCGTATATAAGCTTTTCAGTAAAATTCAAAAATCGATGCCTAATTTAGGAAACTGTTAAGAATGTGAACTGTACATATAAACAATCTTATAATGATTTGGAAAAAAATAAAGTGCAGTGACATAGCTAACATGACCATTTTACAAACCATGGCTTTTAACATATCATAGCCTGTTTTAACATACTTTCCCCAGTTTGTTAAAAAATGTGTTACACTTAGTTTTTCTATATGACACTTAATTTTGTTCTCTCTTTAAAACTGCTAAATTTGTTGAGCTCAGAAATGCATCTTTTCCATTTATGCAGTTGTAATCTTTAAGTTATTTTTTCATAACTGAATATAAAAATTGAAACACATTTACAGAAACAAGTACATAAGTAAAGTAAAATTTCAACATTTTACCATATTTGCTTCAGATCTCACTTAAATAAAATATTGGTTCAATCCCACCCTCATCCATTTTCCCTTCTTCCCACCCCACAGGTAATGATTATCTTAAAGTTTTATGCATGTGCATGTATATGCATGTTTTTTCTATTTTTTCTATGCATTTGCTCAAAAGAATTATTCATTTTAAGAATATTAATTATAAAAAGAATATTATTTGCTATAAATATGCTTTGGGAACATTTCTCATTCAACATTGTTTCTCAGATATATCCATGTCAGCAAATGTACATGTAGTTTATTCTTCACTACTTTATAGGGTTCTTTTATAGCATGATTAAACAACTATTTATTTTCAAAATGTGAAATTATTTCTGATTTTTCATTTTCTGATTAGTACTGCAGTGAATATCCTCATACATGATTTTTTTCCATATGTGGGAGAAATTCTTCAGAGGATCTCCTAGTTGTAAAAATTTCTTGAGTGATACATACACAAAACCTCATAGAAAATGACTGTAGCCTTCCTTTTTTTTTGGTACTGGATATTGAATTCAGAACCTTGTGCTTGTGAGGCAGGCAAGGTGCCAGTTAGCTAAATCCCTGGCCCCTTGTGGGTTTCCTTTTATCTTGTTTATCTAAAAGAAATCATGTGAAATAAAAAAATACATTGTATATTTTTTTTCTGAAGTAATAGAATATATGAATACCCAAGGTCAGAATACCAGTGTAGGACAACGTGATTTCAGATAATAGTAAGTCTTCACATTTTCTCTTCTGAAAATGTATGATAGTGTCCTTAGGCTTTAAAATTTTAAAACTTATATAAATAAAGATACTGAAAATAATATTTGGTTCTATGGTGCTCTGGACCTTAAAACTAACAAAAAATGCCCAAGAGAAAATTAAAAGATGAGATATATGGTGATTGATATTTTTATTTAGGGGTGGAGGCAGAGGTTTTTGTTTTTTGTTCATTTTGTTGTTACCTTTTTATTTGTAAATGCAGGCATTTTCACTGACCTCTTTTGAATCATAGTATATTACTTTATTTAGATCAAAGTCTTGAATGCAAAGTAGGATCATCTTTTTAAAAAAGAGATTTCGATTCAATATTTTAGAGGTGGTAATGGCTGGCTGTGCTTTTTCCTTTTTGAGATTGAGTCATATTGTATTGCCCAATCTGGCTTCAAACTCCTGGGCAGGGGTGGTCCTCCTGTCTCAGCCTCCCTAGTAGCTGGGATTGCAGGCATGTGTCTGTATTTTTAAAAAGATTCTTTAGATGATTCTCATGTTCAGCTCAGATTGTGAGGCTCTGCCTTAGCAGAACTAAGGACAAGAATTAGGCAAAAGAAATTTACTCTCATTCTTTCTTGATTAGGTTATCTTCAACTTATTTTTCTACAGATATTACAGAATGGAGATCTGTTCTTTTCCTCTGGCATTCTGATGTATTGCTGAGATGGATGTCCTACCAGTGTCTTATTTGCAAATAGTAGACGTTTTTGATATGGAGGAATAATAGAATAGACATAGAAGGAAAGGCAGGTGATTATAGATAATGTTGAAATAAATCTGAGGAAGCAAATTGATAGTGTAAAATTATCAAGTTTTCCTGTACCATATTGATAGGATTTGTGTAGATAATTCCAGTTAGAGAACAAAAACTTTAATGACATGCCTAATTTGAGTATAAGATTGAAAAAGAATGTTTCATGTGTCACTTCCTCATTCCATAAGAACTACTAATGCATGTTTAACAAAGCAACAAGTATATGAAAAAGAGCTCCTTTTTTGAAGCAAAACATTTATTGGTACATTTTAGATATACATAGTGATAACATTCATCATAAGGAATTTGTGCCTGTACATTATATATCTTGCTTCTTTTGAAAAGGAACTCTTGAAATTTATTTTTAGAACTTATTTATAGGATGTCTTTGTGGTATATCAAGTTGTAAGAAATGAGGTTTACATCTGTGGAAGGAAAGTAGTTGAAATTTGTAGCTCAGAATTTGCCAAGATTGTTACATTTTTTAAAAAAGTCATTAAAATTAACCTTTTTAACCTGTGTATAAAATGTCATTTTTCCCCCCCAAGGATTATGAGATATTTCATTTCTAATAGAAAGATTGCAATATGCTAAGGAAAATAAATCTTTTTCTTTGTATATAAATGTGCGCATAATGGTTACTCCTTTCTCCTAGAAGATGGGCTTCATGGAATTGTGAGCTGCACAGCTTGTGGACAACAGGTCAATCATTTTCAAAAAGATTCCATTTATAGACACCCCTCACTGCAAGTTCTTATTTGTAAGGTATGTAATCTATTGATGAGGTCTCTACCCTTGAAGAGCTTACATTGTCCTAGGGAACACAAATGTATAAAAGCCCCTGAAAAATGCTGTTACAGTGGAGATACTGTAATTCTGTGTAGGGGCCAGGGATGTAGCTCAGCAGCACAGCGCCTGCCTGGCAAGTGCAAGGTCCTAAGTTCAATCCCTGGTATCGGAAAAAATAAAATAAAGCCCTGTACTACTGTGTAATTCGGATCTGGGTTGGGATGGCTTTCTAGCTGGGGTGATCTAAGCTGATTTTTGAAATGTGAATCAGAAGTAGCTTGATGGAGTGGGATTGGTGTAACATGTTCTAGGCAGAGATAGCATAGTAGTTAAAGGTAGAGGAAAGTTGAATGAGAGACATGCATGCAAATGAGCATTCATGTGGTTTATAACATTCCCTCTTATGTACTGTACTTTTATAAATCTCATGTGAAACAGAGTTATGATATAATGTAATAGAATTAAAAGTGCTTTATACATGTTGATTGTAGTTTTAGTAGTCTGTACACAGTTTTTATTAGCACCATGGAATTAATTTAAAATAATTATATTATCAAGGTTATGGGCTCCCCAGGTCATGTTAGCACTAAGATTAATTCCATGTTAGTGTGTTTCCCAATCAAAAAAAAACTGCCTTTGTAATGCAGGGTCAGACTGTATTTTCCTTGAAGTTCTACCTTGAGATCTTTTCTATCATGAATCTTTTTTATAGATTTTGACCTACTTGGATGTACTAAACTTTATTTTATCCTTTGGCAACTTGCTTACCTCCTTTCTTGAATTTAATTTAGCCAGTGGCCTATCTCAGCTATGTTTTGTAGTGTCTTATTGAAAAAAAAACGTGTTTTTTTTTTGAGACAGGGTCTGGCTATATAGTTCAGGCTGACTTCGAACTCTTGGTGATATTCCAGCCTCAGCCTCTTGAGTGCTGGGAGTATAGATGTGTTCCACCATGCCCAGCTAGTTATAAATTTAGACATCCAAATCTCATATTTCTGGGTTTGTAATCTGCATTCCCTTTCTCTTTTCAGTCTCTATGTATAGACATATATACACATATCTTTGTAGACACACACACACACACACACATATATATATATAAGTATGTATAAAATGTCTATATCTATGTCTATACATAATACATATATATGAGATTGCTTTTTTCCAAGGGCTAATCTATTGAGACTATCCCATTTCAGTATTCAGTAGGGTGGTCATGGACACTTCTGTTTTTGCAATCTCATTAAAAAGGAATTTGAAGTCTGGCAAACTTAGATTTGAACAACAGCTTTGTCTTTTACTAGTTGTATGATACTAGATTTATTTACATATTAAGGAACCTTAGCTTTTCCCCTCATAATGCCTCCTACCTTGTATGATGGCTATTTTGAGATTTAAAGACTAAATGTACATTGTTTATCTGTACACATGGTAGTTGTTTGTATGTATATGGTGACATTAAAACCATTAAGTAGTAATAACGTCTAATACATTTTTTTGGTATGACCTACTTTATTCTTTTTGGTACTGGGGATCAAACTCAGGAGTTTTCTACCACTGCGGTACATCTTTAGCCCTTTTTATTTTATATTTTGAGACAGAGTCTCATTAAGTTGACCAGGCTAAACTTGATCTTGTGATCTTCCTACCTCAGCCTCCTGTGTAGCTGGCATTACAGGCATGTGCCACCATACCTGGCTTCTAATACAGTTTTATGTAGACCTTTGGTAACTAGTTGTATGAGACCAGAATTGCTTTCCTAAATAAAAACTTTTTATGCATACTTTTATATAAGGAATAGTGATGCTTGATGACAGGGAAATGTATTTCAGGGAATTAATCTTTTGAGATATTTCTGTAACTAAAACATAACTAATATTGGGTAGTACAGTATTTTGCCTTGTTTAAAACACATTTCTTTTACTTCTTAGTGACTTAAATTTTTTTGTCCTTTATGAGTGTTACGAAGTTTAACTTAAATTTCCTCTTTTTCATTCAATAGAATTGCTTTAAGTATTACATGAGTGATGATATTAGCCGTGACTCAGATGGAATGGATGAACAATGTAGGTAGGTAATAAATCAAGATCACTAACATTCATTACTACTTTTCTGTGGTAGGTTTTTTTTTTCCCCTAAGACAGTCTCACAATATAGTTCAGGTTGGTCTTGAACTCACTATGTATCCCAGGCTGGCCTCAAGCTCATGGTGATCTTCCTGCCTCAGCCTGCCCAATGCAGGGATTACGGATGTGCATCACTATGCCCAGCTTTGTGAGAGTTCTTATAGTCTTTTATTAGGTCCATCTTTTGTAGTATCTTCATTGATGTTTTTAGTGAATAGTTGTTATTTTCCATAAAGCCTTAAATTTATATCTAGTTTTATATTTCTTATAAAGAATAAGCATATGACCTAAGTTTTTACTAAAATGGCTGGCAGAAAAACTGAAGCTGCTTTAATAATGAAGAAATAAAAATTAATAATATTTGAATAATATTTGAATCTTTAAAATATTTCAGATGGTGTGCAGAAGGTGGGAACTTGATTTGTTGCGACTTTTGCCATAATGCCTTTTGTAAGAAATGCATTCTGCGCAACCTTGGTCGAAAGGAGCTATCTACAATAATGGATGAAAATAACCAATGGTATTGCTACATTTGTCACCCAGAACCTTTATTGGACTTGGTCACTGCATGTAACAGCGTGTTTGAAAATTTAGAGCAATTGTTGCAACAAAATAAGAAGAAAATAAAAGTTGACATTGAAAAGAGTAGTAAAGTATGTGACCATGCACCCAGATTTTCCCCAAAGAAGAGTAGTTCAAATTGTAATGGAGAAGAAAAGAAATACGATGATTCATGTTCTGGTTCTGTAACATATTCTTATTCAGCGCTAATTGTGCCCAAAGAGATGATTAAGAAGGCAAAAAAACTGATTGAGACCACAGCCAACATGAACTCCAGTTATGTTAAATTTTTGAAGCAGGCAACGGATAATTCAGAAATCAGTTCTTCTATAAAGTTACGTCAGCTTAAAGCTTTTAAATCCGTGCTGGCTGATATCAAGAAGGCTCATCTTGCTTTGGAAGAAGATTTGAATTCAGAGATTCGAGCTTTGGATATTGTAAACAAAGAGAAAAATACCAAAGAACATAAAGTTGTGGATGCCAAGCCTGAAGTAAAAGTCCGGAAAGGAGAAAAACCCTGTGCTTTGGAAAGGAAGGATATTTCAAAGTCAGAAGCTAAATTATCAAGAAAACAGGTAGAGAGTCAGCACACGGATCAGAGTGTTCCAATAGAGGAACAGAGAGCAAATAAAAGTACCAGTGGTGAACATAAGAAATCTGATAGGAAAGAAGAACCTCAGTATGAACCTGCTAACACTTCTGAAGATCTAGACATGGATATTGTGTCTGTTCCTTCGTCAGTTCCAGAAGACATTTTTGAGAATCTTGAGACTGCTATGGAAGTTCAGTGTTCAGCTAATTGTCAGGGGGATAGTAGCAGTGCATCTGATCAAGAACTTGAGAATTCATCTGTAAAATTAAATACTCCTTCAAAAGATAACAGAGGAGGTATTAAGTCAAAAACTACAGCTAAAGTAACAAAAGAATTGTATGTCAAACTTACTCCTGTTTCTCTCTCTAACTCCCCAGTTAAAGGTGCTGATTGTCAGGAAGATCCACAAGAAAAAGATGGCTCTAAAAGTTCTGGTCTGCATAGCAAATCAGAGAAATGTGGACTTGTACAGGAAAACAGTGATAATGAACTTTTGGTTGAAAATGAAATTCCATTACCTTTAGAAGAATCTGATCTTAGAAGATCTCCTCGTGTAAAGACTACACCCTTAAGACGGCAGGCAGAAACTAACCCTGCAACATCTAATTCAGATGAAGAAAGTAATGAAATACTTAAAGAAAAACAAAAACTATCAGTTCCAATGAGAAAAAATGATAAGCGAAATTCTGACCGTGCTATAGATAATCCTAAACCTAATAAATTGCCTAAATCTAAGCTATCAGAAATTGTAGATCAAAATTCAGATTCTGATGAAATGTTAGCAATCCTCAAAGAGGTAAGCAGGATGAATCATAGTTCTTCTTCAGATACTGATATCAATGAAACTCATAAAAATCATAAGACTTTGTGTGATTTAAAGACTCAACCAGGAAAAGATGATAAAGGAAAAAGGAAACGAAAAAGTTCTACTTCTGGCTCAGATTTTGATATTAAAGAACGGAAATCAGCTAAAAGCTCTATAATTTCCAAGAAGATACGCCAAAACCAATCTGAGTCTTCTAATTATGACTCAGAATTAGAAAAAGAGATAAAAAGTATGAGTAAAATCGGGGCTACCAGAACAACCAAAAAAAGATTTCCAAATAAAAAAGACTATGATTCTTCTGAAGATGAAAAACATAGTAAAAAAGAAGTGGATAATCAAGGGCAGAAAAATTTGAAGACTGTGCAGGAAGGATCATCTGATGATGCTGAAAGGACACTAGAGAGTGAAAGTTTCTCTTTGGTAGAAAGCACGGTCAATAAAGATAAGACCATTAAGGAATTAAGAGACCAATTTTCTAAGAAGCACCAGCCAAGTACTTCCCCTGATGGTGCTGATAAATCTTCTGGAAAAGAGAGTTTAAATTCTCCAGAAGATAAAAAAGTTGCTGACTCTAAAGAAAAAAGCAAGCATCTGAGAACCAAAACATGTAAAAAAATACAGAGTGGTTTATTTCATGTTACTGAGAAATTTTCAAAGAAAGAGCAGAGTGATGAATCTTCTGAAGATGATAAAAAGAACAAAAGAGGATCTGAAGAAAAAGGAAAGAAAACAGACTCAAAGAAAAAAGTTATTAAAATAGAACAACAATATGAATCATCCTCTGATGGCACTGAGAAGTTACCTGAGGGAGAAGAAATTTGTCATTTTCCTAAGGACATAAAACAGAGTAAGAGTAATTCAACTGATAGGGAAAAGAGAGGTAAAAAAATAAAAGATAAAATGTCTAAAAAGAAGGATGACTTATCTGATAATGTTGGAAAGTTGTCAGGGAAAGGAGATAGTTGTGACTCTTCAGAAGATAGAAAGAGTAAGAATAGAACATCTAGTAGAGAGAAGAAAAGGTGTGGCTTTCCTGAAAAGAGTTCACGGAAGAGGCAGGATTGCTCATCATCTGATACTGAGAAATATTCCATGAAAGAAGATGGCTGTGATTCTTCTGATAGGAGACTAAAAAGAATAGAACTGAGGGAAAGAAGAAATTTAAATTCAAAGAGAAATGCCAAGGACATACAAAGTGGCTCATCATCTTCTGATGTTGAGGAAAGTTCCGAAGATAATAAAAAGCAGAAGAAACAAAGAACTTCAGCTAAAAAGAAGTCAGTCATTGTCAAGGAGAAAAAGAGAAACTCTCTAAGAACAAGCATTAAAAGGAAGCAAGCGGACATTATTTCCTCCTCTTCTGATATAGGAGATGATCGGAATTCTGTAGGCGAAGGGAGCAGTGATGAACAGAAAATTAAGCCTGTGACTGAAAGTTTAGTGCTGTCTTCACACACTGGATTTTGCCAATCTTCAGGTATGCAAGAATAAATAAAAAATCGATAATTTGTACTTTCTAAACCATCCTGAGTAACTGCATTATTTAATTTTCCTTGAAGCCAATCAAATTCAGAATTCCTACTTAGGAAATGTTCATTGAAAAATTATTCAGAGAGATTTACTATAAAGGCTCTCTCCATTATTTTTTTGCTATCTTTGGGAAATACTTCAAACATTTTTAGTATTCTGTGTCAGGCAAATCAAATTTGTTGGGTATATAATTTATCAATGTTTAATAGTTTTCTCTGGAATAATGAGCAGTAGTTTATGAAGGACAATTAGACTGATGCAAGTAGTTCAATTGGTATAAATTGTGTGAGATTTTCTTAACCCTAAGATATTTCTTGGGATTAAGCTGTTTACTTTGTTTAAAAGAAGATGCATTTGCTGGCAGATTTAACCTATCAAAAACTGCTTTGGCTGGGTGTGGTGGTGCATGCCTATAATCCCAGCACTCAGGAGGCTGAGGCAGGAGAATCTCAGCAAGCTCAAGGCCAGTCCATACTACATAGTGAGACCCCGGTATTTCAAGCCGAAAAAGAAAAGAACCTCCAACCTAGACTGATGTATCCTGCAAAACTCTCTTTTAAAATGAATGGGCAAATAAGATTCTTCCATGACAAAGAACACCTGAAAAACTTCATGGATACCAACACAGCACTCCAAACAAGTCTAAACAATATCCTAGAAAAAGACAATGAAGGTCGCAGTACCATGAGGCCCAACAGAGCAAAGTCTCAAAGCAACAATAACAAAAAGTCCTGGGCTTTATCACTAACAACACTTAAGCAGAATAGAATATGAGATGGCTTGAAAATAAGCACTGTAAAAAGTATGGTTTTTTCAAAGATAATTTTGAGTGTAAGCCAACAATTCCATAACAATTTACTTACATGTTCATATAAACATGCAGAATTCATACATTTCTCTAGTATGTCTGATTTAATATTTTTTCCCAAAGGGAGCAAGTGCTTAATAAAAGCATAAACTTTTAATAAATTTTAATTTATTCCATCCCCCCACCCTTTCCCCTTCATATGTACAAAAGCTTTGTTTCCATTTTTTCCTTTTATTTTCACTTTTTTTCTTTTCCCTTACTTCCTCCCTCCTGCCTTGTTCCCCTTCCAATTTGAACCTTTTCTGCCCATTTCCCTCTGATTTAATATTACATGACAATTTTAGGAGCTCTTATAAAGTACCTTCCCTCCAATGAATTTAGAAGAATTCCAATTTCTTTAGCAATATTTAGTTACTCTATTACAAGTACAACATTTTCTTAAGAGACTGAGGCTTGGAAAGACATGAGCAACCGAGATGAAGACTAGTTCAATGCAAGACAAAGATAGATGAATTACTATTCCTTTTTAATTTACTAGAAGAGCCAGGTGAAATGGTATATCCAATCGTCCCAGCTAGTCAGATTGCCGAGGCAAAAGGCACTTGAACCCATGAGTTGGAGGATAGCCTGGGCATCTTAGCCAGACCTTGTCTCCAGTAAACAAAAATGAAAATAAAACAACAAAGGAGCAAGCTAAAGAAAGATATATTAAAGCTACACTTGTTCTATAAAAATATTAGAAGAATGATGCAGAACTGCAGTGGGGCTATGTGATGTGACAGTTGAGCTATTTAAATATTTGAGGGAAAATTTAACAGTATTTGAACTTGACTATTAAAAAAGAATAGCTCAGGGCCAGGGATTCAGCTCTGGTGCTGCTGCCTGTGTCACTAACTCAAGGTCCGGAGTTTGATCCCTGCCCTGGTACCCTCCCCCCCAAGAATAGCTCAGATTTTGAAAGTTGGAGTAAAGGTGGAATGACAATATTGCTAGTAACATTTTGTTTGAAGATAGGTCTGTTTGATCCATCATGCTGGGACGCTATGCGATCTACTTTTGTTTTTCTTTATCATATTTCTATTCTGAATCTGTAGGTGTTTGTGTTACTGGTTTTCTTTTTTCTTTTATGATGTTGGGGCTCAAACTTGAGTATCCATGCATGCTAGACATTTACTTTGCCACCAGGCTACATCCATAGCCTGTTGTCTGTGTTTTTGTTTTTGTTTTTTTTGAGACAGGGCCTTGCAGTGTTGTTCACGATGGCCTTGTAATCACTATGTAGCCCAGGCTGGTCTCGAACTCATGGCAATCCTCCTGCCTCAGCATCCTGAGCACTGAGATTGCAGGCATGTGCTACCACACTTGTCTCTGTAGTTATTTTTCTCCATTATCCCCCATCACGTTTTTATCCTGGCACTGCATACTAAAACCAGGGTATGTGGAACTACATCCACAGCCCTTTAAAGTATTTTGTTTTGTTTTGCTTTTGCTTTAATTTTTAGATCATTGCCAAGTTGCCCAGGCTGGCCTTATTCATTTGATTCTTCTGCCTCAGCCTCTCAAGTTACTGGGATTGCAAGCATGTACAACTGCTCCTGGCCCCCTAACATTTTATTATGAAAGAACTTAAAATCTACAGAAACATTTTTTTTTTTTTTTTTGTTACT